>NC_081208.1:19407497-19744997 GCF_902713425.1 Acipenser ruthenus
GCTTAAAGAACTGTCTTCATCCAGTTTGCAAACCTGAAATCTTGCATACTTTTGTTATGGAGCTGGCATCACACTGGTGGTTATACAAGATGTAATAAATCTTCCAGTAAACGAAATTACCTTTTGGAATGTTTTAGTGTTTGCAGTTAAGATGCAGATAGACAAAGCTGTAAAAAACATTATTTCCTACCCATGTTGTAAAACATAACACCTTTTTATTAACAATCAGAACATCAATATTCTGTGGTGTGACAGTCTGTTCAATCTTGGCACCCCAAAAATTCAGTAATCATAACATTTCCTTTCAACTTAGTTATAATCTGCTTTGGGGTACTGCCAAAAACCACCATGAAATAAAAGCATACAAGACCTCCAAGGGTGGTATATACATACATTTAGTAGTTCAAAGGATGTATAATCTTGTTAGAGCCTCAGGTACTTGTAAGGGTTAATTGTATAAAGCAACACAGGGGAATTCCATTTGTGATTAAGTTTTTGTTTGTATCCATGGTATTAGAAAAAAGGTCTGTGTATAATATATTATTTAAAATTAGGTAAGCCAGTAAACATATTTAATATGTTTGTAACACCATGGTAATCTTTAATATTTGTACTACTTTGTCTAGTCTATAGAGGCAAATCTATACAAGATGATGGACATCCAGCACCTCTAGTAATTTACACTTGACAACTTGCATCGAGCTTTGTATTTATGAAACTTATTTATGAAATTACTAATTTAAAATAATGATTTATTCATGAAATTATTATCCAACACTATAAAACACTCAGACATAGGACTGCAAAGGGTTAATAGGCAGTATGAAAAACATTATCCCCTAACCATGGCCACTGTGATTGCAGCAAGAAGGAGACATTGTCTTCAGCGAGAACGAGTGATTTGTAGGATGAGAAGAGAAAGGGTATTTCGTAACGGCAGTACTCTCTTCGATTTAAATGAAGATCAAATTAAGCACAGGTACAGGCTCGGCAGCCACATAACTCTTGAGCTGCTGTCTGATTTAAAAGATGACCTGGAGCCTGTCACCCAGAGAAGCCATGCTATCCCTGCAGTGGTCAAACTTGCCTCTGGGTGCTTTCAGGGACTGTGGCAGCTGTTGCTGGCATTTCCCAGTCCGCTTTTTCTTGTGCGTTGCCAGTTGTGCTCAATGCATTTTTGAGGTGAACACCCAAATACCTATTTTTCCCTAAAGCAGGGTGTACTTACAAGCCTTGAAAATACATTTCTATGACATTTCTGGTTTCCCCAATGTGTTGGGAGCAATAGACTGTACACCGCTATGTCGCTAACCCCTCTAGCTCATTCTGAACATCTGTATAGGAATAGGAAACACACCTATTCTATTAATGTGCAGGTGGTTTATAATTGTGCACAATTTAGCACTACACCATTGACTAACTTGTATGCAAAACTGACAGTATACATTTGGCTTATAGGCTACTCACGATAATATGAATTAGTAGTATAATGCTAAATTTGTTGCTGGTCCCTTGAAATTTGTATTAACGAGAATTGACTGCGCTCCTGTAAGTATCATAACTTGTCAATGTGGCACAATGATCTGTTTTGTGTATTGGCTAGGCTAATAAGTAGGCCAAATTAAAACTAATAATAATAACAAAAAAAAAAGCTAAAATCATTTAGTTTCAATATTAAATCATCTGTTATTCGCATTGTACACCAATGTGCACAATGCAGAAGCATGATTTATTTTGTATTACTGGTAGGCTACAAGGCTAAAGTAAAAAAGTGTGCTTGTTATTCATCTGATTTTATTACTGTACTGTACATATTTATATTTTTACATAATGTAATGTGTAGCCTACCCAAAACATTAGTGTTATTTTCAATAATTTATACATTCAAAATACACTGAGCACTACATTTCTTTAGTGGGGGTGAAGGTGGGGGCCCCATTATAGAATCTGATGCAATTAAACTGCCTTTCATTATTTATTCGAAAAAATTGTAGAGATCTCGCTAAGATGATGCAACAAATATTTAACTTGGTATATTGCGGCTCTCTTCATTAACATATTTTCTGTTAGTACATACGACAAAATGCATACTTTGCATACGAATTGTCGCAAAGAAAATACTAATTTATGTATGTTTGTGCTGCAGCTGGCCCATTTTAGTACATCTACCCCTCAATGTTAGAATATATTGTAATACTAGAAGAAATACTACAATTCAATTTTTCTCAGTCTTTCTCTCTCAAGTTTTTTTTTTCTTTTTTCTGATATCTTTTAATACGATGTGCTTAATATGCTTTCAAGACCACAAAAGTTTCTTCATCTGGTAAGAAGTGAGGTACAGAAAGTAAAAAAAAAAAAAAAAAAAAAAAGTTTATTTCACCAGGGTTAGGGTTAGCATTTTTAAACTAAAATGACTATACCTGTCCAACCTAAAATCTAATTTTTGCCAACAAATTACTTTATAGTCAGGTACTTTCCAACCCCGTACTCACTTTATGAGTCCCTGTCCCTGTAGCTTGCTGTTCTCTGGGGCTGCTGCTTTGTCATTACGTGCCCCGGTAGGAATGTGCTACCCTGCAGGGCTGTGTGAAAAAAAATGACCCCCCCCCCCGCCCCCAAGTAAAGACTGAACGCAACCAAAAAACGATACAAAAGGGAATTTCCTTGTCTGCCCAAGATAGAGGAAAGATGAGCTCTTTTGTACAGCGAAGTATGGGGGGTAAATTCAATGTCTCCATTTTTCCATTCTTCTCTAATCATTACACCTTATCTTGGTGCCTGGGTAAATACAGTAGTTTTGTAAATTATTTTATTAAAAAAGGCAGACTGCAACTCTTCCAGGCCAAATATACCTAAGCATCACCCAGTACAGCAAAGGCAGAAATACCAATGAACGGCTGGTATATGTACTGTATGCTGCTCAGTCTGCTGAATGAAGAGTGTCCTGGAACAACTTGACAGCCCACAATTTTTATTTTTCACAATTCATATTTGCTTCCATTTCCAACCGAATACAATTTTGTGGAAAACTGAAACGTTTGTAGGTTATTTTTCCACTATATCAATTTTTTCCAGTACCTCAGCCTTGTTTGGTATATGATTTTCTATAGCTATACTATAAGTAAAGCATATTTAAGATATACAGTATTAGGTACAATTTACTGCTTATGTTAAACAATAAAATTGGCAAAGTGTAGGGGAATGCAATTTGTTCTGAATATTATTATTTTTTAATCTATAGGTGATCAAACAGCATTTTAGGCAAGGCTTTAACTATAAAATCCCCAAAGGAACCTGTGTGCGTTGGGGCATGGCGCAGCAGTGACTGTTTCTTGATATAATGTAATGGGAACCAAGGTTAGTCATTTAGAGTAGCTAAATAGAACAACTAAATAGAACAGCTGAAACATAGGGATTCATGTTTCATTTTCGTTTTTTTCTTTTCAACTTAAAATCTGCTGCTTTAATTATTCAGAAAATTCTATTAGTTGACAGACTGGGTAATCATATAACTAGCCTGCTTCTAACCTTAACAGCAACATATATGAACACTAATATTCAAGTATACTGTGTTTTTTTCCCTATGACCTGTGAATTGAAAAAGAGTGTTTGCCTCAAGACATCTCTCAAATTCTCGCTGTCTAATGTTATTAGATCATGTTGAAGCTATCTTTAACAGCTAATGTCCAAGTCCTGAAAGCAAACTACCTATTAGTTGTTTGTTCTAAAATGTAGTTGAAACAAACCAACTGGGTTTAATTTTTCTTGGTTTCGGCTGGAACATGTATTATGCTGGGGGCCAGAATGTAGTTAACAAATCTGGATAGTGTTTTTTAAGGATACCTATTTCAGCAATTCACCCACCGCATACGTTTAAAATGTTTGTTCTAGCCTTCCTCATGCAGGATCTTCAGCTCCAACTGATTAGTCCATCGCTTACAAACAGAATCTTATGTATTACACCAACAATATTAAATCCAGATGCCAGTTGTATTTAAACTAATGGGTTTTAACAAGGAGACAAGGTCCTGAAAGCAACCACTCTATTGAATGGAAAACATGCTTTTGTGTGTGTGTGTGTGTGTGTGTGTGTATGTGTGTCTGTTGTTTTAGTTGAGGTACAATAAATGATAGATATCTGATCGTGAGCCCACAAATTGCAAAAAAAAAAAAAGAAGAGAAAAAAACCATAAAAAAAGAGTAGGGAAAAATTGTATAATCTGCAAATTAATACTGAGCTGCTGTCAGTCTCCGGATTAAGTACCAGGCATCCCACAGACAACTTACAATTACACATCTGGGAAAGCAACACAATTCTATTGTTGAAGTTGCTATGTGGGATACAGTTTAAATGCAGTTCAGCCAGAAGCAATATCCAGATAACGTTTCCGAGCTTAGATCTATCTCAGGTTTTAACAGATCATATCATTTGCTAATGGTATAACGGCATAAGGTTTTGAGTCTTGAACAAAAAAACAAAAAAAACATGCCTCCACAAATGGTGACAAACAGCAATTCTTTTGACCTACAAAATGATCACACTTTTTTACATGTAGTCCTTTTTTCAAACACTTGAAAACCATTGGTTAGGTGATGGAGTCTACTTCTCAGCTCAGTGTGCTTTGGAATAATATCTTGGACATCATGTCCAAGAAATAACATGCATATGATAATCGTGTTGACATTGCATGACTTGATACCTGTGTTAACACATAACAGGGCTTTATCCAGAGCTAAACAAATAGTATATATCTACGGGAGCAAAATATTTAACAGGGAGGGAGGTGATATATACAGTATGGGCTCCCCCCTATGTACTGTATCACACTTTGAGCTCGCTTTTCTTATGGGAGTTTTTGTTGAGATCTACAATATAGTCTGTTCAACATAAATTGAGAACTTTGGGCTAGTCCATTACACTTACTAGAATAGGGGGGCTTTATACAGGGTGTTCCATAAGTCAGACATAATTGTTAATATTGGTTGTCTTTCTATTTCTTTTAGGTGTGAAATATCAAAAGCAATGAATGCAGATCATTTTGCTGCAGTCAATGGTGTGTGGCTGGCAGGTTTATCAGAGAACATCCAATCAGCATGATATATGATATTGTCTATGATGCCTGATTTATGAGACATCCTGCAGTGATTATTTTCATATGATATTACCAGAAATCATTTTGATTTAATTATTATTTGTTTTAATTCAATCACAGTAATTACAATCCTAAATCCATGTAATCATTGGAAGACTGTAACCCCGTTCTGACTGTTCTCAAATGACCTCTCCCCCTTTAGCTTACAGCCCCTCTTCATCTATAGGTAAATTGATTTAAAACTATTATAATAAAACTACTATAATTATTATAAACAGACTGCTAAAGTAACCTGAAATATATAACTTAGCTTTTTGGTTCTAGTTTTGTTAAATTGACCGATGTTTTGTGTCGTTCAAAAAGTAGGAGTTAATTAATAACTGGAGTTAAGGCTTTGCAAATGTGGCTCAGCAAGAAGTCTCATGAGATGTGATGTGATGTGACTTTGTTTGACAGTGTTACTGACAAATAATCTTGATATATTAAATTGGAAGTACTTAACCCACACATCTTTTGACATGATTATGTTTACTTGATTTATATTTTGTATATAAACACTAAGCACATAAGGTGTTCTGCAGAACACTCCGCAGATATCTACTTACAAATTTCACAGTTTTTTGCATATTTCCCCGCAGATTTGGACTGCCTGTAGTGGTGGTTAGGATATTGTGAACACTAGAAGTACAGCATGCACAACTGTGCAAGACTGAACTGGTATCAAGATCAGGATCTACAGGAGAGCAGTCCTGACAGAGTCCAGGTGGCCTGACAACCACTTCAGAAAGCATAGCAGACCTGTTATATGACCACAGCATTACCAGCAATGACAACGCAATGGATTTGGAAAGAATATTGCACCGTGGTCATGATAGGTTACTATACTAACATGGTAGCATGGTGCTGTAATGATTGATCAGCAGCGTTTATAGGTTCATACGTGTGTGCCAGTATGTCACAATATGAAAAATGTTCCCACTATGCTACAATTCTATAGTTAATCTCCTTGAAGCTGCCAAGGTGTCACCATTGCATTCGTACTGTCATGTCACTGTCTGTCTGCATTGCTTTGGATTAAAACCATTTTTCTCTGTATAAGAATCCACCTGGCAAGCCTGTCTGTAGAATCCTAGTTGCCAGGTACTTTTGAGTACTTCATGCTGTGATCTTTCAACTTTGCTCGCCCCACATGTTCTAATGTAATAGTTTAAAGCAGGCATGGCCAACTGGTCATAAATTAAATTATAATAATAAAAAAAATCCAACTGAGGAGAACAGTTCTAGCTCATACAGCTGAGCACAAGTAGAAATAAAAAAAGACTGCTAATATGTTTTTACTTAGCAGTGGTTTAAGTACGTATGGAATTTTCTGTCAAGTGTGCCTTTTCCAAGTCTGGATGTGGTACAAAAAAAATGGATGACATCAGCTGTATAATATAGTTCCCTAAATGTTTCATGTTGTTTTATTATATGAGCAAGGCTCTTTTTTAAATAACTACTGCTGGGAGACTACCATTAAATCTACTGCTTCAATGCTGGTTGGCACCAGAGAGGCCTTTCATAAACCCTTTCATAAACATCTCATTTTACATAATATCATTTTAACTACAGTATGGGCAAGTCTGAGCTGCTTTGAGGCATTTTTTGTTGTTTCCACACATTAAGATATATTTATTCATAGACACCCCCCCCCTCCCCCCTCCCCCCTCCCCCCCCGAATCCAAGCTGTGGGGATGCAAGCTTCCTCCCATTTTAACAATCAATTGCAGCAGGAGGGGGTTATTATGGCATATTCACACTCAGTCAAAGCTGATATTTTCAGCATCGTTTTCTAAGGTAATAGCCTGGTGATACAATAAGTTCAGGAATTTCAATGCACCTGTAGCTATATATGAACTGAAACAGTATGAATTCCAATTCAGTAATCAACAATCCACAATATATTTCATATTTCTTATTTGAACAAATTCCTTGCATAGTGTGTAAGATGTTGTTATAACCAAACACATCCAGAATATAACCAAACTGTTTCAGACAAAGTGTCCGTCTGGATTATTTTTCATTCGGATGACTGTTCTCTCCTTGGGCCCTCAATGCGCCCTGTACAGTAGTTATTGCTTAAGTATTATTTAGAATCACTAATCTGTAAATGAAACAAAGACATTCATATCTACATACCAAGCCTCCCGCTCCAGACCAGGCTGCTGTTTTCCCTCTCATTTATGACACTAAATTAAAAAACTTAGCCTAAAACCCTGCACAGAATGCCAGACTGTACTGGGATTCAGTCCCATTCCATCTGGATATGAGGTTTGACTTGATCTGATCTGTGAGACTTCAGTGCTGCCAGAACTATCCCCAGTTGTGTTTATTTACATTCCGAGACAAAAAGTACAATGCTTTAACCCTTTCACCTTGCTGGGAGGCTTTGCTGTTCACAGGAAACACCTCGTCATGACAGCTTACCAGCACTGAAATTTACTTCTAATGGGGTTACAAAGCCATCTGTAAACAAGACCTCTGAGCAGTTTAAGCTGCAGTACCTAGACCATACATACAGTATTGGAACACGTTCATGCTTGGAGTCGAATTTCTTATATTTCAAATAGCTGGTTAGTGTTAGAAAGTCAATACGCCGGGTTCTGAAGGAAGTTTTTTTACTCCAAGGAAAAACAATCAAAAGCTATCAAATTAGCAAGAAGCAACTCCTTTCATGAAACACCTCAGAAGCCCTACTGTAGAACCAGCTGCTGCAGGGCTAGCTATACCATCACTCACTATCAGCTTGATAGTGATTGAAGTATATCATATTGCTAGGACTGCTACAATAACTCTCCACAGAGCCAGAATGGCACAGTCATACTGTATGTATACAGTACCTCTGTGTCTCTAGCACTAGGGTGTACCGTAATGTCTAAATTATACCGCAGTCTAGCTTTGGGGATGTGGTATGTAAAGCCTTAAAATCTACAAATAGAAATACTATTAAAAAAAACAAAACATTTATATTAGCCAAAAAAGCTGAATGTCAGGTGCTACTGAGGAATTCAACTGATTGCTGCAATTCTCCGCCAATGCCGAGTTTCTTAAAAAAAACCAGAAAGCAGCCTGTGAACTAAAGCACATTGAAAGCTACTTTTGCAAAGGTAGTAACCCACTTTTATTTTCAAGAAAGTATTCATTCAGCAGCTGTGCCATTATTATAAACTTTTTTACTATTTGTATGAAAACAGGGGACATTTTAAATTCAATCCTCTATGTTTAATAGAAGCAAAATGGAATAATGTTGGTATTGTTGAAGATTAAAACATATTCAGCGGTGTAGTGCAATGTTTAGCAGTGAGGGGTCGCTATTATCTACCCCCACCCACCTCCTCCAACTTATCACGCTGCCTGCTGTCCCCATTTCCCCATACACTCAACAGAGCCGCAGTTTATCACCCTACAGTAGTTACCGTATTTGAAAGGGTTAACAAGTGTATTATTGTAAAGCAATAGTATATGCAAGGCACTAGACTTACAGCTATTTATATTAATAATAAATACAGACATATTTTAATATCCAGTTTCATACACTAATACACACATGATTAAACACAGTCATTATTATTATTAATATTATGTGAAACACCCCCCCCCCCCCCCCCTTTTCGTATATTGAATGGTTTGGCCCAAAATCAGGTTGTCTCACTGTCCTATTGCAGCCGCTTAAGAGCAAATGAGACTGAGGTTTTGAAACAGAAGTGGATCCGTTTGCAAAAAAAGCACAGCGTTGATACAGGTTCCCTTCACCACCTCTATCTCATTATTCACACCTGTTGTTCCAGACCAGATACGCTATATTCAAACTTTTACATTATTGATCTCTCAAATGGTTTCTTACGGTTATTGTATTATTTGCTTATTTGTATGGGTTATACACATATATATCTATCTCCAAATATTAATAGGAGCAAACCCCACAGCACTACACCCCTAAACATTATTGTATATTAAGATAAGGGCAATAACATGGTTTCAAATACTACAGATTGCACATTGCAAAGTTAATGTGGAGAGACAATTAGCTTTGGCATGTTCTAGAAGTGTATTGGCCAATACTTTGAACCGATTGTCTAAATATCTTTAGAACCATATTGTGGCCTAGCTTAAAGCATCTAAATATGAGTCCAGATTTCTCTGAATATATCCTATGCTTGTGAATGTACCATAAATCGCGTGAGCCAATCATGCAGACTTTCTCCTGTTTTATTGGGCAACTCCAATCCAAATATTACTCACTTGCCTCGACTTTCCAGAACAATCTCGGCAGAAAGTTTTTTTTTTTTATATATGGCCACTGATTTTCAAGCTGGATAAACAGAAAGCTTATTGGTTTTTCAGAGGTAACTCAAAAAATATACAATTTGTAAGACTATCCATAACCAACTAGGGACTCCGATCGTCTGTGCTGAAATGTTCTCCTCTCTCACTGACTTTTTTAAATTACATCTTCTCCACAATTTGACCTTAGGCACTACATAATTCAATCTCTTGTCTGTTTATATTTTATAACCAGTTCAATGTGGGTACTGTATATTGTTGCTGAAATCTGGCAAAGATACAGAGCCATGCTAAGTCAATCACAAAATATTGAGAGGAATAAAGAGCTCCTAGTTTTATTTATAGGTTCATATTCTACCTACAGGAAAAAACACTCTGGAAAAAGGAAACAATAGGCACACTATATGAGAACACATCAAACATCTGAGAGCCTGCCTGGTTCCCTGGGGTGTCTATAACTATGAGACTGAGCATCCGGTCTTGCTGGGAGGTGGAGACTGCACTGGCAAAGGGAGATTATCAGGAGCAAGCAATCCAATTGGGTAAACACTGTGACGGTGAAACCTACATGAAGAAACTATTTGTATACTGGCTCATTAAGAAAAACACAGATATCCAGACTTCACAACAGGCAACAGTTGGCTTTTCAGCTCTTTTTAAGCATTAAATTGCCAGAGAAATACCTATTTCAGCATTATTTTGAATAGCCCATTGAATAAAGACAAACAGCTGATATATAGATTAATCATATGTAGATTGCTCTATCTACCTATATATATATATATATATATATATATATATATATATATATATATATATATATAGGTAGATAGAGCAAGATGTTAAAATAGTTACTATATAGAGATAGATAGATAGATAGACAGATAGATAGATAGAGTCAATGTAGACATATAGATTGATAGACAGATAGATCATAGAGTTATTTCATTATTTATCTAGCAATGTTCTCTTCTGTATATTTACTTTAAGCCAAAACAGTTAACTCTATCACCATGTGGACTGGCTGTTATATTTTTATAAGATGTCTGTCCTATTTTTGTTAAGTTAAACTAAAACAAACCCAGGCGGAGTAACAAGGAAAGATGACCATTCCACTGGGTAATGTATACATCTTTAAAATAATTATTAAAAAAGGAGCTTTGTTACACCACGGCTCTTCAAATCCTTGCTTGTGGGTTAACCGCGGTAGCTAAGGGCAACAACAAAAAAACACCAACAGCTGATGACAAGGACAAAAAACGATTTCCCACTACTGGTGTCTTGCCAGAAATCTTTACAGGTCGGTCGTGTGGTGTCTAACGCACAAAGTATGACGCTGACTCATTGTGGAGGAAACACTCTCCTTCGATAATCAGGAGCTGTCTGAACTGGTGGTGACCTGCTGGGTAACCCCATTGACTGGAGTCCACACAGCAGAGCCTCCTGAACCATGAGGTAAGTGGCTGTCCTCTGGGGAGAGCGGAGAGCGGAGAGGGCAAAGGGGAAACTGCAGAAGCTTTTAACACATGATCTGGAGGCTGACTGTACGGCTCACTGCAAATCTGGATTCTGGCAGCAGTCACTGCTAGATGGAAAGCATCAAGACATCACTATAGATATAGTGTTAAAGACCACTTTTGCCATTTACTGTTGCAGATTTGCTGGGTTGATATTGTCTTGTTGCTTTTTGGTGTCTGTTGCTTTAAGGGTTGAAAAAGTGACAGAAAGGGCAACAGCAACTATGCGTGGTCATTTGCTAATTGGGATGCCAGTTTCAATCTAAGCATTTAATAATACATATATTAAGTAATTATTACCTACTCTCTATTTTCAGCTATCTGGCAGCAGATTTCCACTATTAGCCTCAATATTTATATAATATTATGTAAGCTGATTTAGAAACCTAAATAGACACAGCTAGTGCCAAAAAACCCCCAAAAAACACTGCTGAGGGTTCAAACCTTATGTACAGTTTCCATGACTTTGGTCTAAATAGATAATGCTGGGGTCATTGGTTTATGGCACCTGATTCTGGCAGGGTTTGTTTGTTATTTGACCTGGAGTTCTGTTGCCACCTGTGCAAAGCCTACCCTGATGCTGATGTTGTCAAACCGAGTGCTCTTAAGTGAATGTGTTTCATAATACTGACAAAAACAAGTTTCGTAAAACGCATTTTTTTACTCAATTAATCTGAACAGTGGAAAATCAAAATACTAATGCTTTTTAAAAAAGAGCCCAAATATATATTTCTATATGCCTAAATATTTGTAAAAGATATCGTGTAGGTTTCATAATTTGCTGAGTTAAATGGACCTCAGTTTTAATAAAATGCAGTTGTTGTTTTTTTTTTTTTTTTTTAAATGACAACAGATTTTCTGATGTTTGATGTATAAATGACTGAGATGACTGTCTGCACTGGTTAACACATTACTGTATCCTTCCTTCTTTGCAGAGTAAGATGCAGATAAACTCTTTACAAACCGAATGAAGACCCAGCGTGAATAAGCCGTGATGCAGTATGACAAGGCCAGGAAACAGTAGTGGCAGCTTCCCCGTTCCACTGAGAGACTGAGTGGCATTCTCCTGGTAGGACCCCCGTGTGCAAAGTAAATGTTGAATGTTATTAAAGAGCTCAGTAAACCCGAGACAGGCAGGAGGCGATGATTAGACATGGTGAGCTGACACGTGATGGGTTAAGGTGTGCAGATGGCTGGAGCCGCTGACTACATTCCACGCAGAACTATGCCTAAATCACATTCTCTATCCCAATGTGGGATTTAAAAAACAAAACCCATTTGTGTGACAAATGAAAAGTGCAGTCTTTTAAACCAAAAAAACAAAACAAGTAAAGCTCCTCTATTGCACAGTGCGTTTGTCGTATTTCATAGTTATTTTCACAGCAAAAAGAAAATTAAAAAATAGGATTAAATACTTAGTGGATGCTGATGTCCTATCCCTAGCTTCTGCTTGTAAGTCATCTGTTTGGAACTATTTCCTAGAACTGCTGTGGCCTGAAAACTTAGACAAAATGTTCACTATTTCAACCAACTAGTTATTCCTGCACCTCATGCTTAGCACTGCCCAAAGAACAGGCATTAAATGCAACTCACTGCACTAAAACATACCAGCAACAGAATGACAACGATTTTGCTGTGAATAAGCCTTTATGGAAAAACATATGTAGAAAAGTATGATCCTTATATATTTCATATATAGAAACTAGCCCCTTTATATATATTTAAAATATATGGGATATATTTTAAATATATTTTAGTCTGTAATCCATATATCTATTTTATATGTTGAAAATATATGGTTCCACATATATTTTCATTAGTCTGTAATCCATATAAAATAAATATATGGATTACAGACTAAAATATATTTTAAATATATCCCATATATTTTAAATATATAAAAAAAGGGGCCAATTTCTATATATGAAAAGTATAAGGATCATACTTTTCTACCATATATTAAAAATATATGTTTGTTCCATAAGGGAGTTGACATTCTGTGGTTAGAATTAATACATCGCCCTTCAAAAATCAATTCATAAATCTGATGTGCCCCCAACATTTTCCATGATTCTTGACATTGTATTAATTATTATGATACATTTCATCACACTATATGCTGTTGGTAAATAGCGCACAGTGTACTCCAGATGTTCTTACGGGATCTAGTATATTTAAAAACATATCGGATTACATCATTTGTTTGCTGATTGATCAATGAGTTCATGCTGGCCGGGAATACAAAAAAAATGAAAACAATCTTAATACAGGACCTCTTAGAATCATTGATTAAAACCATCTCTATGCTGCAGCTAAACGTAAACATCGAAGTTAATTGAAGAGATACGAGTCATGAGCCCACTGACTTCTGCACAACTTCGCTTTCCCCACACTCAGCAAGGGGAGGTACAAACCGACTGTCAATTTGGCCCCAGCACCCAGGATAGAGTCATATTCCTGTAACGGCACAGATTTCTATTTCAATCTCTGCAATAATAGCAAGGCATACAGACGTGCTCAAATTTGTTGGTACCCTTACAGCTCATTGAAATAATGCTTCATTCCTCCTGAAAAGTGATGAAATTAAAAGCTATTTTATCATGTATACTTGCATGCTTTTGGTATGTCATAGAATAAAGCAGAGAAGCTGTGAAAAGAGATGAATTATTGCTTAATCTACAAAGATATTCTAAAATGGCCTGGACACATTTGTTGGTACCCCTTAGAAAAGATAATAAATAATTGGATTATAGTGATATTTCAAACTAATTAGTTTCTTTAATTAGTATCACACATGTCTCCAATCTTGTAATCAGTCATTCAGCCTATTTAAATGGAGAAAAGTAGTCACTGTGCTGTTTGGTATCATTGTGTGCACCACACTGAACATGGACCAGAGAAAGCGAAGGAGAGAGTTGTCTGAGGAGATCAGAAAGAAAATATTAGACAAGCATGGTAAAGGTAAAGGCTACAAGACCATCTCCAAGCAGCTTGATGTTCCTGTGACAACAGTTGCAAATATTATTAAGAAGTTTAAGGTCCATGGAACTGTAGCCAACCTCCCTGGGCGCGGCCGCAAGAGGAAAATCGACCCCAGATTGAACAGAAGGATAGTGTGAATGGTAGAAAAAGAACCAAGGATAACTGCCAAAGAGATACAAGCTGAACTCCAAGGTGAAGGTACGTCAGTTTCTGATCGCACCATCCGTCGCTTTTTGAGCGAAAGTGGGCTCCATGGAAGAAGACCCAGGAGGACTCCACTTTTGAAAGAAAAACATAAAAAAGCCAGACTTTTGAAGTGGCCTTCTATGAGTCCTGATCTGAATCCTATCGAACATCTATGGAAAGAGCTGAAACTTGCAGTCTGGAGAAGGCACCCATCAAACCTGAGACAGCTGGAGCAGTTTGCTCAGGAATAGTGGGCCAAACTACCTGTTAACAGGTGCAGAAGTCTCATTGAGAGCTACAGAAAACGTTTGATTGCAGTGATTGCCTCTAAAGGTTGTGCAACAAAATATTAGGTTAGCGGTCCCATCATTTTTGTCCATGCCATTTTCATTTGTTTTCTTATTTACAATATTATGTTGAATAAAAAATCTAAAGCAAAGTCTGATTTCTATTAAATATGGAATAAACAATGGTGGATGCCAATTACTTTTGTCAGTTTCAAGTTATTTCAGAGAAAATTGTGCATTCTTCGTTTTTTGTGGAGGGGTACCAACAAATTTGAGCACGTCTGTATGCACTGTAATCTCCCACAATGCATGCAGTTGATAAACAAAAGCAAGCAAAATTTGCACACCTCAGTTTATTTTACATGCAATCTTTACATGTACAAATGCACAGGCTGCATTTCATAGGCGTCTGCTCCGCCATCAAAAGGCTTTGCAAATGCTAGTGCCAGTCCAAGCATGCATACAGTATTTGCTTAAATGCAGAGCTGTTACCAATTTAGCTGAGGCAATAACCCTGAAACACACTTTATAAAAAAAGCAACACCGCTAATTTCCCAAACACTTCAAATTAAGTATGTTCCACCTATTTTAGCCCCCTTCCTCTGGAAAAGCACTTAAGTGAGATGTAAATGTGTAGTAACCATTGGAGTGTTTTTTTTTTTTACTTATCCAAGGCTAGTATACAATTCCAAAGAAATTTGGGAAACCTCAATTCTCAAAACTCGGCAGTAAGAAATGGAAAGTCACTTAGGACTCTTAAAGCAACAGCATCCTTTTGTTTTTCCAAAACGGCTTTTAGCAAGACCAGTTATCCAGCAGCTAGCATGCAGTAAGAAAAAAAAGAACATTCTAATGCTTTAACAAAAGAGAAATAATAAGGTTGCGAAAAGTTGCCAAGTTATCAACGCTTAAAACAACAGGCATAAGCAACTGGAGTTGGAGATGTGGAAGAGTGTTTTTATTGAGTTTGCAAGGGGATGTATGCGTGTGTGTCTCTGTGTGCGTGTGTGTGTCTGTGTGTGTGTGTGTGTGCGTCTGTGTGTCTGTGTGTCTGTGTGTGTGTGCGTGTGCGTGTGTGTGTGTGTGCGTGTGTGAGCGTGTGTGTGTGCGTGTGTGTGTCGGAGGGAGGCGGGGACGATGACTGAGATGCACATAAGAATGTGAGGTAAGACAGGCAGGCAGGCAGACAAGCAGTGCTCAAGATGCCACCTTAGAAAGTTCTGTACAGTAGACTGCTTTCCTCAGATGAACTGAAACATCCTCTCTTTGCTTTGCCAAGCAGTACTGGGAGAGCGACAGAAAAAATAAATGAAACCAGAAAGGTAAACTATGGTTTTGATATTTAACCACGACAATGCAGATTCCACAGAGTCAAACTGGGTTTGACTTTTTTACTGAACATATGTATGCATCTATGGTTTAAAGGCATAGATAAAAGTGCTCTCCAAAGTGTAATTTGCATATTTTTCAAAGGAAATGCAACTGGAAATGTCATATAAAACTAGTAAAAAGCAACTCAGAAAGTAATTTAAGGACTCAGAAGTGTTCCTATGATGTAAGATGATGGTAGTAGAGCAGTTGTTTATTCCTTTCACAGATAACTTGTGCACATTGCCCTTTGGTGATACGATAAATTGGGACACTAGTAAAAATGGAAATAACACAACTATTATCCATGCACCAATGTTATAAACAAAATGCATTCCAGAAAACAATTGGCCAAAAAACTTAAAAACCCAGCAAATTCAGTTTGTCTTTCAAAATACTGTGACAGCTGGGAGGCAACTCGGTTAAAATCAGCTTTACAATCTCCTTACAATCTCTACTACCAGGAAGACTCAAATCACCTTAAAAGGTAGGTGATTTGTATCCGGTCACCTAAACTTGAAACTAATTCAAATTCATTAAAATACAAAATGAGTTACAATAAGGAGAAGAAAAAAAAGTGTCAATGACATACTGTAATGTATATAAAACCATAGAGCAGACATACCTCATAGTAGTAAGCTTGGTGCTGGAGTAATGAAAAGCTGCATATCTCTCCCTGTTTATCTCTAGTGTAGTGTGTTAAGAGTTGCAGACAGTCCTGCCTTGCACAGTCCCTTCTGTATTCTGTGGATGAAAAGAGAAGTCTTCATTACTGACCACAGGCTCTGAGACCCAAGCTCACGCCCCCTCCCAGCCCCTCCAGCCAGTAGCATGCTGGAGTTTGTATTGGCAGTCAGTCAGGCCAAGCCAAGAGGAAAGTGCTTTATCTGCCAAAGAAAACCTCCAGCCACAACAGCCTGCCAACAGAGGGAGAGAGAGAGAGAGAGAGAGAGAGAGAGAGAGAGAGAGAGAGAGAGAGAGTAAGAAAAAGGAAGAGAACGAGAGGGAAGGAAGGAGAGAGAGTGGGGAAAAAGAGTGCGGGAGAGGGACAAATGAAGTGTGAGAGAGGATGAGGGGAAGAAAAGGAGTGTGAGAGAGGGAGGGGGAGGAAGAGAGAAATGGAAACTGGGGAGAAAGGAAGAGAGAGGGGGAGAAAGGGGGGATGCAAGAGAGAGTGGGAAATAGAGTGCGGGAGAGGGAGAGCAGGAGAGAGTATGTGGAAGATAGAGAGGGAGAGATAAGAGTGAGAGGGATAAATAGAAAGGTAAAGAAGTGTGGGAGAGAGAGATGGGGAGAGAGAGGGGGTGGAGAGAAATATAGAAGGCATACAATCTGCAGCTTTCCTGGGGGACGGGTAGACATTCCTGTCAGGCTTTTTTTTCTTTTTTTTTTGTTTAAATCAGGTTTTAATTAAAAAGTCCTCAAAAATCAGATAATGGATTGCTGGTAGGGCAATGAAAACAATATTGTGTGACCCTGGTTCTTTTCAACTCCATCCAAACAATGAAATGAAAACACTTTCTTTTCTGCTACATCTTCCACATTTCCATCCCTTTCCTATCAGACATAAACTGTAACTTTACCTTCTGCAATTTTCCAACTACAATGCAATAAAACATGTGGCGAAATCCATGACCTCACTCTTCTGAACAACAGTGAACATGATGAAAATATTGTGTGTTTGTGAACCAGTTTACATTCGTTCCTGAAAGACACATTGATAAACAGCGATTATAATTTCCAAGCACTGTCACTCATTTTGTTTTAAGATACAGGATATGGTTTCTAAATACACTGATATTTGAAATAAACCCTTGTTTTTAGGGTTGTTTGTATAGATTTGATTTACAATGCAAATTATATAACCACCAGTCATTTAGAGAGAAACAGTGCAAATCTTTTTAAACATGATAGCCCAGTTATAATTTGTCCGACAGCTGTTAATGTAAACAATAACAGCTTAAAGGGGAGGTGATTTTAGCCACACATTGCTGGCATGTATATAATGCAACAAGTTATTATTATTATTATTATTATTATTATTATTATTATTATTATTATTATTATTATTATTATATTCCAGGACCGCAACAACTGCCCACAACAACACCAAAGAATTGAAGGCCGCTGACCGTACTCTGATCCCATTGCCAATCTCTTTATAACCTGGAGCTCGACAAAGGCCAACCCTGCAGGTGTCTGCTTAAGCTTACAGGGGGCCACTGCAGTGCTGTAGCCAGTCAATTGAATATATCACTATGTCTTAAAGGATAGGATTGATACTTGTCTCCAAAGCAATATGGTAAACACAAAAAGTAGATAAAAAGTAATTCAACTTGACTTGAGTCAAACTGCTGTCAATTGACTTTTGTTGACAGCAGCTACCTCTATAGGATGATGATACTATTTCAGGTCAGTGTGTTCTTAGCAGAACAATACAGCAGTATACATGACTATGCATTCATAGTCCTGTTTTTATGCTTAACCATGCTTAAACATACATGCTTTACCAACCTTCAGAAATAACCTTTATAGACATGTAATGGAAGCCACCCAGCATGTTTGTATCTCCAAATAAAACAATTTCTCCCATCGTCCAGAAAATAATATTGTCTAGGTTTGAAATAATTCAATAAATCTTAGTGTCATGCACGTCCATTCGCTATATGGGTTTCAAATGTTCAGTTTTGAAAGAACCTTCAGCATCTTCTTTTGGCAATTAACAAACCAGCAGCTTCCCCAATAGAATCATATGATTTCAGCCAAGAAGACACTTGTAAGGTGAAATGACTTAGGAGAAGTGCAAGAGTAACTAACAGATTTCCTGAGAGTGAGGCATGGAAACTGGTAACTTTCTTCAATCTAATTCAGTGTTTAAAACGAAAATACATGTTTGCTATAACATTCTTTCAACACAGCATATTTGGGACCTATATTGCTAATGCACAACAGGTAAGATGTATTTTGTTAGTTACTAGCACTCTAAACAGAACCTCTCAACCTGGGCTGGGCAGCTAGTCTTTTATCATCACTGCTAAATTCAGCATATTCCATTCACAGATACCTTCCACTAAGCATTGGGAAAATAAAACAAATGCTGCAAAGGCCATTATCATAGTACTACGATGTCTCATTCCTAACTTAGATGTTTGCACAGACCAATACAACATTTATTTGTTCCAGATCTCCTCCTGGCTTCTGCCCCCTTAGATAGTCGGTGCAAACAGAGGCACACACAAATGCAAACACAGGTTAGCTGGGTGCCTGTTGACTTAGCAGCCGGATGATGTTTACTTGCCAGGTTGTGTTGGATTGGAAAAGAGGCTGTTCCCAGGAGGGTCCCGGCCAATCCGTTAGGACATAAAGAGAGAGAGAGGGGGGGGGGGGGGGGGGGGGGGGGGGAGGTAGAATTCAAACCTACAGTAGTGCACCATTATACAGCCTGGCTTTACAAGACTAAAGATATTCAAATGATATTTTCTTAGTTTAGTCCTCTTACCTTTTTATGATGTTTTGCAATTACTCCATTATTTTTTAGTTGTTAATTCTGTGTTAGTTAAGCTGTTTTAAAGTTCAATAGCTCCTCTACATGTATAGAAGTACAGTGTCTTCAGTAAAAAAAATACTTTTGTATTGCTGGCAATAAACTGTTGTGAACAAGATGGTGTTGTCGCTTACTGTTATGAAATCCTTGCTGGTCTAGCTTCTAGCCTGCATACCTTTATGGCAGGCAACTATAAAAAGGTGATAGCATAGTCAACATGTTTAAGAACTGTTGTAAATATCAACTCTAGACATTTTCTGTGAAATGTCAAACATTTATGAGTTACAGCAGAACCTGAAGATGTCATCTTATTCTGCTCACAGAATAGTAAAGTTGAAGCAAGCTTTAAGAGGTGTTTCTTGAGCTGAAACAAACTGGGTTTTCAACAGGGTATGCACACAAGCTAAACTGTGGAACAATCTGTAAAGGGCTTTGAAGCCACTAATGTTAGGAGTCTTTTCCTTACAGGTTTAACACATGCACACTTGAGAATACCTGCATCTAAGCATTGTTTTATAGGCTAGACGTTATGCGGAAATTCTTGATTTTGCAAAATGTTATTCCAGTATTTATCATTAGGTGGCGCTACACTCTAAGCAGAAATACTGTTAGAATCAAGGCTAAACAATACAAGGCCATCTTAAGGAGATGGATGTTCACCACCACCTCCCATTTTTGCACCTGTTTCTTAAAAAGAATGTGATTTGCTGTCTGCAGATGTGCAAAAAAGAATTGAGAACAACTTAAAAAGTAATATTTTAAAATTTGTATGTCAATTTGTTCAAATTTAATGTTGCATTCAACAACGTCTTTAAAAGTTAAAATTACAGCAACCTCTTTTTTTCTTTTAAAAAATATTTTTAATAGCATGTATGCAACTAAATCTATATTTATTTTTTATAAGTCTTCCAATCAACGTCCTTTTACTGCCACAGGTAGACTTCTGTCTAGTGAGCTACGACAGTGCCGACCATCTACTAAATTCACTGCCATTTCACACTCTGGTGAAACCGCAATCTGACACTGGCAAGCAATTCATCTCCTTGAACTATGCAACATAAACAGCCCCTCAATGAACTCATTCATATAAATTACAAACAGCCATATTAGCCTTATCATGGTATGGACATTGACAAAGCTACACTATTTCTATTATTCGGCAGGTCAAGACAAAATTCTTAGGGCTTAAAATAGAAGATAAACGCAGCTGGTTGGTATGGCTCTTTTATTTGTTTAAAGTAAAACACAACTATATATACTACTGTGCAATGTGACCTTTGTAAGCAGAGCTAGGCATAGTCTGTGGCACTCACAGCTGCTTGAATTGTGTTGCTTTTCTGGTACCGCGCTGGACTTGGGAAGCAGGTCCGAGCAAGAGTATTTGTATATTTGACAGGACATCAACCACCTATCTATGGTTATCCCAGGATAAGTGGTTAATGCGATCCAGGTGGAGTCCCTCATGCTATAAAACTGAAAAGATCCAGCTGTGGCTTATCCAGACGAGGTGAGGGTGGATCAAGCCCCTGAGCGACCTTCCTAATGCAAGCACTTGATCTCTGTTACATTTATCCAGTCAGCCGTCAGTCCACTTTACAAATGACTTGTAGGGGTAAGGGTATAGGAAACGCGTCAGAAACTCACTATTTTAATAACATTAGTCTAATGTGCTTCACACTGATATCTGACCCTTCCCCTCCAATCCTTTTCAAAAGCATGAAGCAAGATAGCTAGCCACACTCTTATAGTTGTCAATCAAGGGGGGAGGGGGGAAGAAAGAATGAACAGCTCTTATATAAAAGCAACCATCAGAGGCTTTGTTTTTTATTTGTTTTTATTTGGTGGAGCCACTCCTGAAGACAGATATGACGGCTGACTGGATGGCTGTGAGCAGTTTCTACAGGTTGCTACTTGGCTACATCATCATAGGACATCAGTAATGGAACGGTAAAATGGGGAGGTTCTACATTAGACTTGGAGGGAATGGTCCCAACCCCACCTTACCACATGCACTCACTTTCGCTAAGGAACAATGCAGCTGCATTCCCTCCGCTAGCCTGAAAGCTCTTCACCAAGGGAATTCCACTAATTAAAGAAAAGTATGGGGTTCAGGGTGTGGTAATATAAGGTGACAGGGCCCAGTCTCATGAATCAAGGCATTCAGCACAGTCCAGCTCTGTGCAGAGGCACAAATTAATATGAATATGGAACTAGGACACCAGAATACATGAGCAGAATATGAAGACATACTGCAGAGACCACAAAAGCTATTTTATTTTATTTCCATATATATATATATTTTCTTTTAAACTAAAAATACATCAATTTTTCTAAGGTCTAATTTGGGTTGGTTATGAGCACGCTCCACGCCAAACCATATACAATCCACCCATGCACAATGACTAATTACTGACCCTTGCATTTTGTAACTGTTGTGGCAGTGTTCTTGATTTGTGGACACTTTGCCAAACTAGATCCTACTGTAAACCTGGAGATTTTGTTTGTTATGATGTTGTTTCACAGTAATGTGAAAGACGTGACTGAGGTGTCTAAACTGGTATAAAGCACTGGATTTTACTTCATTCAGGATTTAAAAACCAAGAGACAAGAACAGTAATTCAAGATTTCTTGAAACTGGTTTTGAAATGGACTCTTTTGACATTTAAAATGTGTTTGAAAAAAACATTACAGTTAGAGATATGTGAAGTTTGCACAGTTTTTACTCTCCTTTAAATCTACCTCTGATCAAAATGGGATTTGTAATCAATATTCAATTATATCTAATTGGGATGTACTGAAAACTGCAGCTTCAGGGTGAAGAAGACCAACTGAACCAACTATACTATCAACAAGGCCTGCGTTCAGAAAAAGTAAACAGAAATTGCAGTCAATAGACCCAAATGAATTATAACTTTGTTTAAAACTGAACCGGATTGTGGGGCTTTAAAATATGTATACAACCATTTATAAATACTGTATTTAATTAATGCATCTAACCAGTAATTAATCAAAAGGCTATTATAAACTCATTACATGCATATTTTAATTGATTTGAAAACTAGTAATAACAAATAGTCCCAAGCTGTAATAACACACATGGTGACTCCAATTGTCTGGTAATTCATGTAAAAGTATTGCCCTCAGGCTATAGACGTCCCTTTGGATGTGAAATAATGCCCTCAGCCTTCAATGTTGGGCATTGCAAACACACTCTCACGAACCTCTGTATCCCTGGGAAAACTGTGTCACTCCCTCAAATGCAGCCAATGCTTGTGTCACATGTAGAATACAGTGTGCATATTTTGCAGCTTTTGTTAACTCCAAAACTGAACCCAAGACACAGGGGTTAAACTGGAGTACCCATAACAGACACGTTCATATAAATAATCCTCTCTTTTAACAAACTCTCCCTTATACTATACAAAACCTATACAAAGACTAGCTTTCTCACTTGAATATGCTTACATACCCATGTCTGAATGGGGTTACTGTACAGAATACCAACATTTACACAAGTTGCAGAACATTTAAAGAAACAAATGTTTGCTTTATTTATAACAAGAAGTTCACTACATAAAAGAGCTATTTTCAGACCCTGGTACCATTGGTGAAAAGGCAAGCAGTGTTTTTACTGCTGTGGTATGACAATATGCTGCTTGTGAATGGGGAGGGGTGGAAGGTTTTTTCACAGTGTTGTATTTCATCATTCAATTTAATGTCTTTGATATTTTATACATTAACAGAAAGTGCTTACAGACACTGGAAGCCTATTCTGTGTTTAACTGGTTGTGCAATGCCACTATGTAAATTGAATCTCTGGTAATACGGGACTCCTGAAAAATTAGACAGTGTTGGGATTTGTGATTATTGTTACACATAATTAAGTCTTTAATTCATTCATTTAAGCAGTATAACCACAACAGATGGATGACAAAAATGTTATTGACAGAAATAAAATTGATTTGGTGTATGTGTTATCCTAGCAGTGAATTGGTAAGGTTGAACTCCTTGCATCCTTGCCATTTAAATGCACTGTAATGACAATTCTTTATGAGACATATATCTCAATTCAATAAACCAGGAGTTGGCCCTTCCAGTCAAGGTATTTATACCAAGCAACTTCAACGGTATGCTGTTTAATTGACCCAATGATATAGTTCCACAGTATATTGTCTAATTAACCCAATTATATTGTTCCGCAGTATATTGTCTAATTGAACCAGTTTCTAATGTAAGTTCATTACAGTGAGCAATCCTTGTGTTCCCATAATGTACTATATCTGGATTTTTGCAAACCGTAGGAAGAATGAATTCTTAACTTCGAGTCTACCTTGATGCTGGCCTTCATCAAATACCTAAGTGTAGAACTGGGATAGACTTACATATTGGATTAAATGTACCACGTGTCTTAATCCTTTTTCCCATTACGAAGATCTTTTGCAAGGGAGAATGACTCATTTGGATGACCTAATGACCCAATGGCAGCCTGTCAGTGGTATTGTTATTGACTACCATGACAATGTTCAAGTCTGTAACACAACTATTAAATTAAAAGTTAAAAGGCTTTTGACAAAGTGAAAAACCTTCCACAGTTTCTTCTTACAAAAGTTCACCAATAAACATAGATAGGAGGTATGATTTTCGGTTCAGGTGTGAGGTTGGGGTTATGTCTTTTAGTTAATTATATATATATATATATATATATATATATATATATATATATATATATATATATATATATATGTTATACTCATAGTCAGGATTCGGCCAATGACTGACAAAAAAAAACAATTTCATGATTTGAGCACTGACAAATTATCAAAGAACAAAATGAAAGGTTATTTTGGTCTTTGAGTAAAGTGATATACTCAAATTGCGAAATGTAAAATACCAAACAAGCAAACAACGGAAACACAAAAGAAGAGACAGCTTCTTCGGTCTTCGTCTGCTGGAGGATACAGTCGGAATGAATTTCAATTGTCCGATAGTTCATTCCTAAATTGGACGAAGTACCCAAAGAAAACAAACCTTCTCTTCGTACAGCAGCAGCAGCTGATTCTGGGCCTATGCAAGGCTTAATTTTTGTCAAGCAAAGAAGTTCTTCTGTGTGCGTCAGGGAGATCAGTGCAATTCTAAATGCCACAGCAGCAAGACTTGCAAAAACAAATCCAGTGATTTGTATGTTAAAAAATAAAAACATTTAAGAAGGATTCTTTTGTTGTCAAAAAGCAGTCTCTATCTTTAATCCACAGGCGCACCACTGTCTGTTGCTGATCAGGTCTGCAAAACCTGTTTTCTAAAAAGTGGTAGTTCCATTTATGAGAATATTATAAATGTTTAATAAATGTATAATATGAATAAAACAATCAAATTTTAATGTGTTATTTTTTGTCCTTAAAACTGTATTTTCTAAATAATTAGACTAGAATATTACAAACATTATTTCAAACTCGCTTGAAGTTTAATGTTTGGGGTCACTATCCTCCTAAATTGCTTAACACGAACCCCTTGCAACTGAGACCACAGTCTCAATGGGTTAACTTCCTGCATAAATAGAAAATACATAAATAATGAACCAATGACGTGTATCTTATAAATATAATTTACTGCTTTTATGTTAATTCATTAAAAAAAAATTGTATTAAAGCGTTTGTATTTAGATGCCCATTTTTAACACCCCGCAATTAATTGCTAATCGCAGATTGAGCAGCATCTTTAAAATCTGTTCGGGAACTGTGAATTTGCTCAAAGCACATTTCACAATTTGAGTATATCACTTTATTCAAAGACCGAAGAAGCTGTCTCTTTTGCGTTTCGCTCTTTGCTTGTTTGATATTTTCCATTTCGTAATTTGAGCAAAATAATTTGCTCAAACACCGAAATAACCTTTCATTTCATTCTTTGATAATTTGTCAGTGCTCAAATAGCGAAATGGTTATTTTTGTCGGTCACCAACCGAATCCTGACTATGAGTGTAACATACTGTAGCGATCTCCGTTAACGCAGGCAGGTGCATCACACAGGGCGAGGCAATCCACACACAGGCAGAGGGCAGGCGCGAACCCGGGACCACTTGCACTAAAGCATAGCGGCGATACCGCTGTACAAAAGAGCCGGCTCCCTTGCAAGGAGCGTATATCGGGCTTATGTCTTTGTGTGTGATTACATCACCTACCAGCCCTGCTGCTGCCTTCACCTGTGCATGCTACTATATATATATATTATATATATATATATATATATTTTAATACATTTAGTGTGCCCAATTATTTTACCACTGATTGTCTCCCCAATTTGGAATGTCCAATCATGTTTTCTCCTTACCCCAGTGAAGACCGCTGACTCCGCACAGCCAGGATGCAAATCTGCGCTGTAGGAGTCACCCTGCACACCACACGGCTGTGCTTTTACCAGGTGAGCCACCTGGGGACCCCCTTTTAGTTAATTTATGGTTGTCTTGTGTGGTAACAGCCTGGGGTGAATATTTCATTACTGACTAGTCCCAAGAGTATAATTACATAATAATGATAAAAGATGCAACCTGATCAGCTGGTAACACATTCCCTTGTAATTCACTAATCAGCATAATTGCATGACTGCATCAATCACAGTGTTTCCTCGGGACCTTGGCAGACTAATAAGAGAGGCCCTTTCATTATGTAGACATACAGTACTTCAACATGCCGGACGTGTGACACTCGGGTTATGGCCACAGGACTCGTCGCGAACTAGGTGTAATTATGTCAAAATAAAGCACTTTCCCTTTCTGTATTAGGGAGTTCTGACAGCCTGGAGTGGCAATCCTGCTAAATAAACACCCATCACTTTTAAAAGATGAAAAGGTCATTAAACAGGTTAGAACAGAGCTATCCAAAAGGCTATTTAACCAGCCTACGCAGTATATGTTTCACGTTTATATAAAACACACAGGCTAATTATTCGTTTTTCATTCTTGTGTCTAACAAAAACTACCGATTGTCAAGCCTTAACAATCAAAAGAACAACCAGTTGGACAGCCCTATGTTAGATGAATCCAAAATCATGTTCTTGATATTGTATTGTGGTTGATCTTTTCCTTTTTCCATGCGTACTGTGACAAGGGTGGAAGCATTTTTACGTGCTAATACACTAAAAGTGAACTCCCCTAGTGTTACAGGTATATAAAAACAGGAACACTGCAGTCCAATTGAGGGGAAAGTCTGGGATGCGATCTCATGTTTCAGGAAATTCATCATGCTGTACTTAATTTGAGACTTCGGCATTTCAAATTGTGGTTTCAAGCACTGAAAGCAAAATACAAACCACTGGCGGTCTGAACTACAGTGTGTCATTCTTGTGCTGAACATCTGCAGACATACAGCGAGGCAGGCCAGCCCCTCCTCGCTTACTCTTTAAATAAATATTGGATGTAAAGATTTCAGAAACGCTGTGATCTTTTCGACAATTGCAGCTCCCTGTAATTGACCTTCAAATTATTTTCTAAGGAGCTTGCAAACCATTTAATGCATGCTTATCTACGGCTAGACAAACCTTGGCCTAGCTCCAGAATGCCTGGTAAAGCCCAAACATATATTTAGTCAATTACTCTCTGTGCTCTTAAGGAAGCATTGGATAATATCTGACTGCACAAAAAAAAAAAAAAAAACGCCTCTGTGAACAGGATGGCTTTGCAGGGGTGACCTCAGACCAGAAACACAGACTCAACACAAGGAATGGCGGGGCAAAACTGAAGTGCAACGGCACTCAGCGCGTTTATTAAATAATAAAACAAACAAAAGATTTTAGCAAAGCAAAAAGGGCACGTTGGCCAAACAAACAGAAATAAACACATATCGTGCTGGTTTTTAGCCAGCACGTATTGCAATTGTTTACACTAGTTTTTACCTCCTCGCTCGTTCTCCACTCACGAACACCCTTCCCCGAACAAAGAAAGCTGCAGGCTTTTATATTCTGGCCAAGGGGTTAACTAGCTATAAATGATCTTATTACCCCCTCGGCCGTAGTCTGCACGAGTTAAATAATGTCAGCTATGTTAAATAATCAGTAGCTGATCAGTCACGCATCCTCACAAGGTTTTAAAATCAAAAATACAAAACAATAACAAATAATGGCGGCGGCTTTACATCTGCGCCACAAACAATAATAAGACAAATAATAATAATAAAACAGCACACAAATATATATAGGGGCGGGACAGTCCACCAATCACGGTAAACTAATGATGCCACTTGTATCAGATCATAGTAATAATAATAATACAAAATACAGGGATCTTTTCAATTTATCTAAACAGTAGCTGATCTAAATACTGATTATATTTTAAAATAGGATCAAACCTGGCATTTTACTAATTTTCCTGTTCCTGATGTATTTACAAAAGAAAATACATAAGGAACAGGAGCATTAGACAGCTATTTTTAATTGCTGGTGTGTTACAAAACTTATTTTATTTTTGTGGTTATTTTTAACTGAGAGTAAAAACAAAAAATTCCCCTGACAGGATAGAAAACCTCCATTATTCCGCAATCAAATGCATCCCTGCTGCTAACGGTTCATGAGGACCAGTCATCAAAAGGGATGGGCCTTGTGGCCAATTCTTGATTATAGACTGCAGATTCCTACCCAGTGCTTTCCCAAAGTAGCTGCTGCAGAGGAGACACTCCTTGAGGAATGGTCCCTCCTGAACAATTCATGGGGGACCCAAACCCACTTGACGTTGTAAATGTTTGTTCAATGTATTGTAGACCCCAAACAGACAACATTCTCTTTGATAAGACTAATACGTGTGAACTGGTTCACCCAGATGGGATTTTGTACCATTCCTCCAAGCTGCAGATTCTTATAGGTTTTTTGGGTTTTTTTTGTAATTCCCTCCTTCAGGAAATCAGGGGAGTCCAAATTGAAATCATGACTGGTGACATTTTTATTTGACAATGTCTTTTTAGCCTGTAGCCACTTCTGCTTGTTTCCACTGCCTCTTTAAAGGTTTCTCTTCTCTTAAAGCACTTAGGGCTGTTTGCTTTATTTGACTGCCAGGAACAGTAACACAGTTTGATTGGAAAGTTGTCAAAACATATCTTTTTGATTGCTACTACGGGACAACAAAGAACATTGAAAAGGTGAAGGGGCATACATTGCTTGGTTTATTTAAGAGTTTCAGTAAGTTTACTCATAAATTTGGAGGTTTGACTAACACTTGAATTAACTTTTGACTATAGCTGTATAGTGGCTTTAAAGAAGTATCAAGGTCACATTGATTACACACATATTGACACATTGACAAATATCTTTCATTAAGATGTGGCAACTTGGACTGTGAACATAGCAAATCTTACTTTATTTTATTATTTTTTTTTCATTTCTCAATGATCAATTTGCAAGTTCAATTTTTTTTCGTTCTTGAGAATATGCCAAATTTGGCAAAAGGTATGATTCATTTGAACCATTCTATACAATTCATGATACACTTATAAGAAAATTACATTCACGTTCCTCATCTCCATAGTGACGAATAATATTTCCATCATAGATGCAATGCTTAAATGCCTTAAAATGTTCGTGAAGAAAGCCACTGCACTGGCTAGCTTTAATATTTCAGTTTTCCACTAATTATCACATACCTCATAACTGTGTTTTATTTGGTTGAACTTGCATTTTTTACTCCAACCGACTCATAAGAATAAACGTTGCTGGTGAGAGCAGGTCTTGCTCCTGTGACCTTTAACCCTTCAAGGACTTCTTCCTTTCAAATAAGCATGCTTTTACTTTGCTTGCTTTAGGCAGAACACACTTCAAACAGCATTTTAGTCCACTTTTGCTCTTTTTGAATTGTATGTAGTTTTCAAACAAACAGGGATTTAAAGAACAGCTCAGAAATTAATTTAATATGTGTTGCCCAGATAGATTTAACAACATAAGAAAAGTCTGGGAATGTGAAGAGTCCGTTCGGCCCATCAAGGCTTGCACCTTTCTAGCGCACCATTTGCCCCTCCTAATGGGATCTATGTCCCTACCTAGGGGACCAAAACTACATGAATAGTAAACTTACTAATTGTAGGGTATGATACACATTTAAAAACTCGAAAAAAAAAATTGAGAATTTCTGCAATTTAAAACTACGAATAGTTTGTTGTTTATAACACATTAAAAAAAAAAACTGTACCAGTTGTATGAAAGTTTTTTCTTTTTTTTATAACATTGATAATAAGTAAAAATAGAATGTCTTTATATTATTGACTTTGAATATCTGTCTGCAGTATACACAATATTACAATTGAAATAACAATGGAGAAGCCCCCACCACGTTTTAATGTTACGATCTGACAAACCAAATGAACCTTCATCAAAATCAGAGAGTTGTTGTCCTGTATTGGGTCTGCAGTGTGGTATTTGTTTCATCAATGGTTTCATACAAACCCATGACTTCATATGGCCCCCAGGCCTTTCTCTAGCAGCCTGCACTCATCAGCTCACTGAAGCAGATCTTTATCAGCAGAGAACACTACCTGTGAGACCCACAGCTGTTCCAGGCCAAGGCAACTTTGACCTACTCATTGTGCACTGAGTGTAGCAGCTTCATAATGAAGATCAGATGTGGATAAGTGTGGCTATCTGGGGATTATCAAGATATGCAATACTTTTTTTTTTTTTTAAATATACAAACTAATTGGCTCAGCACTTATGTACAAATGGTTACACACACACATACACACACAAAATTGATATCCTCCTTTTAATCTAGATATAAACATAATAAAGACATTTTAATAATTTCCATGAGTATTATCATTTTTTTTTTGTTTGTTTGTTTTGTTTTTTCTCATTAGGTATTAAATAGTTACAACCAGAACTGGTACTGGTAAGTATATGAAAATTAGTCAACGATGTATTCGAAAATATCTCTTCCAACTTTAGGTGCAAAATTATAATTATAACATGGCACATTTTTAACACAGCTAAAGCACAATTTCTGATGTTGCCATAAGTTGGGCATGGTTTAGACCGATAGTTCCTGAGAAACACAGACCATCATGTAAACCTAAAGCATTTGCAGATTACTTGCCATTTAAACTGATTTGTTATTTTTCATTAAAAATGTTACATGTTATCTCTAAAGTTATCTCTAACAATTGTGATAACATTATGGTACCAGTGCATACATTACGTGCATCAACATATGAAATGAATAGAATAAGTAAAAGAAAAGCAATAGGCAAGTGTATGTTAATAAACTATAATAATAAAGTAACAGACAAACTAACGTTAATGAGCACCTGTCACAAAGACGGCCGGAGTGGGTGGCGTCAGACCAGAAACAGGAACACAAACGACAGAGAGATGGGGTTTTGGTGAGGCTGAACGCGTGATCGCGTTCAGCATTTAATAAACAGAACAGAAAATAAAAGGTTGGAACAGACAAAAACACTGGACACGGCACTACACGCCAAAATAAATAGACAAACAAAACGGACTACACAGACAAACGGTGCACGGAGACAAACAAACACGGTGAGTGAAAACACTTAACTATTCTTCTTCTTATTATTACCTCCGTCTCCAATCCCGTTCTCCACTCACTGAACACCTAACCCCCGACTGAGTGAAAATGTGCATCTATATATACTGTTGTGCTGGGATTCAATTACTAATTAATTATTCACTTGAATCCCAGCACGTGAATTAATTCTGTGCAACCCCGTGCTCACATATTACATTTAACCAGCACGTGAAGTGATTTGTGCTCTCCTCGTGCCTAAATACAAATCTACACTTTTTAAATACACGTGAAACACAGACCCGTTTATATCCCGTGTACCAATGACTATACACCAACATTAACACACACACGCACGCAACATACAACACAGAACACACAAATGCACACAGGGGCGGGGCACTTTGCCACATATACCCCCCCTTGTGCGCAGCACACATGGCCTCAACGGCCACCTCCCCCCTTAAATACCCAGCAGTCCAGGCCAAAGTCTCGGGCTGGGAAGGGAGGCTTCAGTGGGCCCTTGGCTGGCAATGCTGTCAGCACCCCTGCCGGTAGTGGCACGGCTGACAGCCTGTTGGTCCTGTCCTGCAGCGAAAAAGCTGCGGGGGCAGGTGGTCCCCCGACCTCCCCCTTCTTCGTAGCCGGCAGCTCCCCCCTGTGGGGCTCCGGCCACAAGAACTCCTGCAGCGAAACTGCTGCTGGGGAAAGTGGTCTCCAGACCTCCTCCCCCTTCTTCGTGGCCGGCAGCTCCCCTTTCTGGGGCTCCGGCCACCGTACTCCCTGCGGAGGTACGGGCAGCAGAGGCAGCTCCTGCTCCTCTGCTCCTGGCGGTGGTGGAGGCAGAGGCAGCTCCAGCTCCTCTGCTCCTGGCGGTGGTGGAGGCAGAGGCAGCTCCAGCTCCTCTGCTCCTGGCGGTGGTGGAGGCAGAGGCAGCTCCTGCTCCTCTGCTCCTTGCGGTGGTGGTGGCGGAGGCAGAGGCAGCTCCTGCTCCTCTGCTCCTGGAGGTGGTGGAGGCAGAGGCAGCTCCTGCTCCTCTGCTCCTTGCGGTGGTGGTGGCGGAGGCAGAGGCAGCTCCTGCTCCTCTGCTCCTTGCGGTGGTGGTGGCGGAGGCAGAGGCAGCTCCTGCTCCTCTGCTCCTGGAGGTGGTGGAGGCAGAGGCAGCTCCTGCTCCTCTGCTCCTGGAGGTGGTGGAGGTAGAGGCAGCTCCAGCTCCTCTGCTCCTGGCGGTGCTGGCTCCCTCTGCTGTGGCGGCTGGGCATGTGCACGCCGTGCTGCCTTCAGCAGCATAGCGAGAGGCTGCTGGGGGACACCAGCATCCTGCCCTTCTCCCCCCCAAAAATTTTCAGGGGGTTGAGCCTGTAACTCCTCCCCTTCTGGCTCCTGGGGCTGAACCAGCAGGCATTTTCCCTCTGCTGGTGGCTTGGGTCCCAGGGCTGTGGAAGCCCCGACTTGCCTCCCTTTGGGCTGTGGACGCCCCGACTCCTCCCTGTTGGGCTGTGGACGCCCCGACTCCTCCCTGTTGGGCTGTGGACGCCCTGACTCCTCCCTGTTGGGCTGTGGACGCCCCGACTCCTCCCTGTTGGGCTGTGGACACCCCGACTCCTCCCTGTTGGGCTGTGGACGTTCGGGCTCCCCCCACTCAGGCGTAGGACGTTCGGGCTCCTCCCACTCAGGCGTAGGACGTTCGGGCTCCTCCCACTCAGGCGTAGGACGTTTGGGCTCCTCCCACTCAGGCGTAGGACGTTCGGGCTCCTCCCACTCAGGCGTAGGACGTTCGGGCTCCTCCCACTCAGGCGTAGGACGTTCGGGCTCCTTCCGCTTGGGCTCCTCCCATTTGGGCTGTGGATGCTCAGGCTCCTCCCATTTGGGCTGTGGAGGCAAAACCAGCAGGCATTCACCCTCTGCTGGTGGAGATGGGGACAGCAGGTACTCACCCTCTGCTGGTGGAGATGGAGACAGCAGGTACTCACCCTCTGCTGGTGGAGATGGGGACAGCAGGTACTCCTCTGCTGGTGGTCCTGCTACCTGGGCTGCTGTTCCATTTATGGTTGCCTCCAGGTAGCTGAGGACAAACTCCACACCTTCCTCCAAGGTGTTTGGGGTGTGTTCCTCCTGATAGGCCTCCCATCTCTCACTGTCCATCATCCACAGGGCCTGGACGACTATGGGCAGAGACTGGGCCTCCAGCCCAGCATTCTCCAGCATCCAGTCCCGCACTTTGATGGCGTCTTCTGCCATTTTTTTTTTTTTTTTTTTTTCTTTTTTTTAAATCCAAACTGCGGTTCCTGCTCTGGCCTGAGTCCTGGAGGCGCTGTCGATCCCACGCAGGACACCACGTGTCACAAAGACGGCCGGAGTGGGTGGCGTCAGACCAGAAACAGGAACACAAACGACAGAGAGATGGGGTTTTGGTGAGGCTGAACGCGTGATCGCGTTCAGCATTTAATAAACAGAACAGAAAATAAAAGGTTGGAACAGACAAAAACACTGGACACGGCACTACACGCCAAAATAAATAGACAAACAAAACGGACTACACAGACAAACGGTGCACGGAGACAAACAAACACGGTGAGTGAAAACACTTAACTATTCTTCTTCTTATTATTACCTCCGTCTCCAATCCCGTTCTCCACTCACTGAACACCTAACCCCCGACTGAGTGAAAATGTGCATCTATATATACTGTTGTGCTGGGATTCAATTACTAATTAATTATTCACTTGAATCCCAGCACGTGAATTAATTCTGTGCAACCCCGTGCTCACATATTACATTTAACCAGCACGTGAAGTGATTTGTGCTCTCCTCGTGCCTAAATACAAATCTACACTTTTTAAATACACGTGAAACACAGACCCGTTTATATCCCGTGTACCAATGACTATACACCAACATTAACACACACACGCACGCAACATACAACACAGAACACACAAATGCACACAGGGGCGGGGCACTTTGCCACAGCACCTCACCCCTACACACGTTAAAAAATGCAAAAGCAGCTCTAGATTAATTATGAATACCTGTACAGGAGCAATATACAAGACATGCACAAAATTATTTAACAGAATGGTGAAGCAACTCACCAGAACGGAAAACACCAAATTGCTCAGTGATCTGTGTCTGATTAAGTTTTTTTTCCATTTGAATTTAAGTTTGATGATGATGCGTTATCAGGTTACAAAAGAGTACTGTATCAGTTGTGAGCTAATTGCTAGCGGTGCCAAAAATGGGTTATTTTAAGCAAAGTTCCTGTTCCTTTAGTTGGGGCATTTACAATGGGAACAATCCATTTCACCACAAGGGTGTTCTCTTAGGCGAAGTGTTCTCTTAGGAGGCATTGTTATATGCGCAGACTACTGTACCAGTGAATTACCTTAGCAGAACACAACATTAACAGCAATGACAACACAACTGAATTGGACCAGATACTGTAGTGTTCCAGATACTGTAGAACATGGCACTATTGCATGTTAATGCAAGGGATTACCTGCAGTGTGTACAGCTCTGGCCAGAAGTTTTGCATCACCCTATAGAATTAACTAATTTTGCTTCATAAAGTCGAATGAAACCGGCTGAATAATTTGATGTTAACATATTGAATTACATACCGCTTTGTAGTTTTCCATATACTTAATGAAAAACTGACAATTGAAAAATTTGACATTTCAAAATCTAACATCAAATACTGTACTGCTATTATGGCTTCCGGTAGACTTTTGCAATGTCATTTTGTAGTTTCTTTGATTTATTATGTCTCAATCCTAAAATTCTAGGTGATGCTAAACTTTTGGCCATAGCTGTATTAGTTTGGTATGTCAAAATATGGAAATGTTACCACTGTGGTAGCATTCTAACAATGACTTAAAACCACTGCAGCTGTCACAGTGATGTGAATTGTGGATTTGTATTTGACAAAGCAAATAATTGGTCTTCACTGCTGCTACTGCCATCATAGGAATTCAAATCTAAATGCAAAGAACGGCCACAGTCAGCTTTCTAAGAAATGCATGAAAGCCCCTGCAGACAGGAGCATTTCACATGAACCCTGGTTTCTGATGTCAGCACTGTATAGCTATGCAAGCTGGGTCTAACAAACAGACATGGCCAACAGTAAAACAGAATTTTAGGATTGAGACATAACTTTTAAAAATATATATATACATGTATGAACCTATTTTAGATCTTTTATTTATCGTCATGTACTCAAAAAAACTACAAAATGGTGTTTTGTAGTTTCTTTGTTAGATTTCGAAATGTCAATTTTTTCTATTTTTGTCAGTTTTTCATTTAGTATATGGAAAACTATAAAGTGGTATGTAATTCAATATGTCAACGTAACATTATTCAGCAGGTTTCATTCGACTCTATGAAGCAAAATTAGTTAATTCTATAGTGTGGTGCAAAACATTTGGCCATAGCTGTACACACACACACACACACACACACACACACATGCTGCCCCCCCCCCCCTCTTTCTAAGATCATTTGTAAATGATACAACATCTGGACACTAACTCCACAGCCCTGGGCAGTGTTCTTTTGTGGAAATGGCTTTAAATAGTACAGTATACCACCCTGTGTATGAACCATATTTTCTATATGAATCAGGCTGGTTTTAGTTGAGCTGGTTACAAAAATCCCTATTATAGCACTGCTATTGCGATTTCTTTGTATTTTCTATATTACCACGGTACTACAGAGTACTACAGAAAAACACAAGAGAAGACATAGAAATTCAAGCAAGGAAATAATACCAATAACAGAACTTTTTGAAAAGTGATATAAAAATGAAAGTACAAGAAAAAAAGAACACTTTCTGACACAAACCTCACAAAGTCATATTCAAGTTCAGTGGGAGAAGCAAAGTATTGCAAAGTATGTCTATTCTAAGAGACCACATGTTAGTGCTTTCACTGGGTAAGCCACTGAAGAACCAATTCTATTTTGAAATGCCCTCTTATCCAAACTGGAGACACCCTATAGTACTGTCTGTCACCACTCTGGAGACAGCTTCATGCTTGCAAGCAAATGGAGAAGGACGCATTAACTTAGAGCTGAGGACGTGTTTGATGATTTGCAGTGTTTATAGAAGAAGAAGTAATCGTACTGAATTTTATTCAGCGCCAGTACAAATTGAATTGATTGTTCATGCTGAGAAGATGCATTCAAAAGATCCGTTAGTGTGCCAATATTGCAAAGCTAACGAGGTCTCCACCTCAACTCATGAGAAATTAGAATGAGGTGATTTTATTCACAGTAATTGTAGCATGACAATCTTTCAGAATATAAACAAAGTACAATGGATACACACCACAGTGACTTATTTCTTCATTGTAACCCTCACCCTTTGACCCTGAGTTCACAACAAATCAGCAGAAAGTTTGACAGCAGACCCTGGAAACCTGAATTGGTGGAAGATTGTCAACTTGTATACACTTTCTCAGCTGCTGACTAGAGCTAATATATGGGGGTGTCAATTAGACAGTATAAAATCTGTACAGAATGACCTTTACATTAGGGCATGGGATTTCGACTGGATTGGGTTAAGACATGTGTCACAATATAGATTACTTTAGCAAACATCTTTGTTAGCCTAATTAAAACAATGCATTAAAAGTGTTTTACTAATGTGAAATTACTATTGTAATTAGATAGCACACTTTAAAATGCAGTTGTATTATTTGCATGCTTTATACCTGACAGAACAGTGAAAAGAGCTAATATTCAGCTGTACTCTGTGAAAATAAATTGTATTTACTTCTACCAGCTTCTGTTCATCATTTAATAATTTTTGCCTAATAAGCTTGCCTGAAAAAGTGACTTAGATTTCTGCTCTTAATTAATTACAGAACATTTGTTAGGATGTTGCTGACATTTTCCGACCACTAAACCAATGCCACAAACCTGAAAACAGCTGGCCTGTCCCTGTACCACTGAACTTGCAATTGCCTAAACCCATTACATTGGACAGGGCTTTCGGCTGTTGACAATACCCACAGTACCTAGTGTAAGTGCCATTCACCTCCCACAGATTATAATTGTCTTCACAGCATCACATACAATTAGCAGCTGCAAGATACTGATCATTTTAGGTTGTACAAAAGTGAATTACTTTGGACAGATTAGACTTAACAAATAGCATGCATTAACACACCAAAAGAACGGAAATGTTTGTGCATGTTTTAAATTTAAAAAAATAATAAATCTAACACTTGACTAACTGATTGATTGAGCTATTACATTTTTTGCTTTTTTGTTCTTTTGCTCTGCATTTATTTGATGATTTGTATTGAGTTATAACCTCGGACTCTCTCTCTCTCCCTTAATTCACATATGTCAGGAGCACTAGCCAGGTTGTGCCCAGCCAGACGGAATGTTTCTTTGCATCGTCCAACGCATATGTGATTTATGCAGCTGAATTCCATATGGCAAACAGATGGCGGCATTGCGCTCTTCTGACTCCCAAACACACTTTTGATACCGGTGCATGAAGCTGCCTTCTTCACTTCTCAAACTGATTTATTAGCACAAATTGATACAACCTCATTACTACCAAAGCCAATACACAGTACATAGTGCACACTGTCCTTAGCTCCCACAAACATTACTGACACCCTGCAACCACTGGATCTAGGATGGACTATAAATCGGGATCAGATATCTTGCAGGTATATTTATTTCTCTGCCTTGCCAGTTGTATTTTAAAGACTAATCCCACAGCATGACATTGTATTTTGCACACAGTAGCAAGTATGCGTTTCCATGGCTTTCTCTTGCCTGTTGGATCAGTGTAAGTTTATAGGTATTGAAATAAACTCACACAGTACTGAATGGCTTGTTAAAATAATTAAATAATACAGCCTACTTCCAGATATATAACAAATCATTATAATAGTGTATTAGAAAATACATATATTTTTGTTCTTGTTCATTTAGTGATTATGAAAGGTGGAACAACAGCACTGGTTTCAGTCAGGCATGGTGCTGAAAGGCATCATGAGAGCTTCCCCTCACATCTCTGCATGCAAGCAAGTGCTCCTCAATCCTGCCATACAGTTCTGAGACTGTAGAGACCATCCATCTCAACAGTATAGATTCTTAAAAGTATGAAACCACCATAGTGGTTTAAACTTCATCGACAGTCATAATGTTCAAGAATTTTATAAAGGGGTCAATGTGATGAACTTATTGTATGACTCACCAGCTGGATTTTCTGACAACATGGGGGAAACACCACGACGTGCTTGGATCAATCATCTATCCATGGGTTATCCCAGGGTTATCCCTAACAATAAGTGGCTGATCCTGGTGAATTCCCTGGCACTGTGATAATACAGATGGACAAATGTACAGACAGACAGAGATATCTCCCATATCTCCCTTAATCCAATACGCTCAAAAACGGATGCTAAATAAGGGCGTCTGCTAAGAAATAAATAATAATAATAATAATAAATAATGTTCCTACCAAATTTCATCACAATTGGATAAGTGTTTTACCATATGAGAGAATCTAAAATGTGACGTATGACTGCCTCCACTACAGTATATTCCCATTCCTGGGGATTTCACCCCCTGCAGAAGATAGCTTGATCAGTATATGATCATCACAGTCAGTTACCTAGCAGATGATGCCTGCTACATCTGGGATGAATGCTTCACAGCATGGCTTTCCACTGCTGCAACAGCAAGTTCTACACTAGATTTGAATTCAAGCAGCTAATCTTGATCTACAAAGAGAACTTTTTTTACATTCCTGCTATGATGTCTGATACTTAACAGTTTATCCCTTTGATTCTTCAACAAATTCAGCTGGTTTCTATGTGATTTACAGTACCGCGGGCCAAGATGAATGATATAATCTGGATCCTAACAGAAAACAGCAATACTTCCATTGTTCCTTAATTTATTGCAAGTTGTTGGGTGGGGTGACATACATTTCAGCAGTGTAATCATAAACATACAATTACCAGTGGGAAGCAGGCCGGGTTTTGTTGAAGAGGCTTTTGCATGGACATGCCATACCTACACAGCCCAACAGTTCTTCTGTAAAGATATACTGAACATGTTTGGGGTGGGTTATATATTACCTCTGCTACAAAAGATTTTTCCTAAAATTCTTTGTTTTCAAGAAATTTCTAGAAATGATAAATGTCCATTGGGATATGTAAACTTTTGGCCAGGACATATATAAATGATGGCTCAATCCTAACATTCTAGGTTATACAAAACGTTTTGACTAAGATTTTAAGATGTTGCTGTGTAAATGTTCTTTTGAAATACACCCCACAGGCTAAACAAATGCTTTAGGGTTAGGGTCAATTGTCAAAAAGACTATTGTACAAGGCATGACACAGGCTTCTAATCTTTTACAAACATCACTGAACATCCATTTTCAGCACAAAATGCCTAAAGTCTGTCATTCACCTCCTCAAACATGTGAAAGGCCAAGTCATAATGGTATTTAGTAGTATTGAAGATAAACCAAGGGGTCGATCTGATAATCCTTTACCCCTCTGGGATAAACCACAGCTGGATTTTAGTAGAGCTGTAGAATCTGCCTGGATGACATCAATCATTTATTTTTGAGGGCTAATCCTGGGATAACCAAGGATTAGTGGTTAATGCAATCTAGGTTCATTCCACAGTGCTGTGCAATGCTGTGATTTATGTGTCTGTGTCACATTAACAAAGACATGTCAATGTCAAAATGATTTCCATTTAATAAGTTATAATAATAATAATAATTTGGTATTTTTATTTTAGTGTGTCCAGTTATTATTTTTTCCCCCTGATTTTCTCCCAGTTTGGAATGCCTGATCGCTTTTCTCCTCACCGCAGGAATTCCCCACATGGCTCAGGAGACCCAAGGGTTCAGTGTGCATCCTCCAATCCCACGACCAAGCTTCCTTTTTCACCCAGGAACTTTTTTTTTTTTTTTTTTGGAAAATAAAAATATAGGGCTGCGGTTATAAATAATCTTTATAAATTTCTTGTAAAAATACATTTTATTACAGTCTACGATATTATTTTACCAGAGGCTTAAAGATTTAAACAAAAACCCAAACTGCTTTTTTTTTTAAAAAAATTATTAAAATTACATTTCGAATCAATAAAAGAAAAAGAGAATACCAACACTGGTTAATTAAAATGATATAATTTGCAACTTAAATTTCAAACCCATCAATGAGTGGCATGTACATACAATCATATGCTGATGAAGTTTTTTTCATCACCCAAACAGAGATTTAACATATATGTTTTATTTTGCAGGGGTGTACAACGACTGTCACAGGTCTGCAGGTTTTAATGTCAATTTGCGGGTCACTTGGTTGGTCTGACACATCACACAGTGTAGTTATTGATACTAAACAACCGAAGATGCTATAAGTGGGCTTTCTGTTTCTCATGGGACATACATATCTGGTAATACAGGCACAGCCTCTTCAGGGCCAGCTCCACAATAAAAGACTCTCTTCTATTCACTTACACACATCTGCAGTTTTTTGGCCAGTAAGAGGAAACAGATGGATGAGGTTTTCAAAACAATGTAAATATTTTACTGCTAACAACTTTTTATTCATCCCTACCTTCAAACAATCAGTCATAAAATCTTCAGTAAAAGAAATACTGGTAACAATTTAGTTTGGCTATACTACATTTTGCAATGCATTTTCTGTGATATACTGTTGTAAACATTTATAAGGAGACGCAATTTATAATAGGATAAGTTCTAATTACATTGTCACAAACAAAACAAGCTACTACTGTATACTGTAGAAACACATTTTCAAGGGCTTTTATATTTGTACTGCATATAAAGCCAGGATTAGTGGAATCTCTCCATGCTCAATAGGCAGGCCTCCACTCCAATGCATTTCAAATCATCTCTCCTGGATGTAAAAACGCATAGCTACCTGTGAATCTCGACCTTCAGAAGGATTTTCTATTTAGCCTGGCAGACAGGACCTGATAGTTTAACTGTGGAAAAACTGTAGCAAAGACAATTAATTTCTAAAAAAAAAGTACGCGTCCATAGAGCCGAAGTCCCTTCCCCACGGCCTTGGCAGAGCACAGCTATGCTCACTCATCCTGGTACCTGTATTAATAACCCTTTTAAAAGATCACTGCGGTATTTCATGGTAAAAGAAAAGCCCAATGAAAGCCAATAATAGGCAGTCATTGTAGATGTATGAGACATACTGTATATTAAGCAAAGAAAACCATGATAGCCTGTCAAAACTTAGTTTGTAACAGGAGGCTGCCATTTTGGCTCACAGAGTGGCATTATGATAAGCAGGTTTCAAGAAGGGGAAGGAGCTTGTCCATAGAGTTAAAATACCTTTGGGGAATATAAACATACTGGCATGTCATCATGGTCATCTTTCTGATAAAGTAGGGTTTGTAGAATGTCTATATTAAGGAAGAATGTGCTGTAGACTCTGACTGTAGACACCAAGGAATTTGTGTTAGTGTACAACTAAACATGCATGTGCAACTAAGGTTTGCATTAGACAGCAAGTATACTGCATTCTATAGCACTGTCACAGAACTTTGTTGCCCTCCTGCATTCCACATCTACAGTAGTATGGAGGCGTCTGGAAATATACTGATACTGTAGCAACTATGGGAGTGGGTTCCCCGAATGAACAGGTTATAGTACCGTTCAAATACAGGGGGAGCGAATCCTCCATCTTCTCTCTCCTCCGCTCTCTTCAAGATGTCCTACCCTAATAAAAGTTTACCATAATAAAAGCATACTAGTAATATGTAATAGAGCATACTGTGGCAAACTTGTTATAAGGGTAATCTAAGCAATCATGGATCCATTTAACTTCCAGACAGCATATTAATATAGTACCCGCTTTGTGTTTTGCATCCCTGAAAAAGTAATTTCTGATATATATATGAGATATGGGACAACTTTAAAACAGTACTTGCAATGTGATATATGGAAGAATGATTATGTTATGTGCATCATATTTCCACCCGATCAAGCACCTCTAAACTGATAACCTTTACTCACACTTACTCACAATTATCCTACCTAATCTATAAAATCTAAACATTTGTTATACAGAGATGGCTTATGACATTTGAAATCAGATGGTGTATTCGTCATCATAATGTCCAGGAGATGCATTTAAAGCATAAAAAGTTTCTATAAAAGTCGCGACACACATTAAAAACCAATCAAAGTGTAATGAAAGCATTGTCAAGCATACAGTAGGTAAGGATGGTAACGCACAGAGAAGTAAATGTATGGTGAATAAATAGCATATTCTAAAACCACTGTGCAGATCTATCACAGTCTGCTTCTATACAGGTAAGTAAATAACAAGAGAAATCCCTACTGCTAGTTTTAGTTCCCAGTGAACAGTCGACTTAGATAAAAAGCCAGTCACCATTTGCCCTTACACTACATTTCTGAGTCCGGTTCACGTCACTGAAAGTTAAACAGACTACACAATGTGCTCCTGTATGCATTGTGAAAGAGGAATGTCACGCATGGCACAGGCAACAACAATGTTTTCCATGAAACACCTGCATTTTTAATGGCTACACTGGAAAACAGGAATACACAGTGAAAAATAGGGTGCATGTTTACATATACAACAGCTACTAACATCCCGCATTAAGACCAAAAGGACTGGCTTTATTCAGCTGTTCAGAAAACTCATACACTTTGCATTCCAATCAATCAGCTTCTTTGACAGTAAGCTCACCAACATTTAATGAATGTAGTTCCTGCACTCTAGCGCATCTACCTTTATCTGAATTAAAAGAAAAACATACAACACACAATCCTTATGGCAACTTCTACAAAGTGCATTGGACTTTTAATGCTTGTTTGTCAGTTTGATAGGAAGAACTGGTAAAAATACAATATAAAACAAGGCATCTTAGATACAAGCAGATTGTCAACACAACATCAAATATATTCAAATGTATTCAGTCTGGGCACCTGTTTTGTAAACAATAAACAACTGGAAGAGAATTGCTGAGTATTGCATTCTCTAATGTATGATCAACTAATTATTGAAAAAAAAGAAATTTTATATTAAGCAATTGTTTGTAAACATATAGAGAGAGAGAGAGAGAGAGAGAGAGAGAGAGAGAGAGAGAGAGAGAGAGAGAGAGAGAGAGAGAGAGAGAGAGAGAGAGAGAGAGAGAGAGAGAGAGAGAAACCTTCACACAGCAATTCCAAAAAAATAAACCCTGCCCCTGACCTCATTTAGAGACTTGGTTTTACAGCCTGGCTGGAACCTTTCTTAATTTGTAATCAATTGCGTGCACATAGCCATTTTATACCCACCACTTTAAAGCAGGCTCCCGTCTCTTATGGGCTTGTAACTTTCATTGCTGTTGCTCTTCTATTTATAAAGCTCTTCCTTTCCCTTGGAGAGGGTGTCAAATCATTAACCCTAAAAAAGCACACTTTCCATCAAAACTGAACAACACTGCATCTGCAATACCTACAGTATACAGGCACTCTCACTTAATTCATTACCTGTTTTGCAAACACCTTTCTTTCTTGCTACATCCACTCCCTCAGAATAAGATTATCAATTGCAATTTTAAAAAGCTCTGTTTCTTTTTAAGTTGGTGTAAATTGACAAAGAAGATTGCAAACAAAAAGACAAATAAAAGAAAATCTACTAACTACACACCTAGCTTAAGCATTGTTCCTCTCTCTATCAAACTCTTAAAACCTTTCCCAGCTGGTTTGCAGACTCAGTCAGTGAGCCCTTTCAAAGAACAGTTGTAATAGATTCCAGAGTTCTGACATTCCTCCTGCAGAAAGCAAAGAAACTGGTTCAGAATCACCCTCACCTTGCACGCTCCGTCACTGAAGCAAGCCTTGCCCCTCTGTCTCTTCAGTTATTCTCATCCCATTCCTCCACCAATGGTCCTCACTCTGCGCTTATAAAGCTGCCACTGTCATTAAACTCCAATTATGTCAACAGTATAAGATAGAATCAGCAGCATGTAGAATATAAAAGAGCAGCCCTCCTCCTCTGGGATTGGTTATTGAGGCAGATGAATTAAAACAGAGCTCTTCTTCCCTCTCTCCTTCACAAACACAGACTGCTTGTGAGAGTTTGATCTGACTTCAGACTGGACACACCTGCACTGCTGTTTTTAAGGCTGGACAATATATTGTGTGAAGCATAATAAGACTCTCTCTCTCTCTCTCTCTCTCTCTCTCTCTCTCTGTCTCTCTCTCTCTCTCTCTCTCTCTCTCCACTGTCTTCTGATGTCATATGCTCATTAGCATGCTACTGACAGCTAGCTCTTTCTCTCTTTTTCTTAACCCACTCAAGGCAGTAAAAAGCCTTCTCCTGCTACCACATAACAACAACACACTCAGCACATTCCCTTTCATTAAATGCATAATAACCAAGTCTTTAAAAAAAAAAAAAGTTTCTTAAATCTCATACGTAAGCATAGCAAAATGCTCAACTACAAGCCCCTTATAGTTTTTGCTGTAGATAGTTTGACTTCTTTATTTTCACTGAAGTGGCCAATTTATCCTACCACCACACTGTAGATTTACTTTCCTGTGCAGCAGGTTTGGGCCTCCTACATGAACGTTACACACTATCTGTACTGTGCACAGAACCTTATCTGTGAGAGAGAAACTTAAACCCATAGGTTACTCCTATATGTAAGAATTATTGTCTCTCTAGAAGAGTACAGTTTGTACAGGATTTCTGGTTTCTTACTGGTTGCCAGTAGACTGTAATTTGGTTACAGGTTTTCCTGCTGGTAATCAGCAACTGACATCTGTGTGCTTCCAACGGAATTGCAGATTTCCTTTATTAGAGCATTTTACAGCACTACAGAATCTAGCTGTATCCTGGCAAGGTATAGGTTGTTAAAATCTACCCTCAAATCAAGTACTAAAATCTAAAACGTAAGGATTAACCTTCATAACCTGAGCCTGAACGTTTGTCTGCTTGTTTTTTAAACAGTATTAGATTCAATGAGCCTGGTACTTAACTTGTTTCCAGGGGAGGTATGGGGTAAATGTGGTTGTTATTTTAACAGAAAAACAGCTGAAACCTTCACTCATTGAGACACCTTACAAACCTTTGAGCCATTTCGTCTACACAGAAATAAGCAAACTCAGCCTCCCAATGCAAACGGTTCAGTGTGGTTAACCGGAATCCTCAGAAAGGGATCGGAATTCTGAGGAACACATGGTTGCAGACAAAGCAATCCTTTGCTGGTCGAACAAAGTTTAAAGTTTTAAGTTTTTAAGGAAATCATGGAATATATAAAGTTAATCCTTGTTTTCTATTATTTCGGAATGCCATATAAACCAAATCCAGCTGCCCAGAGTGAAACAAATGTTCAGGATTAAATACGGTTTTATGTGTCACTCTGAAAGAAATGCAACCAGATTTAAAAAAAAAACAAAATAAAACATGGTCTTAATCTATAAATTTCCATTGGAATTTAATTTATATAAAAATAAAAAAAATAAAAACCTTGGCAGTACTGCACTATAGAGGGGATATTATCAAATTTATCAGAAACAGAAAAAACGCATTTGCATACTGAGAAGAAAACAAACCTTATACAATGGTAATGATGAAGCCACTATCCTTATAGCTGCTTTTAAAAAGTACCAATAACAAAACACCTAACAACTCTGATAAAGATGACATGTTAAACAGTTTCACACAGTTATCAGACTTTTTGTTAATTGGTACTTTCATATACGCCACCCTAATTCTAATTTATTGTAATGCTAAATCAAGTTTCTTCTTTCATCAGTGTTATTATTTGTTTACTTGAATAAGAAAGCAAATAAACAAACTGTCATGCAGTATCAAATGTCACTGTTGTCCCTCCTTGTCTGTCTGGTTTAATATGGTTTAAGTCAATCGTTCTCACATTAAAAATGGAAATTCCTCGCTAACTTTACCAGCTTGCATATGGCTATTATTTCACAGGCTGTGTTGAATTTGGGTTCATTATCTTCTTGGGTTAGTTTTATTAGGAGGGGGAGGGGGAGTCTCATTTGATCGTGATCTTATATTCTGCAGTTCTCAAAATAACATCTGAATTCAAAGGGACCTTTATTAATTTACAGTGTGGTCTAGGTTATTTGAATTGAACAGATGAAAATAAAAGAAAAAAGGAGACTGCTTGAAATTTCAAAAGAACAAACTTCTTTATTTTGAGGACTTCAGGCAAAAAGCAGGAGTGTAGCATGTCTTGAACACGGCTTCCATTTTACTACACTGCTGTTTCCAGAAACTTCCACAGCTTAATTAACATAACTCTCCTAAAAAGTATCATTCTATTACATACACAGCCAATAGAATCAATATATGTATCACCCAAATTAGGGGAACACCCAATAGTAGACTCAGTGCTTAACAAGGTACTTTTCAAAGAAATAGCTTTCAGCTTTAACCCTTTATACACTACAGAAGGGAGTCATTATTTTATAAGCCAGCAGCTGCCAGAGGTCATTTCAGGAGATAACCTACTGCTGGAAAGCACATGTGGGCGTCAGAAGTGGAAAACATAACATTACACAGACATCTTGGATTTATTTAAATGTGAAGATGATTGTCCAAGTTAGGAGGAAAAACAAACAATGAGAAAATAGTCTAAGATATGACAACAATAAAAGCATGGCCAAGAAAGGTCCCCATACACACTACTCACCAACAATAACAGATTAATACATTCAGAAGAGCTGGAAATGTCCATTTAACTCCACCAGTTGCCTTTCTAAGTAATTGTATTGGTATGAGTCAATCACTGACAGCCAAAACTGCAATGGTGGTGTCATGAGACCACAATATGGAAGACATCTTAGGTCACAGGTCAAAGTAACATTATTTTGGAGTCTATCTTTACACATTACATTAAAGCAATTACACTATGTAACACAATTTTTGTTCCTGGGTAGTAAGTGTTATTTCCTAATTGCTTATGCCTCAAAAGTATAGAAAATGGCTATGTGATGAGTCAAAGGGGTTTCGGTCTGTAATTCAGCCTCCCGACAGTAGAAGGTATCAAACCAACTCGGGACTTCCCTTACCAAGATCTCGTGACCATGACGAAAGTCATCTTTATGAGGGGCGGCACCTTGGTGAGGGGCGGAAGTACGAGTATGTAAATTCCAGCCACTGGAGTCACGTGAGGTTCAAGGACACCTGTCAGTTGGAATTGGTGTTCCACTGACTACCGGGGCGGGGCTTTGCATACTAAAGGGAACGTACTACTGTGTCCGGGGTTGGTCCCACAAAGTGTAGGCGGAGGAAAGGCTGGAGGGAGAGAAGCAGTGCCGGGTTCTTGTCGCTTTTATTTTCACGGTCGGAAGCTTTACTCACGTTGTTCTCTTGGTTCTGATTCTTTTCTTTTTTTTATTCAGCATATCAAGAAGAGGACTAAGAAGCTTCCGATCCTTTCGTTTTGTTTCTCCAGCACTCCCTCCCTCACATCCTTCTTTTGTTTGTTTTTTTTTTCCGTGTAAATATTAATAAAGAAACATTTTTACACGTAAAGTACTGTCTGGAAATTCCATTATTACTCACACGCCTCACAGGCTATTATTCCCCACAAACTTTGCTTTTGTGACCAGGAAAGTGATATTTTGAAATTTACCTATTTCCAATGAGAAAACGGGCGAATTTGTGTCTTTTCGTTCACATAAAGTCAGAAAAAAACAACATATGAATCCAAATTAACATGTATTTATACTAAAGTAATACAAAAATGACTACAAAAGATTTAGAAGTGAGTAGTTTTTCGAGATTTCTGGTTACAGGCGATTCCGATTGCCTCGAACAGACTGGTCACATTGTGGCAGAAGCAGAGCCCATCTTGATGGGTGAAGAAGCTGGAAAAAGGTTGGTGACGCTTCCTCTGATCTGCGACTTGCACACTTTCATCCAACAAGTTCCACTGCTTGAGCCTAGACGTCAAAAGCTCGGCATTGGACTTGGTGAGACCAAGGTCTCTAATCAAGTCATTGAGGTCTTTTTGGTTGGGGGTTGTATGAGTTTCTCTCCTCAGCTCCACCTCTGAAATTGTCATCTGGATCTACAACGTCTTCACTCGCTCTCTGACTTGCTGCTCTCTTCTAAAGACGGCTGCTCTCTCTCCGGAGGAGTGGGTACGGGGAGCTCATGGCAGTGTGGCACCGGGGCGATGGATGAAGGAAGGTCCGGATACGTGATAGCAGGTGCATTCTTGCCAGTCCGACGTTTGGAAGGGTCCACCATGCAGAAGTAGCAGTTGCTTGAGTGGTCAGTGGGTTCCCGCCAAATTCTTGGAATGGCGAACTTCATGGCTCTCTTTTCCCCTCTGTACCATCCTACAAAAATACATTTATTTCACCCATGACTAATGTGTAAGAGATTCTCGCAACATTTTTCATATATGATTGTGGCAATGTGCCCCGCCCCTGTGTGCATATTATGTGTTGTATGTTGCGTGCGTGTGTTAATGTTGGTGTATAGTCATTGGTACACGGGATATAAACGGGTCTGTGTTTCACGTGTGATTTAAAAATGTAGATTTGTATTTAGGCACGAGGAGGGCACAAATCACTTCACGTGCTGGTTAAATGTAATATATGAGCATGGGGTTTGCACAGAATTAATTCACGTGCTGGGATTCAAGTGAATAATTAATTAGTAATTGAATCCCAGCACAACAGTATATATAGATGCACGTTTCTTTCACTCGGGGTTGGGTGTTCGTGAGTGGAGAACGGGAGAGAGAAAGGAGAAAGCATTAAAAAGAAAAGTAAGAATAACAATTGCTACAGCGTGCTGGAAGTGCCAGCACGGTACTTGTTTAACATTCGTCCACTTGTTTTATGTGTTAGTTCGTTTTGTTTACCTGTATATTTTGGCTCCAGTGCCGTGTCCTGTTTTGTGTTCAACCCTTTTATTTTCTTTTCTGTTTGTTAATTATTAAATGCTGAGCGCGATCACGCGCTCAGCTTCACCAAAACCCCAAGTCTCCGTTGTTTATTTCCTGGCTCTGGTCTGACACCACCCACTCCGGCCGTCTTTGTGACAATGATATATTTTTTCAATAACATTGAAAATTGTCTTGATCCCCGACAGGCATGCCGAAATATGCCTTGTAGGCCTCACACATCTTAGCAGATGCTTCCACGGAGTACTTTTCGCTCTTGTCTTGATAAATTGGCCGCAGACATAGCAAAATGCGTCTGCCGGATGCTTGCAGCCTCTTGATGCCATCTCAGAAAAATGCAGATATGTATCCACTTAGGCAGCTGGAACTAAACTGAACTGGTGGGCTTAAGGCCCTTGTATTTATACTACTATTTATATTACTGGAAAGTTCTAGAAAGTTCTAGAAGTTACTCCAAGTTTACTCAGCACTGAATCTATCTGGAATGTTCTGGAAAATAGGTAAATTTCAAAATATCACTGTCCTGGTCACAAAAGCAAAGTTTGTGGGGAATAATAGCAATTTTCTATACTTTTGAGGCATAAGCAATTAGGAAATAACACTTACTACCCAGGAACCAAAAAAAAAATAAATTGTTACACAGTGTTATTCTTTCTAAACCACTCAGCTGTAGCAGTAGCAGTTGAAATAGCAGCAGTGCTGAATTAAAAAACCAGACACTGTACATTGCCTTAAAGTAAGAGGCCAGCTGTACCAGCACCTTTCTGTTTTAAAGCCCTTCACAATAACTGATTTACTAACAAGCTGTCATCTCACCCTACCAATTGGATTTTGATGAAGACATTTACCAAAACATTGTCTACTTGTTCATCTCTTAATAGTTTCACCTTCAAGTCAAGAAAGGAGTGTTTTGACGTTTTGGGCAGATAGAAACAATAAATATGTCAGCTGCCGCGCGTTTAAAGGCCTGACCCACGAGACCCGTACACTGTCCAGGGGTGCTCTCTCATGTGCGGGTTTAACAGTGTTGAAAAACGTCAGGCAATAAAGTCAGTGACGGCAAACAGAACACTCAAAATCAAAGGGCTTCCTAACATGGGTGAGTATGCTCCTGATAACCTTAAACTAAGTACAGCTATGGCCAAAAGTTTTGCATCAATTTTGCATCATTTTTTTAAAAGTTATTTTCAGATAAAATCTTGTATCAATTCATCATCAAAAGTACAATATAATCCTAATTAAATCTGACTAAATGCGGAGCGCTGTCAAAACAGCTACAGATGGTAATGTTGGGAGGCAGTGGAAGAATGCAAAATTTTTAACGTTTCTTCTCTAAAATTCATGAGGGGCTGTGGCAATGTGCTGCGCCCCTGTGTGCATTTCTGTGTTGTATGTTGCGTGTGTTAATGTTGGTGTATAGAGATTGGTACACGGGATATAAACGGGTCTGTGTTTCACATGGTATTTAAATTGTATAATTGTATTTAGGCACGGGATTGCACATCACTGCACGTGCATTTAAAGTAAGTAATATGCGCGCACGAGGTTGCACGTAATTAATCCACGTGCTGGGATTCAAGTGAATAATTAATTAGTAATTGAATCCCAGCACAACAGTATAAATAGATGCACGTTTCATTCACTCGGGGTTGGGTGTTCAGGGCGAAGGAACGGGAGAGTGAGGAGATAAATTAATAGTGAACAATTGCTACTTGGTACGTGTTTGTTTAGTGTTCGTCCCTGTGTGTCAGTGTCTGTTCGTTTTGTTTATATATTTATTTTGGCGTAAGTGCCGTGTGCTGTTTTGTGTTTAAAACCTTTTTATTTTGCAATAAACCTTCTGAACGCTACCATTGCGTCTCAGTTTCACTCATCACCACCATCTGTCTGTGTGTTTCTTCCGGGTCTGACGTGTCACTACCAGCCAGCCTTGTGACAGGGGCATACAAGCAAAAAGAAGGAGAGGAAGGGGCTCCCGAGTGGCGCATCCAGTAAAAGTACTCGCGTAGAGTGCAGGATGCGCCCTATAGTCTGGACGTCGCTGGTTCAAGTCCAGGCAATTCCTTTGCCGACCGCAGACGGGAGAACCCAGGGGGTGGTGCACAATTGGCCGAGTGCCACCCAGGGGAGGGAGGGTTAGGTCGGCAAGGGTGTCCTCGGTTCACTGCGCCTGTAAGCTGCCTAGGGCTGCATTGTTCTTCAACGCTGTAGCGCTGGGTGGCTGCATGGTGAGTCTGCAGCGTGTAAAGAAGCGGGTGGCTAATGGCACACGCTTCGGAGGACAGCGAGTGTTCATCTTCGCCCCTCCCGAGTCAGCGCAGGGGTGGTAGCAGTATGCTGAGCTAAACAAAATAATTGGACACTACTAAATTTAAAAAAAAAAAAAAAAAAAAAAAGGAGAGGAATACCGTGTGTTACATCGATCACAATCAGGGACTGTATGCTTCAGGCAGTCTCAGTCTGCTCCTTATGACTATTCCAGACTTCAAACTGTCTATGCTTCATTAAATCATAAATGACAACAATAAGTCAGCACTGCATCTAGTGAGAAGAACAAAGAGCACATTACTGAACCCTTGAGCACATTGAAACCTTTGCCACTACTTAGATAAAAAAAAAGCACGATATTCAGCTCTTATACTTTCGAAAAACATGTTTACAGTTGATGTAATGTCTTCAGAATCCTGCCCCTTATCCTAGATCTAAGTACAAAACAGAGACAAGACCAATCAATATTTATCAGACATGAAAAGTGTTCCTCCAGGCATGTGAGGCACTTTCCTGCAAGAAGGTGCTTCATCCTTAACATACAGTACCATACATGGGCCAGACACATCCAATAACATTTGGGTCATATTTATCAATAGTGCAAAAGTGTATTTTTTAACTTTGAATCCTTAAATTAATCTTTCTGGCTGCTTGTTACTATTTTTTTTTTAATTCCACCACCACAGTGTGGTCACAATATTGATTGTGGTTTGTGGCTAACCTGAGTAAGTTTAATTTTGTATGTATTATTTTTAATTTTACTAATTTGTTTAAATTTCATGTTAAACATATTGGCTGTAAAAGTGTTACTTAGGAAGATCCACTTATTTTTTAATGTGCTGTTTCCCTTTTAAGTGCTTTGTGATGGTGGTCCACTATGAAAGGCGCTATATAAAAATAAAGATATTAAATTATTATAAGCAAAGCTTGCAGCTTCCTCGTTGCCAAGCAGACACCTGCATCTACTAACACAGTTGAAGCTGCTGGCCAAAACCTTGACTTTTGTTCCAACAGAATTCATGAGTTATGGATAATCACATTGTATAACCACTTGCAGCTGCATGTATTGTTGGGTTGGTTCTGTTCCTGTTGAAAGATAATGACAAATACCAGTGTTGGCTTTTCCACTGGTAAAGAGCACACATCTCTTCTTGAAACATTCTTCACACTTTTATCCTATTCACAATTACTAAATAATGTGTGATTAGCATGCAAAAACACGCAATTCGCATTCATTTAATTCACAATTGCAATTTCAACATGTGACGGTCGTGCATTATGAAACAGGTAAGAGTGGGAAGAAGGCTTCAAGGAAAGACGTGTGCTTTTAGAGAATGTAAACCAGTGGGTAAGCCAACAAGAGCTGCTTTGTAGATGATGAAGCCGAGCGCACAGAAGCCTTAACAATGGAATAATACACAGTAGTCACCCAGGAATCATGTCACAATTAAATTAGAGACTGCTGCTTTAAGATCCCAATAGTTACCGTACATATACAGGGACACAGAATTAGCAGTGATCTTGGAAAAGGCTGGTGCCAGTGTCAGGTTTAATCAGCGTTTCATCACTCAAAGGTTTGTCATTAGCTATCATTACTGGGATGAATGAATAGTGACCATGCCTTTGCTTTCCAGGTAACTGCAGGCAACACCTGTGCATTCCCCAATCCACAAGTGGTCCTCTGTTAAAAGGGGGTTTGCTCAGCACATTTAACCCTTAATGAGCCATGTAAAAAAAAAACAAAACTATAGTATACAATCTACTATCTACAGCATATCGATGAAACCATGTTAGAAAGAATGTAGTACTAGGAAAGACTTAAAATGTCTCTTTTTACTTAGTGGACCCATATCCCTTATGAATGTTTACCACAGTAGATTAGCAAGGAGACTGGGACCTTTCCCATGCTTTCCCCAAGCAAATACCATATTTAAAGATCTGTTTTTTTGCAAATAAGAAATATAAATAATGAATAAACGGTGAATAAAACAATACATTGATTTAAATGTTGCAATTGGAAGTATTTTTTTTTTTTTAATAAAAACAAAATAAAACGAAATTCCAAAAATCTAAAAAGGAAAAAAAAATGTTAGTGCTTTTGTAATCATATAATAGCTCCTTGCTCATATTTTTCTATGCAAGCTCTTCGTATTACCTGTGTTGGCAAAAGATTATCTCAATCCCACCTAGATGGATACTTGAACAATAGTGGCACGGTATATAGAAATAGAAGACTGTCCGGACTTCCGGTTGTCTTTAATGTAAGGCGTCTTTTCAATATTATATATACCCCTTCATCTCTACCACTTCCCAAAGTCCTGATTTCACTGGATGCAGAAAAAGCTTTTGACCGTGTGGAGTGAAATTATCTCTTCTCTACCCTCCAGAGGTTTGGGTTTGGCTCTAATTTTATCTCTTGGGTCAAACTTCCCTACTGCCTCACTCCGCACAAATAACAGACAGGGTGCCCCCTATCTCCACTTCTCTTTGCCATTGCCATTGAACCCCTCTCTATTTCTTTGCATAGTAACCAGGCTGTGCAGGCGTTAACCGTGGGGAAAGAGAGCATAAGGCCTCACTGTACACTAATCACCTCTTGCTTTATATTTCTAATCCTGCTTCCTCCCTTCCATATGTCCTCTCCATATTTGATGATTTTGGTAGGTTTTCGGGTTATAAACTGAATCTAAGAAAAAGTTAATTATTCCCATAAATGCATTAGCCAGACGGTATCCTCTCAAAACTCTATCATTCAAAATATCTGACGAAAAATGTACTCACACGCTCATGCTCGGACCGTTTTAAATCAAATTTCACCCCTCTTTTGGAGTGTGCCAAGCTAGATATGATTCACTGGTCTGCTTTTCCTCTCCTCTCTCTTACTGGCACATTAACTATATTATAATGAATATACTCCCTACATTTCTTTATCTTTTCCAGTGCATTCCAGTTGTCATAAATAAATATTTTTTTTAATTCCTTAGATCAGTTGATCTCTGCATTTATCTGGAACAAAAAGACTCTGTGCATTTGTAAGGTTTTCCTGCAAAGACCAAAACCCTTTGGTGGCCTAGCACTACCTAACTTCCAGTTTTACTATTGGTCAGCCAACATTCGTAATATGGCTTACTGGCTTCATGATCAGCCTCTGGAGGAGGATCCTTCTTGGCTACAAATAGAGGCAGCCTCCCATGTGTAGACATCTTTACCTGTGCTTTTCTATTCACCCCTCCCTCTTTCTACCTCCAACTTCAGCGCTAACCACATCGTCCAACAATCTCTTAAAATGTGGTCACAGTTTAGGCGGCATTTTGGTCTGCGGTTCATTTCTATACTCTCTCCTGTTAACACCAACCACCTATTCTAGCCCTCCCTTGTGGATACTGCATTTCGTGTCTGGCACAGAAATGGTATTACTTCCCTTAAAAATCTATATATTGATAACGTTTTGCTTCATTTGATCAACTCTCCCAAAAATGTAACCTGCCAGGATCACATTTTTTCAGTTACTTACAAATTCGGAACTTTGTGAAAGATAAAGTAAGTCAGTTTCCCCAGCTACCACCTGAATCCCCTATTGATAGTATATTGAAAATAAATCTGCAAAGGAGCAATATCCTTAATATACAACATTATTTCCACTCTACATTATCCCTCATTAGATACGTTGAAAAAACAGCAGCAGCAAAATCTTGATGTTACACTCCCAGAACACGAGTGGAATAACATTCTGTCAAGGGTACACTCTTCCTCTATCTGTACCAGACCTTGACCCGACCTGTGAAAGATGCAAACAGGCTCCAGCTACTCTCATTCACATGTTTTGGTCTTCTCCTAAGTTGTCTCCTTTCTAGATCTAAATTCTTAAGAGCTTCTCGCAAATTGACCAAATGTCTATTGAACCTACTCCCCTTACTGCACTATTTGGTGTGATTCCCAATGGTCTGCGAAGGTTGAAGCAGACTACTTGGCATTTGCTACCTTACTGGCCAGACATCTCATATTACTAAACTGGAAGCAAGCTGCCCCACCCTCTTTTACCCATTGGACCAGGGATGTTCTACATTTTCTAAAACTTGAGAAGGTGAGATACACCTTGCAAGGTTCAACTGATAAATCTGACCCTGCCTGGCAACCTTTTATAACTCACTTTAAAAATAGTGATATAGAGGTCTAATGATTTAAGACATGCTGCATTCTCCCTATAACAGGTTTCTTTTATCATTATTATTATTATTATTATTATTATTATTATTATTATTATTATTATTATTATTATTATTATTTTATATATATATTAGTTTTGTGTGTGTGTGTGTATATATATATATATATATATATATATATATATATATATATATATATATATATATATATACTGTATATACAGTGCCTATAGAATGTCTACACCCCCTTTCAAAATTGTCACCTTTTGTTGCCTTATAGCCTGGAATTAAAATGCATTAAAATAGTTTTTTTTTTCATTTATCTACACATCCTACCCCACAACTTCCAAGTGAAAAAAATATTCTAGAAATTTGTAGAAAATTAATTAAAAATAAAAACTGAAATAGCTTAGTTGGATAAGTGTCCACCCCTCTTGTAATGGCAATCCTAAATTAGCTCAGGTGTAACCAATCACCTTCAAAATCACACACCAAGTTAAGTGCCCTCCACCTGTGTTAAATTGTAGTGATTCACATGATTTCAGGATAAATTCAGCAGTTCCTGTAGGTTCCCTCTGCTGGGTAGTGCATTTCAAAGCAAAGACTCAACCATGAGCACCAAGGCGCTTTCAAAAGAACTCCGCGACAAAGTTGTTGAATACATACATCTTCTAAATGTTAACAGATTCTTAACATGAATCAACTTTTAAAAAATCAAACAAATACTTTTTTTTTAAACTTAGTGAATTCAAAGTTGGGTTGTTTGGGATTGGAAATGATTGTTTTGAACAAAAGAACATTAGAAATGAATGAGGTAGTTCGAACCATCAAGCCCCACCCCTGGGAAGTACACCATTAACCCTGGGTCAGGCTCAAACTGTTTCATGAATAAAGACTGCAGTTTTATTGCTGTTAGATACTGGATGCTATCCAGTGCATTTATTATTGCCTGCATTACTTTCCATTCTAAACCTTTAATCAGCTTCCATGTGTGCCCTCTAGTCTTACCCTGTGCTAAAGGGTGATTTATGAAAAATAAAAAAAATAAAATAGATTTTATTTTCAAGTCAGTCGTGGGCCAATAAATGTCCTTATTCGCACCTAGAAAGATTAACTTTATACCATGTAGGATTCTAAATAACACTCACATGCCTATTAAATGAGAAGAGATTCAATTATTTTAATCTGTCTGCAATTCTCATGTCATTAAGTGCTAATTACCTCTACCCTTATGAGATCAAGTAAGAAAGCAGTCCACTAAAACACAGAGGTGATTTTTAGTCTTCCTGTAATATTTCAAACCCATTCGTTATGTATTCACTGCCTATATTTTGTGACCAATTCAATAACCTACCCTTCAGCAGTGTGGAGTAGTGGTTAGGGCTCTGGACTCTTGACCAGAGGGTTGTGGGTTCAATCCCAGGTGAGGGACACTGCTGATGTACCCTTGAGCAAGGTACTTTACCTAGATTGCTCCAGTAAAAACCCAACTGTATAAATGGGTAATTGTATGTAAAAATTATGTGATATCTTGTAACAATTGTAAGTCGCCCTGGATAAGGGTATCTGCTAAGAAATAAATAATAACAATAATTTGCCACGAGACTTCCCTGAGTCCCTGTGCCTTTGCATTGTCTGTGAATGTAGTTTGTTTGCCTCTCGGCCCCCAGTATAAATAAGGGTTGACCTTTGTGGCAGCCCACTCAATACCTCACCTTAATGAGATGGTATTCCCATTACAAGAACTTTCTGTTTTGTGTTTTTAACCAGTTCTATAATTACATGCTCTCGTCTGAATTCTTGCTGAGTGAGGACTGTGAATTTCAAGTGTGAAGTAAATGTTATCATGTTTCAGGTCCCACTGCTGAAAAAGGACTTGTCAATTCAGTTCTTCTTATCTGAGGCTACACCTTATGCTTTAGAAGTAATTTAAAGCATGCATCCTACAAGATCTTTCATAGAATAGATTTCTTACCTAAAAACAACTACAGCCTCAGGCTAATTAGAAATGCAGGAAAAATGTTCCACCATAGGTCACTGTTTCCAGTCACACCTGCTCCGATGCCCCAGGCATGAATCACAAACTAGCCAAGGCAATTTCAGCAGCTCAAGACATGCCAAGTTAGATAAATAACATGACATACCCCGGGTCAAGTGAAGCTTTTGTATTGCCTTCGAGGCACTTTCAGGTAAATATGCATGATAATTTAGCAGTTTCCCCATGCTTTTTCCAGGCATACACTATTACTGTGCTGTACATTCTTTTTTAATTACAAAATGGCTAAGAGAAAGGTGGAAAAACATATGCTACCACATACAAATCAACAATCATATAAAAAAAGAGTTTATTTTAAGCATTTGAATGCTTGTACTTTTATTAAAGTGTATACCACGAGAGATACATATACATAGCTAAATGTTGCTAAAATGGTAACATTTTGCAAGGATAAACCTTCTCTAACACAAGACTAATTTAATTTAATTCATCCCAAAATAAAGCATATGTAAAGTTTCATCAATAGAACCCTTTATCTTGTAACAATTTGATTAGCCTTTGTTAACCCTTTGCCCCTTTAGTAAAACATACACACAGACGCACACACAACTGTTTACAGATGTGAAAGGAAATATCAGCTGTTTACAGTGCAAACAGCCAAGTCATTTGGCTTAAAAACAAGAGATTTTCAACAGAAGATAAAGGAGGATAGTAATAATGTTGCTAGTTTTAATAAGAAGCAAAAAAAATAATACCTTTGTTAGCACTCCTTTATCCCTAGATGTTAACCCTAGTGACCAGGCTGAATCTCAACACTGGGGGGATGGATATCCCTGAAAAGGACATATTGCATATTGGAAGTGGGTTTACTAATATCCTCTGTTTGCAATTCCAGATGCATACGTATGATACGCGTCTATTTACTTATGACAAATCACTGTACATGAGCCTTGCAGGGTAATGCTGCTGTGATGTTACTACCAACCCCAATAGAACTCCAGCAACAAATTGAATGCTGCAAAGTTTAAAAACACCAATTGTTAAGTACTGTGTGATTATTTCTGAAAGAACCAATTAAAGTGTGAGTGTGTTGCATGCTTTCGTATTGCATATCAAAATTTAAATATTGTATAATGAAAATAAGGAATATATCAAAATTTAATCTAAATTATTGTGACATAATAAAGGTGGAGCTAACAAGTATGCGAGTAACATATATATGCGAGTAAATGTAAAATTAGAGTTATCAGTATGATGAAAAAGGTGACCATATATGGTTATAGTATATACAGAATAGCAGAGAATAAAAAAGTGGTATTTAAGATTTAGATGTCATTAGGTAAGCAAATGAGGTGTTAGTATTATGAAACAGCATTTTAATTGACTGATGTACAGTATGGGGAGAAATTGAAAGGCTAATGTAAACAGATTTGATTACTTCATCAGGATGTTTTTTTTCTGCCCAAGCTTGACTTTAGCCATCATGTTGTATATACATATTGCGAACGAGCTCTCCTCACTCGGCTTGCTTTTGGGTTCTTTTAAAAATTACCCAACACACAGACTGATAGTTAAGCAATTTTATGAGCACTTTTAATTTTAAACAAAACAAGACAAAATAAACATCTAGCTCTTATGAACACTTACAAAACATAAGCAGGTCCTTGACTTGCAGGACAGCTAAGCTGTTTACCTGACCTACAATACAAAACACACAGTACCTTTTTTGCAATATTAACGACAAAACAGTCAGGCTCTCCAGACAGCAGCCGCCTCCAGCAGACTGACTGTTCTCCTTTTATACTTGGCCTCAATTTGCAATAACGAGGCCAACTGCCAAAACAATTAAACAATTTAAACAATTAAACTTGCAGGGCCCCTGTCCTGCTACAGTATATATATATATATATATATATATATATATATATATATATATATATATATATATATATATATATATATTGTGAAGAAGGAGCAGTGGCGCCTTTAAGTCTAGTATAGAGCGTTTTTCCTCTTGGTGAGGCAGACTTTTGTTTTGAATTGTTTGGTTTTGTTTCGCAGTGCGGCTTGAACTGTAATACTGTGTTCTGTTGTCTACGCCACGTCTACCAGGAGACCTGTTACTTGTGTGGCGCAGTCACAGTATTAACACTGTTTGTTTACCAGCTGCAGGAGCAGCGATATTTTGACCAAGTGTGTTGTTTATATGAGCGGGACTGGTTAAAATACTGCGTGGTTTCCAGCTGCAGGAGCAGCGATTACACATCAAGGGTGATTTATAGGACCAGGACTGGCTTAACCCGGTTGGATTACAGGCTGCTGGAGCAGCGATTCATTTATAAACAGGAAGGGTGTATGTTTCAACCGTGGTATTGGAATAATTTTTATTACTGTTTCTACCTGGCTTTCCATACAGTCACGGCAGGAAGACAAAGTGACACATTGTTGCTGTTAAATAGAGATTCAGCTTCATTCGTAGGTGTTCGGAAACCTGGCTGTAGTCAGAACACTGTTGCATATCGTGGATTTTTCCCTTGTGTCTTCCAGGCACCCTCTTGCAGAGGATGCCGCTATTCTTTTCTGTGTTCCAGGAGATACTCATTTGAGGGAGCCCAACTGTACTTACCTGTGTTCCTGGCTCACTCCACCAGAGGGAGCCCAACCTGTACTTACCTGTGTTCCTGGCTCACTCCACCAGAGGGAGCCCAACCTGTACTTACCTGTGTTCCCGGCTCACTCCTCCAGAGGGAGCCCAACCTCTACTCACCTGTGTTCCTGGCTCACTCCACCAGAGGGAGTCCTACCTGTACTTACCTGTATTCCTGGCTCACTCCACCAGAGGGAGCCCAACCACTACTCACCTGTGTTTCTGGCTCACTCCACCAGAGGGAGCCCCAGCTTTTACTTACCTGTGTTCCTGGTGTGCTCCAGGGCGAATAAGCGCAATTGAATAAGTGTGTTTAGTTGTAAATATTGTAAATAAAAGTATTCACCTGGACCAGTGATGTGTTCACTCCAGTCTGTGAAGAGAAAATACCGGTGTCCAGCAGCCCCACACTACCACTCTTTTACAATAAACGTATACCTATTTGTAGTCAAAAGTTTACATATCCCAATGGAAATTTATAATTTCTAGAAATTTCTCAAAAATAAATAATTATAAGAAATCTTTTATTAGAAAGTTTTGCTTTTGTGGATGAGGAAAAAAGTTACAAGAAATAGATAACGTAACATTATTCAGCAGGTTTCATTTGACTTTATGAAGCAAAATTAGTTAATTCTGTAGGGTGATGCAAAACTTCTGCTATGCACTAAACACCCCAGTGAGTTTCCGCAAACAGCAAAAGTGACAATGTGTGGAGACATGTGCATAACGTCACTTCATTGCAGCGCGGTGTTGTATATTAAGTAGACCTAAGGTTGTGTGGGAAAAGACTAGATTACAATGCTGGTTGGTTTTTGAGACAGCATTCCTGAGCCTATAGACTCTTCCAGTAGAGTAGACTAATAGCAGATAGAAAGAAGAGTAGGCCCAGATTTTCACTCTTACTGCTACAAGTAGCTGAAGGAATATGCCTAGCTGGCCTTCAGGCTGACAAAGGGGCAAGCATTTTTCAAGGGAGGGAAGCTTTTATCCTTTGAGGAATGTAAACTGACCAAATGTATCCAACTTTAAGTGCACAGTAGGCCAAACAGTAGGTTATTGTGAAATAGTGTATGTACCACAACTAATACTACTACTACTATTACTACTAATAATAATAACAACATCAACCATTTATTGAGACATTTCCCACTAAAGAGCAATTCATTCTAACAGTGCAAAATATTGAAGTTTCTGTTATGCTGATTTTGCAATGATCTCCAAAACAGTTTCTGAAATAAACCAACTGCAGAAGGGAGAGGACAGTGCGGGGGCTCATCTTGGGCGCAGGCCAAGCTGTGTAGTGGCTTTGCGTCTGGAAGGACACACCATTAGAGACCACACTGGGGTCGTAAAAAGCGTGACTAAATCTGGATCTGAAAGATGTGGCTGTCAAACACTGCTCTAGCCCACAGGCCACATTAACTTATAATTATCCCTACTAAAAATGAAATCCTGTATGATAAAGGAATCTGCCCAACCTCACTCCTCAGAAAACACACACAGCAAGGGCATGTCATTGGAGTTTATGTACAATTTTGACGCTTGTCACATACTGTTGTGCAAAACAGCACACAACATATCCCCTGACATTGAGGTCTAATTTACTCATTAAAACTGTCAAATACTGTACTTAACTACGGCTTGAACTCTATGTTCCTCCAGCTGGTGTTTCCCTATGGAGGTTATTATTGACCCCAAGTGCAATCTACATAATACAAAAACAGCGTTGCGAGTGTACTGGGCCAGCGTAGGCCAGCGGTGTTAGAATCATTGGCATAGGCCTCAATTTACAGCTTGCATCTGTAATCAGTCCTTGAGCTGCATTTAGACTACAAGTATGGCTACCAGTCCATTCCCTATTTCCAGAGGGCAACTCCTGCCACAGACCTCCGGCTTTATCGCCGAGGAGATGCTGGGGTCCAGAACTGCTGCCAGGCATTAAACACATCCTCGAACCTTTACATTTTCTTTAAATCCTCATACATCTCCTTGATGATGAACTATGCTTTACAACTGAATGTTTTGGGCCTGCACCTGTATGATCTGGGTTCACACTACAGTAAACACAGAAAAATACACTACCACTATTATATACCATGCCATATTTGCTTTTTCTAGAGCTAAAAAACATATATTACTAGGCACTGAAAATATCCCCCAAAGTCCAAACAAAATGATGGCCACTGGATATCATTCACAAAGCATTAGCATGCTGATAAGTGCATTGCAGCTTTCTGTATTTACTGGCATGTAAATGCTATTTTTGCGGAGACTTTGACACTGTTTTACCTGTGTAAGAGGCAGTATTGTGTGATGCCCTGCCATTACGGATTCTGTCCCTTGTTGGTGAGATGAGGCAAGGTTAAAAGCTCTCTAATCACGAATGTAAACAAGCCCAGCCTACGCCCTGTTACACATACCTGGTGACCGAATTGGCACAATCTATTGAAAGTCAACTCCAGGTGCTGTATAAATATGTTTAATACTAGTGTAGTCAAAAAGTGTTCAATTATTTATAGTGATTATACAGTATAAAGTATATATATATATATATATATATATATATATATATATATATATATATATATATATATATATATATTTGTTTTACACAAATCAACATTTTTCACAGCAACGTCCATTATGTTCGATATTGTACGGATACAGATAATTGTACAAGTACTGGAAATAATGAATTATTATTATTGAAAAATCACAGGAAACACAGTAAGAAATATTTCACATTAAAGAGGAAGTCAGTTTCTTGATCTCTTAACCTTTTCTGCCTCCCACTTTCCATGGATTGGCCAGCGCTAAGAAAATCAACAGGACGCAATGCAAGGGCTCTTGAGTTTGAATGTTGTCTTCCATTTAGCGTTCATCAAAATTGGTCCCAATGATTTTATTTGTAGGGTTTAATTAAAGCATTAACAAACCTGGAAAGGGCATCAGTCACAAACTCTGGAGCATAGATTTCCATCATTCAATCCATATCCATATACTGTTTCAATGTGATTGGAGGATCATCACTGTGCACTACACCCTTAAACCTGCAGCAACCTTGCTCTTGTTAGCGAAAAAAGGCTTATTTACTTTTACGCAAAAGTGTAAATGTTTTCTATGGGCACTTCATTTAAAACACATATTTTATTGAATATGTCCTTAGAACTGGAAACAAAGGCTACGAAGGTTTTTGGGGTTTTTTTGTATTTAATGGAATATAAATTTTGCACATAAAAACTGTTGTCTGAGGTGGACATGACTAACCTGCACAAGAAGAGCTGCCTTTTATACAGTTCAGGTGCTAGTTAATGCAAACAGTGGAAATGGTGACAATGAAGAAACCATCATGAAGCAAATCTTATCAAATATTAGTGATGTGTGACTAATACCTATTTCTCCTGTTACATGCCAACTAACTGACAATAATGAAGAGCAGCTTTTATCCTGCTGTCACTTCTGGCTTTTATCAGTCATACTGATTTCCACTTAGGGAACAGCTTAGGCACAGCTTTCCGATATTTTTATTTATTATAATGTGTTGTACCTGAACAGTATAGTAAACTGTCTATTAAAAATATGTTATTAATGAACACTACTATAATCAATGTAATACTAGTACTATATTTCAAGTTATGCAACAAAGCAAGCATATTTATTCTGTGTATTAATGCTTATTTTGCCAAGTTATTGGTGAGCTCCTTGCTCAAAGTGTTGGTGAAAGTCAACTCAGGTTATGTCACTGTTTTTGCTCAGTCCCTGTTGAAGTGATGTTAATGATTTCCATTACATGAGAGTAGATGCTAAAACTTCATGCCGAGTTCAACTCGGCTCTCGCCAAGATAGGCACCAACTAAGACGTAGCTTTACAATAAACTAATGTGATCCATCTGCATCTTCATCCATTTGCGTTTCTTTCCATCTGATGATGTAGATATCCTTCTGCCTGGTCTTGATGGCTGAAGTGTAAAGCTGGCTCCAGGGATCAGCTTATTTTACCTCCCCAGCACATCGGCACACAGAACGGCTTCGACGCTGGCTCCGGGGATCAACCACAGTGCGGTCTCCCCAGCGCATCAGCATGACAACCGTGTGGATTGAGCTAAGTAGGGTACATCTCTGGGGTCTTCAAGTGTTTGTCTAGAATAAAAAAAACTCAGCTAATGCCTTCATCTGTGTAATAAGTTTTGAAGTGATTCACCTATTTACCCTTCTTCCCCTTCCTGTTAGAATTACATGTTAATGCTTCTCCTTATAATGAAGTTACATAAATGAAAAATGGGTAGTGCGAAAGTTAAAAAGATAAAATCGGGAAAAGGAAAACTAAAGTAGACGTACAGCTATGGCCAAAAGTTTTGCATCACCCTATAGAATTAAATAATTTTGCTTCATAAAGTCGAATGAAACCTGCTGAATAATGTTACGTTAACATATTAGATTACATACCGCTTTGTAGTTTTGCATATACTTAATGTACAAAAAATGAAAAATGTGATATTCCGAAATCTAACATGGCTTCCGATAGACTTTTGCAATATCAGTTTGCAGTTTCTTTGATTACGTGATGTTAAATAAAAGATTAAAATTACGTTCATATAGCTTGTCTTTTAAATTATGTCTTAATCCTAAAACTCTAGGTGATACAAAACATTTGGCCATAGGTGTAGAATTCAGACTCCTATCCCCTGGTGATTGCAGCTGTAGACGTGTTTTGTAAGCAAAGCAACCCAGGGGTGCAGTAAAACATGTGTAGAAAAAAGTAGTAGTAGTAAAGCTGACATATATATGACGTGCATGTTTTGTTAATGGTTTCTGAATTGTGAAAATCATAGGCATTTCCCCCTTTAATATTATTATTTCTATTAATAATACTACATTACTTTTTGCTGAACTGTATCTGTCTGAGTTTTGTGAAGCACTTTACCTGAATATTACAAACAAATCCCTATAAATTAAAGGGATACCTCCAAAGTTTAATTTTTTAAAATGTATTTCTTACCTGTTTAATATGTTTTCTGTATAGTCTCTATTGTTGTTTCTGCTTAAATCATTATTTGCCATACTTTCTAACTATTCCAGCAACAAATGGCTTCTCAAATTGATTTTGAGCATGCCAAATAAGGATCGAAATCATATAAATGCACAAAACAGAATATTAAACAGGTAAGACATTGAACATTAGGAACATGTAGATGATATACAGTTTCCCTTTAACTATACATTAACATGCTAAGTAGCCAGTGCAGTGCTTTGGGGTTACCTGTGCTCTTTTAAATATGCTTTCAACACCTGTCCCAACTTACAAAAGAGTGAGAGGGCAGGAATGTACGATACTGAAGGCTATGAATTGCTGCTCTGTAATTAGTGTGAATCTTTAATAAATTACATGTCAGCTTGAGTTTTCTTCTACACAGACTGCAGGGTCTGCCTGTCCCTACAGCAGATTTTGCCACTTTTCCTACTCCTCAATGTATACAAAAATACAAAAGAAAAAAGAAATGAGTTTTGCTCTTGCCTTCACTGTTACCCAGGTGCAGAGTCCTTCACAGATTACAATATAGCTGTCACCTCCTAACCATGTGCAAAAAAATAGCAACTCAATATGTGCTGCCTATAAAATGTTATGAACATCACAAAAACACAATTAGGAGAAAAAACAACATTTTTAGGGTACAAATATCTCATTAAAAATGTGGACTCGTAGTATGATATTGCCGTCGGTCTGTCTGTCTGTCTGTCTGTTCTTCTCCAAAATGTTATACTTGACTATGTTATGGACTTTTCAGATTGCATTTGGGTTGAAATGTTTTAAACCTACAAATGAATATAGTCTGACATTATGAGGACCCTCTTGTGTATGTGTGTACACTGGTTTTATTAATATACAAAGCATGCATATGTCATTCAATAACCTCAAAGAGTGACATACCATAGAGCAGGGGTGTCCAAAGTTGGCCCTTCCACTCCTGGTCTTTGTTCCAGCTCTCATCTGTTTAATTGATCCAATTAAACCTCCACCCAGACCCTGAGGTAGTTAATTATATCATTTTACATATTAAACCTGGAGTAGAATGGCCCTCCACGACCGTGGTTGGACAGCGCTGCCATAGAGGCATGCAGGTTTTAAGCTTGTGCCCCAACATCGAAATTGGTAACAAAGGTTTTTTTTTGCCAAAAAATCGTTGTCTTAGACTTTTTTTTAGTTTCACTCAGAATTCATGATTGCTTTGGAAAAGTGACGGTGGCATATAGAAAATAGAAGGAATTACATTTTAATGTAAAATTGAACGCGATTATGGGGCACTGTCTGCAGCTTTAACAACCAGACAGCTACGGAGCTACCTGCCCACCCAGGTACCTGACCTCGGCTGCTTACGGATGTGACCTCTGCTCCGGTTTCAATGGAGCAGCTTGACCCCTGATGTAAAGAAGACGGCATGATTCATAGCCACTCAGTCATTTGAGCCACTACGTTCTGTTATTTAAATTGGAAGCCGTCCATTAGAAGTAAAGTGATATCAACTTAAATACTAACGATTTAGACATTTTTAAACCTTTTAGGACTAGCAAAACCAAAAGTCCTGCATCTCCAGGTCAAAGCTTCAGACTGGTTATAGAAACACGTTTCACACTGGCTGCGTTGTTAAATCTAATACCGATCTAGCTGCTTCAGGGAATACTAATGATATCCGACCGCAGTGCTTTTCTCTTATTGTTTAACGTGAATCCGAATCCCGTTTGCAGTGGGACACGACAAAACAAACCAAATCATTTGTCAGGAGTGAGTTTTAGACTTCAGTCTGTCCTATTCAATTCTGAAATTATCATTCCCCTATGTGTAAGGAAATCCTTTTGTACGACATTTTTTTTCTTTTGTTTGCAGAGGGAACTGAAGCAAGCATTGCACTGTGGGAGTGTGATGGAATATTACACTGAGCTGGGACCACGGAAATTATAATTGTGAAGCTGTACCAAATAACCTTTAGTGGCACTACCATGGTAATGATTCCTAATGTACTGATATACTAATGTCATGATATACTAATGTTACTTACAAGGGCATGAGTCATTGGGTATGAGCTATTGGTAGAATGGTACCACAGTGGTAACAATTACATATTTTAACATACCAGTGGTAACACAGTCATATAAACCAATACATAGCACTGGTAATCTGGTATCGAATGCGAATGGATCTGCTAATGTTTCTCCTGCAGTTAACACCACCAATACAATACACCACCAATATTAATAATTGTGATAAGAATACTCGGCAAAATGGAACACTATGGTGCTAATTACGTACACCAATTTAGCTCTCTCAGCCATAAGATAACGCTTTCAAACAATATTTAGGATTCTTTGGCTATTTGTCTGTAAAACGATCTATTATTCACACCTGCATCCCAGCTAACACCCTCTTGCAGCTTCAAAAACATACCAAACATAGAACAAATTCAGACATCTAATTTATGGGCTTTAGAATATTATTGGTTTTAGAATTATTATTGTTTTATTTTATGTTTGCGCTAATGACATTTTGGAGTAAATATCTTTGAGAATCTGGCCCACTGTGTCAAGCAAGTTAGCATTCTTGATAAACCTGTAAATATTATAAAACTAACGTGAAGTAATTCAGCATGTCAGAATGTTAGAATTCAACTGGTCTCTGCTTAAACCTAAGGAGGCTGTGTGGTCCAGTGGTTAAAGAAAAGGGTTAATAACCAGGAGGTCCCTGATTCAAATCCCACCTCAACCACTGACTCATTGTGTGATCCTGAGCAAGTCACTTAACCTCCTTGTGCTCTGTCTTTCGGGTGAGACGTATTTGTAAGTGACTCTGCAGCTGATGCATAGTTCACACACCCTAGTCTCTGTAAGTCGCCTTGGATACAGGCGTCTGCTAAATAAACAAACAAATAATAAGTAGTTTTTTATCTTAGCTTTATCACATTTGGCAAATTCTGCACTGGTGACAACAGAAATCAGACCCCCTGGACTGTTCTCAGAGGATGCTAATACAGTTACTTTCAGATCGTTTACAGAGGAGGTTCTTAAGTGTAGGATATAGTGAATTTATAGGGCCTCAAAGCAGGTGCAGTATCCTGCAGAGTGGGCCTAAGTGGGGGCACGGAAAGGCTAGTCCCTATATACACACTGACACACATTGTTGGCTGCTTCACAAATAACACTGTACAAAGCACCAATACATTTGCTTGCCAGTGATACAGAACAGTGGACACAGATAAAGGATATGATTTTTCATACACCCTAATTAAACTGATATTTCAGCATATTAAATTAATGACCCCTATTGAGAAATAGAAAGATCTTATCAACAACTCTCTGATTTTTTTTTTTTTTTTTCACAGTAATATTGCAATATTTCAAAACCATAGCCTGGCAAGGCGCAGTGTAAACACTGCTAAAATTAGCTGCAGAATTGGAAACATTAAAGTACTAATTTAGCTGTAAAAAATATCTGCTGTTTGCAGTGATGGTGGAGGGGTTTTTATTTGCTGGCATACTTGTTTAGGAGTGCTGTGTTCCTCTTTGAAAAGGTTCTTATATACGTTTATACAGCTTAATTAGGTAAGCTGCTGGAAAACAAAGAGGACATCCTTTTTCAGATGCACACATTGCACAAATAGACTTGGCTTGTTATTTCATATTTTTTTATTTATTGATTTAAAGAAAGTAATCTGTAACTTCAGACTCACTCAATCAGCTGGCATGATGCCTGTTGTGCAGTTTAATGGAGTCTTCCATTCCAACACACTCTGGCAAGGTGTAGTGCAGATTTCATAGTTCAACGAAAATTTTCATGTTGAAAATGTATTTAGTTTACTCCACTCATGAGCACATTGATGTTTAATAAGAATTTGTAAAACAAATAAAAGAATGAACAAATAAATAAATAAACCATCAAATAAACAAATAAATACATCAATGAAAAATGCTACTTAAAACATTTTCTGAAATAAAAATGCTGACAGGTTTGACAGTTTTGGTGGGGGGTTTTTTGTGTTCTTTTTAAAAGCTGCTATAATGATAACAGTAATCGTAATTCCACAATGCAAACTTTATCCTAGAGTTTCCGATACGAGTTGAAGCAATGTTTCTCCTGAAATGAAGCGAACTCCTGAATCAATGACAAAAATAGTGCAGAGAACACATGATTTAACGGATACCAATAGGCAAGAGGTGTCCCTGAGCTTCTGAAGCCTTTCTCAAAACAAGCTGAGCACACTTGTACATTATAAACCTCACTGATCAGGAAGAAGAAAGGTCATGGTCCTGTGGTAGATGCCCTCAAAAAGCTAACAGGACTTTATATTCTTGAAACTCTCTTTAAAACAGCAGCATCATTTTCAAACAGCCTAAGTGATCCAGTCCAAAATAAAACCAATTGGAGGATAAACAGACACTGAACTTGTTAATGTAACAGCTAAACACTGATGTCAACGTGCCAGCTAAAGATACAAAAATACTGGGGATTTCATTTAAGGGTGTGTTAATACATGGGATAACATAGTTACAGGTTAAACTGTGAAGCTGGAGAAGCTTCCCCTATATGTGCCCATTCTGAGAACGTATTCATAGACTTGTTTGAGTAACTATCATCAGATATTGGCTGGGGGTAGTTCAGCCTAACCTAAATATAAAGATCCCTGCTGAAATTAATGTTTCTGGAAGCTATTATGCCATGTCGTTTGGAATCATTATGGTAATTAACTAAAGCAAAACATTACCTTGCATTACAAAATCGATTTAATCGTGTACAAAATATATAACATCAACCTGCAGTTTGAAAGGGCACAGAAATCAGATACGTTATGCTCAATGCAACTTGCAAGCTCAATGCAGTATGGAAACATGTGCCAGTTTTATGAATTAGTCTAGTTCCTCCTTATATATATATATATATATATATATATATATATATATATATATATATATATATATATATATATACCTGTAATTAATTATAGAGTACTACAGGGCCATTCCTTGAAAATTCTTACTTTACATTTGTTATGCAGATACTGTAAGATAATAACTGGTGAGCCACTTTTTCAATGTGCTCATTGGGTTGAAACACACGCTCATTAACATCTGCAACAGAGCGTGACCCCAGAGCAAGCTGTCAAACTGAAAGCAATTCCAACCATACCTCACATAGTTGCTGTCTTCTCTCGCTCGCATCACAAGCAACACAGAGCTTTAGAACTCTGGCAGGAAAAAAATATTCACCAGAGATTATAAAAAATACTGCATGGGGCAGTGTGTGATAAATGAGAATTGAATGGTATAAGCACCCCTCGGTTGGGCATTCATTTCTCATATCACACACATTATTCTCTACATACAGTACTACAGGGCAATTCCTTGAAAACGATTACTTTACAATTGGTACACAGATACTGTATGTTACTTTAGCAGGCTAATGGCAAGCCCAAGCTTTTATTGGTGGTGAATCTATCCAAATGCACATAAGCCTATCAAAATGTCTAGACCTAATATTGATCACCAGTTCAGTGTAAAGGGGCATTCACACCAGACGCGGCGTGCATGCTGCCTCCTTGCGTGCTGCTCTGCAGTCACCGTAGACCACTGTTCACACCGAACGCGGCTGGGGAATGTCAGTGGACGGTCTGTTGTTACGTCACGGCTGCATGTACAGTGACTTTTGGTTGCCAAGCAATAAACAGTAAATGCCAGCGGGAAGGGAACACTTTTTATACAGAAGACACAAAGCTTAGTAAAAAAAAAATATTTCAAGTAATGAGGAACGAAAAATTATATATATATATATATATATATATATATATATATATATATATATATATATATTTTTTTTTTTTAATATAAAACATAATTTTAATGCTCCCCACATCCTCATAATCCCCCCACAATTACCCAAAATATCAGGCAATTGTGTTGTTTAAAATAAAATAAAAACATGTTGCTTTTAAAAATTGAGATATTTTCTTTCTTTCTTTGTGAGTTTTGCCTGGTTTGCTGGGGTATAGGCAAAGACAGTGTGCATCTTTATACATTGATATTATTGAGCATTATCGTATACACATGATTAAAAAACACAACTGCTGCCATCCCATCATATTAAACTTTTTTTGGGGGGGGGGGGGGGGGGGGGAACTGTAAAAGCGGCAACAATCAGTGGTACTGTGCATCTGCCAACACAATACCTGGAACAATGGAGAGCAAACAAAAAAAGAGAATTGTGATCGCCCTGCTCTACCGGAGAAAGAAAAAAAATGTATGATCGCTGTGGGTCCATGACATCCTCAAGAAAAGAAAAAGGTACGGCAAATATCATCGGCTGACAAAGGAGCTGCGGTTTGGTGAAGGCAGATTTCAAACCTACTTAATGTTGTATCATACAACTCTGCAAAATCTGAAATCAGAACCACACGCTTTTCCTCCATTTTATTTTTTTATTTCTTCCTCGCAAAGGAGCCTCCTACTTTCCCCCTGATTGGCTGCTGGTAGTTTACGTCATGGCGCCATGCGGCGAAAGTTGAAAATATTTGATCTCCCTCTGCCGCTGCGCGTGACCGCCTTCATTGAAAACAATTGCTTTTGCCGCATGGCACTGCCGTGCCGGGTCCGGTGTGAACGCCCCTTTACACATGTTCAGTTTTCAACGGAACGCCTCCACTGCATTGTAGGGTAATTTCAGTGAGGGCATTTAGTATGCATTTCACAACCTCTCATGTTATATTAATCAAAATATTATTCCATTGATCTAAACGGTAGCATATCTAAATACCACCATCCTTTAAATCACTAAAAATGAACCACCCTGACATTTTATAAGACAGAAACTAAATGAACCAATTCCACTCATGATTTTGTACCGTGATTTACTCTCCGTACCAGTACAGCTGACGTCATCGCTTCACATTCTGGCAAGTACCTCAGCTACTTAACAGAATTTCCTCATCAACCTTTTGCCTCTTTTCAGTGAAAAGGTTGATGGACTAAATACATATTAGTAATGAATAGAAACACGTATGGATGTATTTTGTAAGTTATTTAGTGGTATGAACAATAAAGTAGTATATAGCAGAATTATAGCATGGTTAGCATCTGCATATGAGAGCATCAAGCCTCGGATACCATCAGACCTCGGATGCCATCAGTTCATATCTACTGAAGCTACTTTTAATTAGTCTAATATTCCCTCAGACAATACATAGACACTGAAAACCTGCATAATACACTTGCATACACATTGCAAAGCCCTAAAATCCATCTCTCTCTCTCTCTCTCTCTCTCTCTCTCTCTCTCTCTCTCTCTCTCTCTCTCTCTCTCTCTCTCTCTCTCTATTTTTTTTCCATCCAATTTTGTATATACCCTATGGCAGACATTACAACGAGACCAAGTTTCATGTTTACAACAAGACCAAGTTTCATGTTTATAAACTCCACCTCTACATACAGACGGGCTGACAAAAGGGGAGAAAGTGACAAACTGCTTTGCTGTGGATTATGTGGTTCTTATAAGCTTTGACCTTGATATGAACTTGTGAAAGAATCTCAGTTAAGTAGAGAATGATTGCCTGTCATCTTAAAAGACTGACAAATGTTTTTTTATAAAAGTTTTTTTTTTTCAGAATTCCTAATAATTCCCGTAATGCTTTGAGGCAGGGGTATTTACTACATTAGGAAGGAGTTAGAGCATAGTGTGAGAGGCTGTTTAAAACTGTTTCAGCTTCAATTGTATATATACTTGAAAAGGGCCATTTGCAACCAGCATGAATAAAGAGGTTATACATAGCCAATAAAATAATTTCATAAATCTTACCTGTCATGCCCCTCCATTCACTATGTAGGTCCCACTTGTATAGATTTCACAACTTGTAGTTTGCATGTCTCACTATTCAACCAATAATACATAATGTTTCAAATATCATCCTAAAATTATATTTTAACTCAATGTGGTATAACACATGCAGTAACTGCATGGTTACTACCACAACTGTATATGGTGTTAGGGTTAGGGTTAGGGTACTTACATGGTAACACCAATTACTAAGTCGTTACCAAGTAATACTTAAGTAATCAGCCCATAACTATATTATTTGCCCTGTACTTGCCAAATAATGACTACATTGCTATGCAATGTGCTCTGTAACAAAAGCAATACAGTTCAATGTATTAACAGTACTAACCTTGGAGGCCTTCTGAAGGCAAGCAGTGTGGAGCAGTGGTTAGGGCTCTGGACTCTTGACTGGAGGGTCGTAGGTTCAATCCCAGGTGGGGGACGCTGCTGTACCCTGGAGCAAGGTACTTTACCTAGATTGCTCCACTAAAAACCCAACTGTATAAGGGTAATTTTATGTAAAAATAATGTGTACAAAAAAAAATGTAATTGTATGTAAAAATAATGTGATATCTTGTAACAATTGTAAGTCGCCCAGGATAAGAAATAAATAATAAGAAAGATAGCTCTCCTCAAAACAGCAGGCTGCTCTAGTAGTATAGGAATGACAATACCCCTGAAACAGGAGACAACTCATCTCGTGTATGTTTCTTTCTTTTCAGAATAACACAGTGAAACTATTTCATTATTTGTCCTACGGATACCTTTCTGCAAAGTTACTTTGTACATAGTTAATAATAAGGCATTATAGAATACATCTTAAACTAAACAACAAAAAAGCTTTATAAATACTTAGAGATCTTTTACTATGAAGCTGTTGGACCTCCTCCTCCAGTACTGTAAGGCAAGCGCTATCTGCTTGAGAATGGAGAGTTCTTCAGATAACTTGCAGCCCTATTGATTAGCAGTGTAAACCAACAAGTGACCCCTTTACTTAAACTGTACTTGTGCAAGAAAAAAAAAAGCCCCTCCTAGACTGAAAGCATCAATTAAAATGAAATCCAAGTTTATTCCCAAACAGCATCAGTTCCAGACCATATTGAAAACGTTTGTGTCTAAAATTATAACACTGACAGTTTCATCTGCTTGGGCCAGCAAAAGCTGTTTTTGTTGTAAACAAGTTATATCACCAAGATTTTTTTTTTTTTTTTTTTTTAATTTACAGTTAGTTTTTTCCTTTACTTATGTCTTCACAAAGTCTGACAAGACTTAAAATAACACCCTTTAAGGCAGTATCAACAGGTATGTATGCAACAAGTGTCTTCAATCAAAGAAATAATAATCCCTGACATTGACTGTAGAATCGACTGCCCCAAAGGTCAAATCGTAATAGTGAGATCTGTTTCTTATGTCAACTGTTAGGATTATTTTGTCAGTCTACGAAAGAATCTATTTCCTGAAAGCTATCACTTCACCCTCTATTTTTAGAAGGATCCAGTGTAATTTACAAAACCCGGCAGAATATTACTTTCAGATTTACATTCAGAGTCCTGTAATCGGCCTGTTATTTCTTTTGGAGTTAAAAAAAAACACAGATTCTACCTACCTATCTATCTACCTATCTACCTATCTATCTATCTGTTAGTTTTGCCTGGCTGAGTGTGTGTTGTGTGAGGTGGAGGTAGAGGTGTAGCGGTGTGCGGGGCTACTGCCGGTTTGTTTGGTAGGTGTTTACTTTCTCTTTTTTTCTATCTTTTTGAATGTTTTACTGTTTATAATTAATGGTTTAAAGTTTTAGTGGTATTTTGGTGTGCTGAGCTGACGTTTTGTCAGTGACAGCAGACGAGATGGCCGAGAAATGGGGGAGACAGCCGTCAAATTTTTCTTTTGAAAAATTAACACAGCGACACAGCATTAAAGTTTCTCCAGAGGAGTTTGTTCACCTGGAAGAATATCATTTTGTTTCCAGCGCTTTAGCAAACTGTCTCCACAGTGTAATGGAAGGACTTGTGCAATGTGATCAGATGTATTGTGTACCCAACAGATCGATTTATGATAATATTTTTTTAATAAGAGATACTTTAGCTGCTTTTAATATTTTTGGTTTGAACGTAGGGGTAATTTCATTGGATCAGGAAAAAGCCTTTGACAGGGTGGATCAGGTATATATGTGGAAAACGTTGAAGGCTTTTGGCTTTAAAGCCAAATATATCAAAAGGATCCAAACATATAGTGGCATCTTTGGTGTATTAAAGGTTAATGGTGGCTAAGTGCTCCTTTCCCAGTGAGGAGGGGGATTAGGCAGGGGATGTTGTACTCCTTGGCAATAAAGCCCTTTTCAGCTTAGGAAAGTCCTCACAGGTTTTTCCATTCCATTACAGTACAGAAATGGCACTGGTTGTTACCAAAATTATGTTATAGAGGCAGAGTGTTGGTTTTAAATAATTTGGTAGCATCAACATATTAAAAGAGATCTAGACTATATTACTGGAGTTTTTCTGGGATGGAGTGCACTGGATCAGACAGAGTGTGCTGTACCTGCCGCTGGTCGAGGGTGGGCAGGGACTCATAGACCTTTCTAGCAGGATGGAGGCTTTTAGGTTACTGCGCTGAGCACCTCCCGTGAAGGAAGCTTGCCTGTGCCTTCCTACAGCAGGTAGGGAGGCTGGGTCTGGACAGGGGTCTTTTTTTGCTGGAAATGGGCAAACTGGAGATGGCCCGACTGCCAGACTACTATAAGAGTCTGCTGAGGGCATGGTAGTGGGTGCACATTGAGCAGAGGGTCACTGAAAACATTAGCCTTGATTGGCTTCTAGAAGAGCCGTTAGTATACAATACTTTCTTGACATGTGATATTGTTCAGTCTGCTACCTTTACACATCTTTTAGTTAAGGCAGGTGTTGTGAAGCTTAAAGCCCTTTTAGATTTCAACACTTACAGCTGGGTGATCCTCAGTGGTTAGCGTCTGCTCTGGGGATGTGGTCTGTCCACACTGCTGAGCGTTTCCTTACCCAGGTGCGTGCTGCTCTGCCCAGCAAGGTGCTGGAGCTCTTGAGACAGCTGTTCAGGGAACAGAGAGTCCCACACACTAATTCCCCCTTTCCATCACTGTTAGTGTTCCCAGTGATGAGTCAGGCTTCTGATGAGTAGGGTTATTTACTGACTGTAAAGGGTCTGAGAGACCTCCCTCTGTGCACAGTAGAGGGGAAACAGTCGTATAGGGTGCGTGTAAAGGGCCGTTATCAGCAGCAGCTAAGGGCATTACCAGACACACACTGGAGAGAGAGGCGGGTTAGAATGGATTTCAATTTCTAGAAAGCAATGCGTAATATAGAAATGTTTGAACAAACCTGGTGTGTAAACAGTGTATTGTGTGCTGTTAAGGATGGTGAACTGGAAGAGTGCATGTAATGTGACTTTTATGTACTGCAGTGTCGACAGTATTTTATGTCATTTCTTGTACACTTTGGTTGGATCTGAACTATGATTTCATGACAATATCTGATTTTTAAATACTGATTTTGTGTATTAATAGTTAAATAAAGTTTTTCAAAAAGTAAAAGTAAAAATCTCTCTCTATCTATCTATCTACTGTATATATCCATCCATCTATCTATATATATACTATGCTTGGTGGTCCAGTGGTTAAAGAAAGGGGCTTGTCACCAGGAGGTTCCAGGTTCAATCCCAGCTCAGCTACTGACTCACTGTGTGTGACCCTGAGCAAGTCACTTAACCTCCTTGTGGCGTAAAATTGCAAGTGACTCTGCAGCAGTTGTGAAACCATGAACCATGCACTAAATAATAATATTAATAATATATACAGTACAGTGAAACCTCCAAGCTTTTTTCAAGTCTTTAGTGTTGACATTTAACATTTACATTTTTTAATGTTTTAGAAACATTATCTTAGGTAAAACCGTTCTTAAAGCCCTGAAAATACATTTCTAACCTTCTCTAATATATTTTGTGAATGGGTTTTAAAAAAAAAAAATTCCCACTGTTTCCTGGCAAGATCCACTTGATACAAGAAGAAACAGCAGATACTTATGTACAACAACTTGAAGACATTTGGAAAGACTAGTCAAAACATGTGTCAAGGAATTGTACTTTAGTTTTGATTTACAACCAAATTTTAACTACAAAAAAAATAAATACTTGTAAATGTAACACTAGTACAGCATTTTAAATAAGAAGGCAAAGCAAACACACCATAGGTTTGGCCTTTTCCTAGTTCACTGTGCACAGTTCATGGTTTTCCACTGATAGATATCCTTACACTGTGATATGTGGCTATACAGCAAAGCCTTTGACAGGAGAGTGCATTAACTAACATTTTTTGTTGACATTTTTATTGTGTTTTCATAAACAGTTATTTTTTACTACACAACTTGAAGCTAATGTACACACATGCATGGTCAGTAAACACACATAGCATGTTGTTCTAATTAAAGGGTCACATAATCCAATCCTTGTGTTTTGATCCTATTTTATTTTTTTATTCATTTCTTAACCGATTTCTTATCCAGGGCGACTTACAATTGATACAAGATATCACATTATTTTTTACATAAAATTACCCATTTATACAGTTGGGTTTTTACTGGAGCAATCTAGGTAAAGTACCTTGCTCAAGAGTACAGCAGCAGTGTCCCCCACCTGGGATTGAACCCACGACCCTCCAGTCAAGAGTCCAGTCCTAACCGCTACTCCACACTGCTGCCTTGAACTGCTAGTTGGACAAATTGATTATTTTAGAGATTCAGTTTAATCATAAATATGATTTATTGTAGCAACCATTGCATTATTTACTACACTACCATTTCACAGCCTATTAGAGCACATGCAACAAAGCTGATGGGGCTTTGTTCTGTGTTCACAACTGGAAATGTAACAGTGGGGAGCGATGGGTGTTTTTAAGGTAGTAACTCACTATGTTGCACAGCAAAAAAAAAGGTAGACATTCAATATAATCAACAGTAGAGTGGGGTCCAGTTGGGAAGTGTTCAGTTGACAAAGCCCACATTTTCAAAGTGTTTTTCTCCAGTCTTGCATACATGTGAAATAAACAACTTAAAAAGCTTAAGAGAGCTTTAATTATATGAATTAATGGTCTGCTTCTAATTATTTACAACTCTGAAAAAAAATGCCCTCATATTCAAGTTTGTTAAATTGAGTTTTACATCAGAATTTGATGTTTGTTTGATGTTATGAATGGATTACCTAAGCAACGTGAGGTTAGTATGTTTATACCTGTGCAGTAAAAACACCCACCTTGATTCTGGTTGAAGGTGGTCTCATGCAGGAAAGCACCACATTTTATAATTACACTTTATTTACTTTGACCTCCTTCAGTAACTCTAACTCAGTGCTTAATTGCGTGTTCAGACATGTTCTAGTCAAACAGCGTTCTGGTTGAGCCAAAGATTAAAATCAGTCATTTCTATCAGCAGTATGACTCAGATCTGTGTTCAAAGTGGTTACAGCTAAGGCTATGATTTTGTCACGGAGTTCACGGAAATGGTCAAAATCATGATTTGGTCTTAGAAATGGATGTAAAAACACATTTGATTAGGTGTTTCCTTTAGAAAATGCAGTATGTCATGCACTGAAAATACAAATCTAGGACTACCTGTATATTGTTTGGTTGCGTATACACGCAGCATTTATGTGTAGCTATGTGGGTCCGCATATCAGATAGCTGAGCGAGCAAGCATGTAAATGGGTGACAGCTAAAAATACAAAACAGAAGTTTACCAACTCTTTAGAACATGCTGTTTGTTTCAGAATAGTGGAAAACTCTAAAGCCTGATTCATACTTCTGTCGCAGCTGAATGCGATACGTCAGGCGCAGACAGCTAAAAGATGTGCAGCTTCATTATTTGCTGTACGAAGGACGCATCGTGTCGCAGCCCTTTTTACTGCACAAAGTGGTCGCAGCTGTTGTTCATACTTTCAATACAGATTCATGAAATTGGCTACATTTACATTTAAGTAGATGTGCTGAGTTTGTACCTCTTATACAAGAGTCCTCTCAACCAACAGAGAAATGGAAGGGATCATTTCAAACATTATTTAGAGATAGCTTATGTATTTTAGAATGACTTTCAAAAAAAGATTGTAGATGACGTAATTCCGACATAAGTGTTGTATTTTAAAGTAATATTTAAACTTGTCAGTAGTCAAAAGCAATAGTCTTTATATTATTGGTGTTGGTGTACTATTTAAAAGCTCTTGTGTATGCTGATGTAGCTAAGACTACATTATTTGGTGACCTTTCTGTGAATTCTTGTTTTTTTTTATAGTGCTATCTGGAAGCCATACTAGGTTAAAGAAAGCTGTTTCACTTCCTATGTCATTTCACCTAAGCAGTGTCTTCAGAGTCAATGCATGATAGCGACTGGCTGCAAAGCACTTGAGGAAGCAGCTGGCAGGAAAGAGGAAAGAAGGCATTGAAGGGGTGAGAATGATTTCTCTCACCAGGCTATCTGAAAGTAAGGTAGTCTTTCCTAGAACATGTTTACTTGAAAACTACACATGTGATGCCACATTGGTAAATGGAAATGCATAACAGGTAAGATTTATGGATTTAACTGTAACTCAGTTAAGTCGATTGCCCTGGATCTTCCCAGCTGTGGCATACAGTCCTGTTTGGAGCTGTGCAAATACTGAGGCATCTTGCTGATGCATGTTCATCATATACTTAAATTGGCACAGACCTCTGCTGTTCTTTGCCAAATGCAAATCATCTAAAAAAAAACAAACATTGATTTTGTTATCCTCTAAATTTAATATAATACTCATTTAAACAGCAGTGTATGTTGCATCATGCAGACTGTCCTGGAAACACCCTGGAAGCTCACTCCTAAAACATTGTTTATTAGCTTATGAAACCCAATAATAAATGGGGATTATCCTTTCCTGAAAGAGTTTGCATGTCGTTGGAAGTGGTAAACTGAAGAGGTCCAGGCTTTGAACAGCATTCAAAGTGACTCTCTTTCTACAAACTGCTTTGTTAGCCTTGAGAGCTTCAGGACATTGTTATTGCTAAGCCTAAACAACACTGCCTGACTCATCTAACAATTTCTGTGACACAACAGACTGTCAACAGAACACTGTCTGACCAGAAGTGTCTTTTGAGTCAGTGCCGATAAGAGACTTATCACAGGATGAACATTAGTTCAGCTAAGAACCAGCTTACCATGAACGTGACAAATGTAACATAAGATAACTAAATGGATGTTTCCCAGCCTCTCATCCTATGTGGTGATGTGAGACCTGTCCCAGATTGACCCCTTTGCTGGCTACAATGTAATAAAAAAATCTGCAGTAATATAATATATAATAAATATTATAAATACTTGAGGTGTGAGGGTCCGAATAGGGCACCAGGGTGATTCATTGAGCCATGAATGTTTGATTCAGGGTTAATCAATAATCGATTAATTGATTCATCAGACTTAAAAATATATACTACAGATGTAACGGTAACACTTTATATTAAGGAGCTGCTTATTAATGTTTTATAAATATATAATAGATACTTAATAACTATGTTATAGAGTGTTAATGAAGCTGAATAGATGGTTTATAACCACACAATAGCCATAGAAGGAATTACAGTTTTATAAAGGGGACATTTTTTAGCCACCTATTCTACTTTGGGATGTTTACCATGCAATAGCTATAGACGGAATTACGTTTTTATAAAGGGGACAGTTTTTAGCCACCTGTTGTACTTTGGGATTTTTAAACGTAATTCCGGCTATTGTTATTGCATGGTTATAAACCATCTATAATGCTTTATTAACACTTTATAACATAGTTATTAAGCATCTATTATATATTTATAAAACATTAATAAGCAGCACCTTAATATAAAGGTGTTACCGTTGCAACACCTCCCTTTCTGTGCCAATATTCTCTATTTACCATTAAACCTACAATTTTACACCAGGTGTGTTACTCTATTATTATTTAGTAAACTTAACCCTGTTACTGTGATTATTAAATGGCTTACTTAATATAAAAACCAAGGAGTTAACAACAAATAAACAATTTATTTGTCTGTGTGTGTTTGGTTCAGAGCAGAAACTGGGAGTCACAGGTTTACACTTAGTTTCACTCAGTGAGACATTAATCCCATAAAATCCCACTAACCTATTCAGTGCACTGATATCCCCAGTAAGCCTTATCATTGAAAGAGCATTTACATTAAGAGTTTCACTTGTTTAGATTGTTTCCAACTTGCAACTGTCCCTGATAATTATTTCTTAATTTTCTTTAGAACTTTACGCAAAACTGCCCTTTTAATAATTCTAAAATAAAACTAAACAACTTTAGCTGAGTTTGGCTGGTTTCACATAGTCTCTGTGACTGGCTCTCCTGCACTGCACTGCTCTGCACTGCTTGTCTGCTGAATCAGGAAGAGAGAGTGCACCCACACACACAGTTCTTTTGTGCTTGTAGGCTGACCTCTGCACTCTAGGGGGTGGCACAATCCCTTTCATTTTAAAAGCATAGTAATGCAGCTAATCGTTTAGCCATTGCTACACAGTACATATGTTAACTGATCAAAAGAGTACCTACCTTACAAATGTTTGAAGTGGCCCATTCAGTAGTTCTAATCCACAGGTACAGAGACGGATACCTCTGTGTGTGTTAGGAAAAAGGAACCTGAAATGAAAAAACATGCACGTGTGATATTAGAAGTAAGGACTTGTACTGTAGCAAATCAGAGTTGATAGATACAAATCATAAACAGAACTATTCAACTACACAACATCACGAATCAATTAGTACATGTGCTAGTACACAAATCTATTTTTAGCTTGCTCTTTGCAGGGACTCCAGTGGTCTTCAGTGTAACAGTTAATACATTTCCATCCATATTTATTATTGTTTAGGCTTCTAGAAATATATATAAATCATCAAAAATGTTCCCCTGACTTATCAGAAAAGATGAGTATGCTGAAGGAGAACAGGAAAAACAATGCTCATATTTTGAGAAGACTATCAAAACTTTTTGGGTAGTCATAGTGTTAAAATATATTAGCAATATATGCCCTAGAGATGAGCATCACATCCACACACATGCTGTCTATGTTTAGCAATAGCACCCTTCAGGTGTTCATTTCCCAGTACAAGACGATACAAGATGCACTGGTTCTGAAAAAGCATCATTCCATCTATCTACAACTGCGGCAACTTTCTGACAACTACACTGAGAGCTCTCCTGGTAGAGGAGGTAGATGATAATGGAACGACAAAGTGGACTACCGCTCTTCCAGAAGAGGCAAAGAAATGTACCCCAAGTTGGGCCTTACTTTATTATTATTATTATTATTATTTATTTCTTAGCAGACGCCCTTATCCAGGGCGACTTACAGTTGTTACAAGATATCACATTATTTTTACATACAATTACATTATTTTTTTACACATTATTTTTTACATACAATTGCCCATTTATACAGTTGGGTTTTTTACTGGAGCAATCTAGGTAAAGTACCTTGCTCAAGGGTACAGCAACAGTGTCCCCAACCAGGGATTGAGCCCACGACCCTACGGTCAAGAGTCCAGAGCCCTAACCACTACTCCACACTGCTGCCCTAAATATGCCCTAAATATGCCCTAAATATGACGTCACATATTTGAAAGCAACCTATTGCGAGCCACCAACTCACATAGGTGTTGCCGTTGTAGCAGGATGGTACTACAGCACTTTGAAGTACAAGCAACTTCTACAGTATGTTCCTCGTTCCTGTCTGTTTCCAGGCTGTCGTCATGCTTTCTTTCTGCACCCTTAAGTCTCAGCTCTAACACTAGAACATGGGATGCACCATGCTGCCATGGGACTTGATTCAGCTTGTATGCATTCACTCTTATTTTGGTTCCGAACATTAATAGCTTTATCAAGAAAACTGGTATACAGTACTGTATGTTCAAAATAGTTTTATTATATTTTCTGCCAGTCTTCAATATGCCTCAGAAAGTGCACTGCCTGCCCACCCAAGTGTATTACAACATTCCGGAAGGAATTTATTGTATGAAAACATGCTTCCTATAGGTTTACGAAGAAGTAGCATTTGAGGTAATTCCGCTCATAAAAAGCAAAAATACTCATCTGCCTTGTGCCGAGCTTATGCTGTACATGTGTACTGTTTAGTAGGATTTGCCTAATGGTGAAATCCTTACATAATACACTTTGAACGTCCACAGCTCTAGCCTAACGCTTTCCACTATGGTTTTGCTTTCCCTATATACCACAGTGGAAATTACATTTAACAGAGAGTTAAATAAAGTACAATATAATATAATATAATATTTTGTTAAGGGTGGGTGATTGGACAATAAGAAATTCCTACTGTAAATCCATCCTTTTGTTTTTGCTGCATACAGTACACATTATTGTGCTGGGTAGTGATTACTCTAATGTAAATCCTAACCCATTCTAAATAGAACCTCAACACTAAACCTCTTTCATTTCTGCTCTATTCACTTCTGAAACACACTTTTGGTTGTAATGCAATTATATACGGTTCAGGAGGTCATCATACCAGAACCAAGGGGTCTTTCTAAGTTGACAGACCATACTTGCAGTGAACGCTTTTAATACAGCTACACAAAGACACCACTACATGTTACATTGTATACAGTATAGGGATATGTGTTTCTTAGATAAAACTACATGAATAACTGAGGCAAGAAAACAAATGTTTCAGCTAATGCTTTTATAAAAAATACAATTAGTTGAATTTATGATGCCGTGTTTAAGTTACATTATAGTCAATGTTTCTTACAAATAATCCACAGTAAAGAAGCTCTTCTCTTTTAGCTGCAGAGAAACTGCTAAGCAAACCGGCAGTATCCAAATTTCGTCTGCATCCAGCATGTTTTTTTATCTATTCTGCACAACCCAATAAATAATCAGGCCTAAACATTTTCCAAGGCCCCTGCCAAAAGTGTCATGTGAAAGTTTATGAGCTGAGGACACTAACACATGCACGATGGGCAGAAATATGTTTCTTGTTATTGTTCGTTTCCAACAATCACAGAATTGCAATGAGGATTTTAATTTGCCAGTGTGTGTGCATGTTCATTAAAATGTATTCCACCAAGACAGTTTTTTTATTAGTTGTTTTTTCTCAGAAATGTAAGCTGTATCATTTGTGGTTTCTAATGCATGACAGGGCACACCAAAATACTAAAATAACAATTTAAAAAGGGGAACACACTGAGTTTTGAAGCAAGTGATTCACAGCAATAAAGACACTGAGCAGTTGGTTCAATTCCAGTCCAGGTCGATAATGAGAGAAAGTCATTTCCATCTGCAAATAGCTTAGGGCCCTATGAATTGTGTTGGTCTCAGCCAAGTTCCTAATAAACAAGTGTACATATCACATCCACAATTAGCACTACATGATTCAAGAGCAACATCTGTGCTTAGTTTTTAAATCCAAATTCGATTTGATATTTTGACCTTCCTGCCCCTCTGTCCAGGCAGGAAGCTGATTCACCAACTTGAGATGGCGAACCTCACTTTGTCCCCCCCAAGAGAGTAGACACAAAGGCAAGATGGAGGAACATTGAAATGCCGACAGGAAGGTAACCCCTATATACTATAATAAAAGCATAGAAAAGTGTTAAATAGAATAGTGAAAGCATGGTAAGCATTGTAAAGCCCAGATGTATGGTAAAGTATACTGAAAAAATGTCAAACCACGATAATCAATGGTAAATTGATAGTATAATGATGGGTGGGTGGGGGGTGGGGGGGGTGTGTGTGAAACATTACTGTGGTAAACTGGGTTAATAATGGGAGCTTTTGCATCAAAAGGTCAACCTAGTGAGCTAACCAAGTTTACCATTTATCAAGTTTAGACAGAGCAGCTTCAGTGGCACTCATATAAACATTTGTTTGACTATGCCAGATCGATCAGACATTGAAAGACAGTGTTTAGTATCACGCAAGATAACTCAGGTTTCTATGAAGGAGACCGATGAGTTTATGTGCAAGGAATAGTTAAAGGACTCATCAGATTCAAAGCCTATGTTCTAACTGGCTTCAAAGGCTTTTGAATGGAGAGTGTGTCATTGCCTATGGTACCAAACACCATTATTCTGTATTTCTTTGAGTTCAACATCAATTTTGTCTTAAGAAACCAGCACTGTACAATATCAAACTGTAAAGTGGACACAATACTATGAGCGAGAATCAGAAAAGAAACTAGACTGTATCATCAGCATTTAATCCTATATCAGATATACAGGGTGGTTAGAAAGTCAGCTACTCTGTAATGCTGTTGTGGAAAAAAATAACCATTCACCGCACAGCAATGAAACTTGGCAGGCACTATATTATGAGAAACAAGATACTAAGACTACCACAACTGTCCACAAAGGGTTCTATCACTGATGACTACAGCTATACTATTAGTCTCGAAGTTGGGTACTGACTGTATAACAGGAATAAAACCCTCTCTCTGCCTGCTACAGACTCATGCCCGCAAACAGTCCCTTCTGCATTACACTGTCTAGGGGATTTGTTTATAGGGGAAGGCAGTTATAGGGCATAGTTTATAAGGGCCTTGCACCAAAATGCAATTTGGAACATTTTGCTAATGTTAAAAAAAAACTAGTAACAAACACCTTAGTCACATATTTCACTCAAAATGAACTGTCTGAGTTGCTTGTAAGAAGAATATTAACAACATCTGTTTTTTCGTTTACAAAATAATGGTGCGAATTGCATTTTGTAAAGACCTGGACAATTCAATTGAAAGGGAAATCAAGGAGGCCGAAGTAGTAGTTCACAAAACCAACTGCAGAGCTTCTGTCGCTGTAATTGGAGTGACCAGCATAAAACCTGGCACAGGCACTAGAGCCAACACAATCTCTGCCATACCTCCATCTTCATTCTTTATGTTCTGAAGAAGAACAAGAACAACATGACCAATTTATTTCCACTCTTTGATGGTACAATTACCGCTAATAAAAGTAAGTAAATGTAGTTTTCCCTGTGGTATTACAGTGCCCTATATCTGTACAGAAACATGCGCAGAATGTCACTTAAACTGCCGTTTGCACATATATTTGCCTGTGAAAAAGATGAATAAAACATGGCCTGTTTTATTTCACTAAATGAGCAGTTTTAGACTTTTGGCAATATAAAGACCACACAGTTCCATAAAATATATAAACATGTGTATATGCACAGTATGAGGATTTGTAAACTTGGTTGCTTTTCTGCAAGGAGAATCCGCCCCTAACCAACACGTCATCAGCAAGCACATAAAGGCTCTGTTTGTTATTCTCCTGTGTCGCTTCTTTTGTTTCGGCCTCTCAGTCACGTGCTGGGAAGCCGAAACGGAAGTCAACTGCTTAGAGCCTGGAGGAAGGGCTACCCTCAGCCACAGATTCCCTGCGGTTTCCCCCTACATCAAAAATGTAAAACATGTGAGTAGGGGGGTTTTCCTTACCTGAGTGCTGAGCGGTTTGTATTTAGTTCTGCGAGGTGCGTGGTCAGGCTGGAGAGGCTGGGCTCTTTCCCCCAGCGAAGTCATGCTCTGGGAGACGGGCCGTGTCTCAGCTTCATTTTTCAATATTTTGGGGGGTAGGTGGCAGTGCGCCACTTTGGAGTGCATTAATCATTTATTATTATTTTACATTCATGGTTTGGCTGTCTTGTCTTTTGGGAGGAGGTGGCCCATAGCCACTTCCTATCTGCGGCACTGGGATGCATGTAACTGTTCATGTTTTTCCAGCCAGCCTCGTGCAAGTAGCCGTCGAGCACCCACAGGCGAGGCCTCCGGCCAAATTTATCATTCACTCAGACCCTGAGCACCCATCACAGTCATCGGGCACTCAGCGCCCATCACAGTTCATTAAATCATCTGCAATTGCAATCAATAAATCATTCACTCATTGCGGATTCTCCGTGCTGAAATAGCTTGTTTACTTTGAAAAAAAAAACTTTATTGAAAATAGGCAAGGTAAAATTCTTGCTAGGTGGACTCTAACTACACCTATAGGCAATAGTCTAGTCACAGTACTCAATGCATTTACTTAATATGAAATTCAATCATTTGGATAATAAATATTTCAGGTCATGGTGAACTACTATTTCATGTTATTGACTATTTTGAATGTACTATACTTGAGGAGAATATGTAGGTTACTGATATGCTATACATACAGTTCCAAAACTATTTATTTTGAGCTTAGAATACACAATAGTTAATGGACCTGTATTTTAAGGTTTATCCATAATCCACATACTTTATGATGTTGGTGCTACAAAAGTAACAGCAGCTAAACGTCAAGAAGCAAACGCCAAGGACGAACTGTAAGCAGGGACCCAAGAGACATTGCTTGGGCAGTGATTAGCTTGGTCACAGTACTTGGTTTTACAGGCTGTGGGATGTATATAGGGTTAGTGCTGCATTCTGCTGACAGCTGGAGAGAAAGCTGTTCAGAGTTCCCTACTAAAAGCATGCCACACAGTGGTCGCTTGTTCGAATCGTAGTTGTGCCATGTTGTCACTCTTGGTTGGGGGTGTGAACAGGCTGGCTGTAGTGTTGACGTCAGACCTGGAACACCACACAGTACTGAGGGTGAAAGGAATGGACATCCACAGCAGATTGGGGTAATGAATGCGCTGCAGCGCTTTATTATTAATAAACAGAAAATAAAAAGGTTGAACAAAACAAAACACTCAAAATAAAGGGCACAATGGCAAAACAAACAGAAAAACAAACAAACAGTGGACGAAAAGACAAACAAGTATCGTGCTGGTTGATAGCCAGCACGTATAGCAATTGTTTATAATTTCGTTTTGTTTTTTTATTTCTCCTCTATCTCCACACCAGTTGTCCACTCACGAACACACTAAACCCAAGCGAGTGAAATGTGCTCCCATATATACAGTTGTGCCAGGATTCAATTACTAATTAATTATTCACTTGAATCCCCTCCCCGTGCTCACATACTAATACACATGTTATCTGCATGTGAAGTGATTGTGCAATCCCTGTGCCTAAATACATATTACAACACTTGTGCTACATAGCCCAATTTATATTCCGTGCACCACTATATCCACATATAACAGACAACATGAAACACACCACATACAACATAAAACACAACATACGCACATGGGCGGGGCACACTGCCACAGGGGCCACAGGGAGCGCTGCATTGGCCTTGTGTTCTTACTGTTCTTACTGTGACGCCCAATCATTTTGGAAAGTAACCGAAAACAATAGTTTCATGCAGTATATAAAAAGCAAAAGCCCCGATAAAAAGCGATTCACATAAAACTCGAAAATAGCTTAGTACCAAAAAAATGAAATGAATATAAACCGAACAAACAGAAGCCCTAATTATGGATAAGTAGTATAATTGCAATTTCAGAAAACAAAAACAACAAAGAAAACTGCCTTCAATATAAACCTTGAAAGACGTGGAATCCATATATTATAAAAACATTTTTATAAATGGGGGCTGAAATGAATTACTTTAGGTTACGATTGCATTTCGGGGTTCTGGTTAATTCATCATAAAGCACTTGAACCCTTCAATGCAATTCTAACCTTGTAATTCACTGCAGCTCATCTAGTTCATATATTATCCTTTTAAATCTTGTTTCAGGGGCTTACCAAACAAACAATAATTCATGGCCGTAACAGGTTGAGTAACACGTGGGTCCACTTGAGCTGGAATAACATTACAATCAATTCCCTGCTATTGTATAAATAAGACCCTCATATTGTCCCTGTTAGTTGAGTGTTGATGTTTCTTTATATGTTACTGTTTGAACAGCTATACAGCAGTATCCAGGATTTCTGTCTCCTGTATTGCCCACTGGTGTGTCCTGACAGACAGTGGTGTATCATTTCTGCCTTCATTTCCTTAAATAGGCAGTCATTTTTACAATTACGCCCCTCATTATGAGTTTTAAGGTCACTTACACCTTTGTGTACAGTTAAACTATGTGTATCTGAATGTATTTTTAAACAAGGTAAAGAAGGAGGAACCCTACATCATGAAGCACATACTATTTTCTTTAAATGATCATCACCTCCTATGACTGAATTAATTGTAATGCAAATCCCTGATATGCATGCTGTCATTTATAAGAGCTGCATCTCTCTGTCAGTTTGATACAAGTAGCGATGTTTAATATAGCATAGTGCATATGTGAGCACTGTAGAGCACAGAGAGGTATAGTAAAGCATATCAATGAACATGGCAACCATGGTGAGCTATGGTAAGTGCATAGTGAACAGTAAGCAACAAAATTGCCATGCAATTTTACAGTGGTAAAATAAGGGATGTCTTGAACTTGATAACAGATTTTGCTGCAGTAATTACATGCAATGATCATTAAGGAATGGTAGTGTATCTCTACAGAACAATTTAGGAAGCCAGCATAATTGCCATGTTGAATCTTTGCCATTCTGGTTGCCCATGGTGGCCCGACACCCTATTGATGTTACAGCAGGTGTTTCAAATTCTTTGGTCTGGTCTCTGTGAAATCTGACTGGGAACAAGTAAAATGGACTATGGAAAAGAGACATCTGTAACACTGCTGAAGGGCATATCTGACAGTTCATAAAGGGAGTGGAGCCATCATAGACAGGAGATTCTGAGGCAGGCTAATGGTGCCAGCTATGCTTAAAGAGCTTCAGGGCTGGCTCCATGGGTGCTAAGATAGTTTAAGACCTATATTAACTATAACTTCAAATCATACAGCGTAAGTATTTTTCATTGTAGATAACCTTTAATAATGTGCTAGTGACACATTAACTGATTTAAAACAACTTAGACACTTTAATTAAAATCAGAAAATAAAGGAGGTCACTTGGATCGTTGACAGAACTGATATGTCATTGCCACCAGCCAATGAGATTTCTATTAAACTGCTATTCGATAACATGTAACACTTGTTCGTAAGGTGCAAAAAGAAAAATATATGGCTCAGAATATATTATTACTCAGAAATACATGTCTACTTTTTTGGGCAGTAATACCAGTCCAAACCAACAGAAGAGGCAGGTTTTAAATCTCTACAGAAAATGATGTAGGCTGAACATAAAGGCTGTGAATATTTTATACTGTCAGGGAAATATTGAGTTGGTCAATTAATGAATAAATAGAAATGATAGAAAAATGCGCATCTGCAGTCATTTGCGCTGGGAATGTTACACTCAGACTCTTGGCCCATATGACAGAGCATAGGCTTTGCACATGAGGGTACACGGGTGTGTGGTTTGATTGTTAGATTGAATGATTAATTGTTTGAGAGTGAATGGAAAAGTCTGGAAAGTGGTGATTAGATGATTGATTGAATCAATTAAGCCCTTGGTCACATGGTATAAAAGGGAACAAAATAAGTTTCTTAATTTCTAGCAGTAGTTGTCGTTTATGCTTCAAGTACGTTTGTTTTTATTTCCCAAGTTTTCTATTTTTTGCCACATCCTGTATTTTTTGTCAACGTCTTCTTTTTAAGCGTTTTAAATGTAGTTTTCTTTTGTGGGCTGTCACTGTTTCGTTTTGGTTTTGTTCCCATTTTGGTGTGGTTGAAGCCTTTAGCATGGATAGTAGCTTCTCAAATTCTATTATTATTTTTTTTGTATTTACTCTGTGTTTTAGACACTGTAATGGACAATGAGTCATGCACTGAAAAAGCATGCAAAGTCCGCTCACACAATGATGAACGGCTGCGGCAAGTAGCTTTCAAAGCAAAGAATGTTTGTTCCCCTACAAGTAAAATTCTCTTTGGCAAATGTAATAATACTGATGTTCCACAAGGTCAGCTTTCTGAAGAATAGTTCAGGGCTAAATTATGGAATGGTAAACATATACAAAGAAATTATATTTCATCTTAAAATTAAACGATTTCTGCCTAGATATATTCGAATATGTTGTCATTTTAAAAGTTGACAATATAATGTTATAGTTTTATATATATTTCTCCTCCATGGCAGTGTCTTTAAGCGGTTTAAGCAGTCATTAGATAATTGACCACAGCAACAGACCAGGTCAACTATCTACAAGTAATTACCGTAGCAGAGAGGGTTCTTCATTTACGTTAGCTTTTAGAAAGCATCTAACTGATTGGTTGGGGTGATCCGTGAGGTAACCCATGTCTGCATGGTGTTGTACAGAAAAAGAAAACAAAGCATTTTCCTGTTTTGTATTAGTAGCCTTTGAAAATGAGTTATTCTTTTGATGAGGTAATGTGACAGAAAGCAGTGTATTACAGTTAAGAAATACCTCAAGCAATAGAAAACGGTATGGTACACAGTACTGTAAGTTCTCATACCGTGTTCAGCTTCTTGTCATTATTGTACTATCTAAGCCAAAATACTGCAGGTGCTCAAACTGATGATGTAACTGGCACTTAAACAGCCAGGGCATGTATCAAATAAATGAGATTCTATATTGTAACTTGGGTGTAGTCTTCATATCAAAAGTCTAACTAACAACACTGGGAAGTTGAAGGAATCAGTAATGACTAAGAACACAACCGGTCACGGGGAAGCTGTGCGGAGGCATCTAAAATCATTTTTTGCCATCCACAGCTGAGTAAAAAGGACTCACTTTGGCATGTAACCCTAAACCCTTTATTATATTCTGGTGCACACGCTTAAAAAGGAGAATAAAGCCGCTCTGAAATACATATAATTTTCCTTTAACTGTATAGTATTACATGTTGTACTTATATGGTTTGATTGCTTCTCTCTTTATCTTTTTTATATCCTGTATACATAATTTGTCATGTAAGGGGAATAGCCGATCATTGTATGGAATGCTACAGGGAACCAAATACAATGGAGAGACAACAGAAGAAACACTATAGGTTGCTCAGAAAAGCGTGCTGGAGATGACTGTTAAAATTCAGCAGGGCCGGGACGCATGCAAGCAGCTGATATACTGTAAATGCTTTATCCAAGGTTGCTCACAAAAAATAAAATCTGAACCTGTTGCTTTTAACCTTTCTAATGGGAGTTTATTTTCTTACATAACTGCAAACTTACCTGGATTTTAAACTTTCTTTAATTTGATATTACTCATGTTATGTACTTCTGAGTTGCATAATCCCTGGCTAGTACAAACATAATAATAATAACTAAGCAGCAATGTGGTAGGGATGTATGGAAATTGGAAGGCATCCTAAAAAAGCTATGGGCAGCTTCACTTATCTTTGTGACAAAGGCTAACAAACAGCAGGCATCATATAACTTCTGAATGACAAGCGCTGTGGTAAAAGCATCTACTGAAACCAGCTACTTTCAGCTGTGCCAAGTTAATTAAAATCCAATATAGAGAAATAATTTATCAAAACATTGGCCCTAATTTACATTCAGGTGCCAAACATGAATAATGATAACGATAGGTTATGGATGTAACCCCGGTTCTTTGAAAGAGAAGACGACCAGCAACAATACTTTTGGGATATGCCTGCCACAGGTCAGGTATTTACTGAGCATTTTATGTCAGTGCTGCCGATAGGCCCCTCCGGAGAGTGACGTCCTCGGTACCGCCCACCAAAGGAATAAGTAGTCACACTGTGAAGATCATGTTCTCTTTTGCATCGAACACACGAATGCGAGTGATACGACCTCACAAGGTTTGTTGGCCGTCTTCTCTTTCAGGGAACCGGGGTTACATCCGTAACCTATCGTTCCCTTTCAATTCGAAGACGACCAACAACCAAACTTTTGGGAAAGTATATCAAAGCCGTCGCGAGGGAGCGTTAGTGGAAACAGCAGACGAGGGACGTCTCGCTACCTCCAAACTAATGTTGGTAGTACGAGCGTGCAACCTCAAGGACCCTTGTCCTTAGTGAAGGCATAGAGGGATCTACCACATTAAGTCGATAGAACCTGGTGAATGTATGCAGAATAGCCCAGCTAGATGCAGTACAAATATCTGCCAATGAAGCTCCTCTAAAGAGGGCCCATGACGTTGCCACTCCTCTGGTAGAGTGCGCGGTCACCCTCCCAGGTGGGGGTAGGCCGGCATTACAATATGCAGTCGAGACTGTGTTCACAATCCAGTTCCAGCGCATTTATACGCAGGGATGGCCAGCGACCCGACCAGGACCCGCTGACTCCTCTGCCTGCCCAGACCACACCCCAGCCTGAGTTGGATGCGTCTGCCATCACTACCAGATGGTTGTGGCTCACTCCCATGCTTTGCGTAGATGACAGGCTTACTCCACCAGTGCAGGGCTTCCCAGCATACGCGAGACACGGTCAGCCAACAGTGTCTGTAGCGTTTGGGATGTAGCCGGAAGGTATTGAGCCACGCTTGAATCGGGCACATATGGAGTAACCCCAGCTGGATGGCTGATGAAGCTGCAGCCATCAGGCCTAGTAACATCTGACACAAAACCAATTGTACTGTTGAATGCTGTTGGAACAGGGTTAGACATTTCTGAATGGCGGCCACTCTGTCGTCTGACAGGTAGGCTCGCATGGTAAGGGAGTCCAAGCGGAGCCCCAAGTAAACCGTACTCTGCACCGGTATTAATTGGCTTTTGGCATCGTTGAGGGTGAGACCCAGCCTCAACAGATGCTTCTTCACAATCGCCGTGTGGGCCACTGCTCATTCCTGCAACTGGGAACAGATCAACCAGTTGTCCAGGTAGTTCAATAGTTCAACCCCCTGATCTCCTGTCGCCGCAAGGGGGCTAGGATGGCATCCATGTACTATGAGAACGTGCAGGGGGCTAAGGAGAGGCCAAATGGGAGCACGGAAAACTCGAAAATGCTTCCCTGAAAGGTGAAGCAGAGATATTTCCTGTGCACGGGACAAATAGGGATGTGAAAATATGCGTCCTTTAAGTCCACAGTTGTAAACCAGATACCTGGCCGGACAAACTGGAGGATGCGATGTGTTACCATCTGGAACCTCCTTTCTCAGGTCTAGGATGGGGCGAAGACCACCGTCCTTTTTTGGCACTAGAAAATACCTGGAGTAGAACACCTCTTGTTGAGAGGTGGGTTCTACGAGACAAACGGCTTGTTTCAGAAGTAATGTATTTACTGCCTGCCTGAGGGCCAAGACCTGGAGAGGGTCGTTCACAGATGTGACCATGATCCCTTGAAAAGGAGGAGGTCCCGAGCGGAACTGTAGTGCGTAACCGATGTGTATGGTGGCAAGCACCCTGGTGTCTGAGGTGCAGGTGCACCAGTATTGTAGCTGGTGTTGTGTAAAGGGGTGGTTCTGAGGCTGCAAGCCTTCAGGGGCCCTGCTGGGGCAGCTGAGGCTGGGGTGGATCCTGCTTTGGAGGCTGTTTAGGGCGGCATTGGAACTGCCTTCCATAGTGCTGCTGTGCTGGGGCCGCACGTCTGACCGCCAAAGCTGTCTCAGGTCGAAGATTGCCAGGCTTCGACCTAGGGCTTGCCCTTGGAGGAAGCCTGAAATCTACAGCAATGTGCTCGAGACCAAGTGCAGCTCTGAAGCCACTGGTTCAAAGAGAAGTGCTAATTGTAGCATGCCATCACCGGATGCCATGAGGAGACCCGCCGTGATTTAAAAGGCCCTGCATATCAACAAAGCACTCACTAGGCATCTCCAGCCCCGCCCCACCTTTTTGTTCGCTACAGCTTTCACATATGCTAAGAAATAAATAATAATAATAATAATAATAGTCATACATACCGATCAATCATCTCCTGATTACTCATTTTATCACCAAACGCCTCAATAATGCGATCCAAGTCATTATTTTATTACTATAACATCTCAAAAAAGCTCTGCAAATGTCCGTGATATTCTCTGAGCGCTGATGCAGTAGCAGCCAGCATGTTTCCTTATGGCTGCCGTTATCTGATGCCAGGGGCAAGTATGACTATTCATGAGATACGCCCTTTTTTTCGGCTTGTCTCGGCTCCTGTCGCTCCCACTCGGCCATTGAATGGTTTTCTCGGCTTTTTCCGGAGAAAAAATGACTAGAAACCCGTCTTTTGCGTCTTTTTGATGATGTCGGACAGGGTCTGACATTGGACAGGATAGGAATAATTGCAATGTCGGACCAGGTCCGACATAGGACCGCAAAGGGTTAAGGTGGACCTCTGTTATCCTGCATTGGCTATTGGGGCATGCAGGGTCCTTAGGCAGCCCTCCTACCGGAGGGGGTGCACCAGGGTCGTGATGGTAGAATCCATCGGAAGGAATTCTGCTAAGCCCAGCACTCCCGCACCTTCTAAGGAGGCCAGCGGGGCTACCTGCTTTAAGACGCTTGGAACCGAAGCTGGTCAGTGCCAAGAGGATCGTACCTCCTCCAGAAAATCCAGGAATACCGGGAAGGACTGGGGGTAAGAAGCCTGCATAACGGCGCTGTTCCTGTGCTGCTGAAGACTGGTGCCGACTGACGGAAAAAGTGCTGGTTTTGACCTTTGAATGTTGCCATATGTTGATTTTTTTGTATATACATTTTGTCATCTTTATTATAAGAGCATTGCATTTCATTCACAAGAATATATATTATTGTTTTGTACAAAACCTGTGCTCCGAGTTTGTACTCAAAATCCATAACGGAATCAACAACATAACTAGGAAATTGAGACTATCTCAACTACAGCAAACTTAAATACAGACATCAACTTCAGGGGATCAAAGAGGGTTAAGAAGAACTGTAAGTAACTCCATAATGGCCCTTTAAAACTATGTTATAAGCCTGTAGTTTATTTAGTTTAGTTAAGTCACATCAATCACACAAGGAAAGTACATTAGATAACTCCATGGTGGTCCTGGTAGTAGCCTATCATATCATAAAAGAGGAACTCTCTCCCATGTTTACTTATGATAACATCATGGGAACTAAATTATTAGAACAGGATTTGTAGCCAACTCCAGCCTTGTAGTAATGCTATTAAAGTAAATTAATAAGACTGACAAATCGTTCAATGTTTGAACCCATTCCCCCAGTGGCATGAGGCAACAGAATCACATCCAAAGAACATGCCTTTAAAAGCCGTATTGTGTTTTGGAAGTGTATTTGGAGCCCCTTCTAATGTATATTTTATCTATACATTTACTATTTGAGACCCAACATGTTGCAGCCCATGTATACTGTAATACACGGGCAGCAGTGTGGAGTAGTGGTTAAGGCTCTGGACTCTTGATCGGAGGGTCGTTGGTTCAATCCCAGGTGGGGGACACTGCTGCTATACCCTTGAGCAAGGTACTTTACCTAGATTTCTCCAGTAAAAACCCAACTGTATAAATGGGTAATTGTATGTAAAAATAATGTGTAAAAAATTATGTAATTGTATGTAAAAATAATGTGATATCTTGTAACAATTGTAAGTCGCCCTGGACAAGGGCATCTGCTAAGAAATAAATAATAATATAATAATAATACATATACAGTGCTCCCTCGCTATAAGGCTCTTGGTTATAACGCGCCTCGGATATAACGCTCCTACAGCATGTCCCCCAATTCCCTATACTAGTGATTCATGCAATATTTCTACAGTAAATACAGTACCGGTGTTGTTCAAACTACAAACAACTTCTCAGATTAATACTCCAGTTTCTGTCTCTCCCTTTTGATAGAGTATCTGAACTGAAGAAAAGCTGCGCTGGCACTTTATAACACAGACATCTTATTCAGCATTTGTTTTATAACTAAATAAATATTAAGCCTCTTACTTGGTTATCTTTCTAATGTATTTACTATTTTGCTGCGAGAGGAGCTGCGGCTTTCCCCAGGAGACGAGACACTTTAGCTTCGCTTCAGGCCCTGCTCCGGCAGCCGAATCTGGGGCAAGCCCATTCCCTCTTCCCATCTTCCAACCTGCTCTCCTTCTCGCACTTCGTTTGCTTGTCTGTCGATTCAAACTGAACTCCCGACTGCTTGTTTAGCCAGGCTATTTATAGTTTAAACACTGCTAATTAAAATGATCCACGAGTGGGAATGTTACATTGTTTTGGGGGGGGGGGGGGAAATATAGCGTTGGTTACATGGTGCTTTATGCATGGTTAATTCACAGAAAGTTACATTTTTGCTTCACTATATGTGCATTATAGAGAGGGAGTTATTTTATTTTGTATTTTAGTCAGATGTGTGTTGTTATGTGTCCCGTGGCACCTCCCACACCCTCCCCCGTTTATAACGCTTCGGTTATAACGCTCATATTGTGTGTCCCCCGATACCCGTGTTACAGCAAGGGAGCACTGTATATATATATATACACACACACACATTTATCACAGCATGAATAAATCGCAGCTAATTTTGGTTTACTTATTTTACCAGCTAGCAGCAATTAACGTTTGTCTATAGACCATAAATACGTAAAAGGGTCTATTCATAAAAGTACTTGCTGACTGTCCTAGGTAATCAAACTTCGTTTAAAACTAATAAAAGTCGTCCATATTGATATTCATAAAATGATTTGTGCAGACCGGCGACTGTCGCTAAGCAGTTTATGAATGGGTATATATTCATTCACGACCGAAATCTGTCTCCTAAACATTCGCTCAATTCCATCGTTAGCTGTTGGGAACATAAACAAATGGAATCTACCGACAGCAGCATCATCACCCATCATGTTCAGGTTATTTAAATTACCTTAATAATTGTTAATGTTCCTTTGCTTTGCAGGACATATGCAATTCAATGAAAATCACTTGTAAATCAGTTATTTCAATTATTATTTCAGCTTAACACAAATTACTTAAAAAAATATATATTAGGCAGTGTTAGTCACTTTTATACGAACACAATTTAATTAAAAAAAAAGATGTAACAATTTGTGTGTTTTTTATTGCTTTATTTTATATATTTATTGGTTGTTAAATACGGTCAGATCACTTTTTTGACAATGTCATTTTGATGCTGTCGTTAGTTTAGACTCCAACGCACCTAGCGTTCAATAACTCCTAGTTATCGACTGCATTTTGTTGTCATTCACTCTTATGAATAGCAGGTTGACGCTCAGGACCGAAGAAAACTTTATGCTAATGAGGGAATCGTTAACCTTTCTCTCAATTCATTAAAAACATGCCTTCATAGACAAAAATCGTTGGGGCTCAACGATGCATCTCAATTATCTCTTATGAATATCAACTGCCGTTAAATAGACGGCTATGGACGAAATCCGATCATGTAGTCCTGTTTTCTCATTTAAACAGGCCGAATAGACCCCAAAAAGACATATACTGTGCTGTATATATAATAGGAAAAATGTTATTATTTCAAATATAAAACCTGATAAAACTTGGATTGACACCGGTGCCCTGAAGCAACTACTCTTGCCTCTCATTGGCAATGGGACAATACCTTTAGCCCCTTAGCCACTGTTGAAAGAACTGGGTAATATTTTATTCATTGAGGTCTATTCAGTTGATCTAAATGGTGGCGGCTAGAAATGCAACCATCCTTTAAAAATCACTAAATCGGACCCTCTGAAGATTCTTACAGACAGAAATGCACTAAAGAGACTCACAAGGACTGATTTTCTTTACCTTGGTTCTCAAATTGTAATGATATCAGTACACCTGCAGTATTTAGATCCATCTCTGTTAAGTAGGGGTGTGCTGACACTCGTATTATCTGAGTAATGACTGTAAAGTAGTACTGTATTAGTCAGCAGGTATTAAACAAATTAAAATACACCTATGTATTAATGTGTTGATTTCAAAACAAGAAAAGCTGCTCTTCCCTCACCTTTACAATTGAGTACAAATCAAAGGCACTTGACTTCTGTATTGAGTATTTTAAAGGCCAACAGGAAGTGGATTTTCCTCTCATCTGGGGCACTGACATGTTATACTTCTATTGCTGTAACAAGGCCGTAAACTGACAATGAAAATATGTTACTAGCAAATGCAACGGATTTGTCATGTAAACATGACCTTTCATTTAACCTAAATTGAGCTACCGCTGTGGTAACTGGGATATGTATTTCTTTGTCGAGTTTAATCATAGATAACACCTTTCCCAAGACTACAATCCCATAATGCACTGCAGAGATTATGCATTTCTAAAGGCAGTAAAGAAAGTGAAAAAAAAGCTTTCAAATCAAAAGGATAAAAAAGTAAGAAAAATAATCACTTAGAAAATATAAATGAGTTCTAGTTTGATCACGACAGGTTCTAAAAGAAATAACACCATCAGTTATTGAATTATACTCAATAATTGTGTAGACAAGGGAAAGAGAGGGGCCGCATTGTTTTGTATTGAGTAAGAAACTTGTTTTATTCCATTGAATGAATATCTAACAACTTCACATTTCCTAAAGGTAATTGCACAGAAAATATACAAGTTTTGGCAACCCCCTACAGTTTAGATTAATTTAATAGACCCGATTACCTTGTCATGTGACATCGTACCAAAAAGTTTAATTAATCTAAGACTAAGACAGTTGTTCCTAGGCGTATTTGAAATTTTGGACCCACAAAAGTTAGTTCAAACTACTACCTGAAATCTGTAGATCAGCACCAGGCTAGCATGCTGGTTCTTTTTTTAGTGAAATGAATATTAACCTTTGTTACAGAGCTTCTTGAAACTGGGATGGTTTACCTTATTCAACAAAAATGAATAAAGTCTTTAGGCTTTCAGGAGTCAGCCATAAAAAGGAACAATTTTGGAACCACTGATTGTGTTGCCCTAGCTGGTCTGTTGATTATTCTGCTATGGTTTCTTCAGGGTAAAACACTGGTATTATTATGGGATCCCAATGTGGCTTTCCAAACAAAATGCTCTATCTCAGGGGTTTCCACCCAGTAGAAAATCATAGCAGGCTTTTCTGTAAAGGATCATTTGTAGTTTGCCATCATTATGGAGTGTTGTTGCTTGATCCTGCCAAATGAAATCATCACAGGGGAGAGTGCTAAGTCATCGGTTGTACTTTAAGCATTAACCAAGCAAAACTAATTGTTGCTTGTTGCTTGTTAAAAAACGGCAACCTGGATATCCTTCAGGATTCAACATCTGCTAGGACTCTTTTCCAAGGACTATTACTCAATTGAGCAACCACATAAAACAAAAATTGTTTATGTAATAGAAGAGACTTTAATGGCAAAAGACAGTTTCCTTTATGATTCAAATTATCAAAACCTCCCAAGTTTGATATCAAGGCATCACTCCAGCGTTTAACAGAACAACTATCAATTCATTCCCAGAAAGCTGCGTTGCTTGTGTTGACCTAGCCCTGCTCAAATACATTACTCTTGAATGGCACAATCCGTTCAATTAACCACAACATTCTTGAATAGGAATAAGTGTGACAGAATAAATACCTAAAAGAACAGCAACTTTGTGCTTTCTGTTTTTTTTTTTTTTTTTACCATGCATAGTTCTGACCTCTTAAAAACACTCAAAGGAACCATGTGTTTATGTACTGAAGGCTTTCACTAAAGCTTAATCACTGCCTTGAATAAAACTCTTGCATCGAACCTGTATTTAATATATATATATATATATATATATATATATATATATATATATATATATATATATATATATATATATATATATATACACTGTAATCCGGCCGGCACTCACGGTCGTTCGTTTGCACCTTTCAAAGCAGACCCAGGACACAGGAAATTGAGTTTTAAGCGCTTACGCGCTATTTTTAATAAACAATCAAAAACAAAACAAACACCTAGTTCTAATACACACTAACTAAACACTTATGCAGGTCCCTGACTAAATCGCAGGACGGCTAAGCCGTTTACCTGGCATAAAACAAAACGCAGTTTCCTTTTGAAGCACGTCTTCTGTCTCCTTCTACTCAGCAGTCCAGAGCAGTTTAGCTGCCTCTGCACCTGGTTTTAATTTATAATCGTAACCAGGTGCGGGTGATAATTAAATAATAAAACAATTAACCAAAATGTGCATACGCACATGTTTTCTGCAGGGAGGATACTAACCCCCTCCCTGCTGTGTTACACATCCTCCCCCTCAAGTGTGCAACACTGATCGGCCATTCCAAGGCCACCCCCTCCCCTAAAACACAACCACCCACCCTCGAGTCCACAAATGTCAATTTCCGCCCTCTTACACAGGCGGGCTTGAGGGTGGGTCGGTTCCTTCGGCGCTTCCAGGAAGGGACCGTGAACCGGCGACACGGGACCCCACCGGGGAACAGGAGGCTGCAGCAGCGGGCAGAGGTCTTCACCTGGGGACCGACGCAGCGATGTCCGATCACCCAGGGGGAGCTTAGCAGCGAACAGGGGGAGCACCAGCAACGTCTGGCAGCAGCCCAGCGACGTCTGGGTGCTTGGGGAGAGCGGAGTAGGGAACCGGGGGCAGAGCTGTGGCCGATGGTGCAGACTCCTGGGCTCCAGGCCAAGTGCAGGGAGGTCTAGGAAGACCGGCAGGGTGTACAGGAGCAAGGGGCAAGGGACCGCACTGACCAGCGCCGGATCCTCTTCTGGGGTTGTGGGCTGGATCTGTGGTGGAGGTGCGGTGCTCACCTCCTCTGGCTCCGGGACGGTCTCTTCCTCCTGTTCTCCCTGCAGCAGCTCCTCTGGTGCAGGCGATTCCGGGGCTTCTCTCGCCGGCACTGCCGACAACGCTTCTTCTGCCTGCTCCCATTTTTGGAGCAGCAGCTCAAATTCTGTTGGCTCCCGCTCCTTTCTTTCCAGCGGAGTCAACCCGAACTCTCTCTCCCATCTCATAGTCTGCTCTTTTTGAGCAGCAGTATTGTTGTTGATCCTCTTGATCAACTCTTCTATGCTCTCCATTTCTTTTGGGTCGTAGGGGCGCCCACACACGCTGCCACCATATGTAAACCCGGTCGTTCATTTGCCCCTTTCAAGACCCAGGACATAGGAAATTGAGTTTTAAGCGCTATTTTTAATAAACAATCAAAAACAAAACAAACACCTAGTTCTAATACACACTAACTAAACACTTATGCAGGTCCCTGACTAAATCGCAGGACGGCTAAGCCGTTTACCTGGCATAAAACAAAACGCAGTTTCCTTTTGACTGCTTGGAAACAGAGCACATCTTCTGTCTCCTTCTACTCAGCAGTCCAGAGCAGTTTAGCTGCCTCTCTTAAATACACTGCACCTGATTTTAATTTACAATCGTAACCAGGTGCGGGTGATAATTTAATAATAAAACAATTAACCAACGCACATGTTTTCTGCAGGGAGGATACTACCCCCCTCCCTGCTGTGTTACAATACATATATATATATATATATATATATATATATATACAGACATGCTCAAATTTGTTGGTACCCTTACAGCTCATTGAAATAATGCTTCATTCCTCCTGAAAAGTGATGAAATTAAAAGCTATTTTATCATGTATACTTGCATGCCTTTGGTATGTCATAGAATAAAGCAAAGAAGCTGTGAAAAGAGATGAATTATTGCTTATTCTACAAAGATATTCTAAAATGGCCTGGACACATTTGTTGGTACCCCTTAGAAAAGATAATAAATAATTGGATTATAGTGATATTTCAAACTAATTAGTTTCTTTAATTAGTATCACACATGTCTCCAATCTTGTAATCAGTCATTCAGCCTATTTAAATGGAGAAAAGTAGTCACTGTGCTGTTTGGTAACATTGTGTGCACCACACTGAACATGGACCAGAGAAAGCAAAGGAGAGAGTTGTCTGAGGAGATCAGAAAGAAAATAATAGACAAGCATGGTAAAGGTAAAGGCTACAAGACCATCTCCAAGCAGCTTGATGTTCCTGTGACAACAGTTGCAAATATTATTAAGAAGTTTAAGGTCCATGGAACTGTAGGCAACCTCCCTGGGCGCGGCCGCAAGAGAAAAATCGACCCCAGATTGAAGAGAAGGATAGAGCAAATGGTAGAAAAAGAACCAAGGATAACTGCCAAAGAGATACAAGCTGAACTCCAAGGTGAAGGTACGTCAGTTTCTGATCGCACCATCCGTCGCTTTTTGAGCGAAAGTGGGCTCCATGGAAGAAGACCCAAGAGGACTCCACTTTTGAAAGAAAAACATAAAAAGCCAGACTGGAATTTGCTAAAATGCATATTGACAAGCCACAATCCTTCTGGGAGAATGTCCTTTGGACAGATGAGTCAAAACTGGAGCTTTTTGGCAAGTCACATCAGCTCTATGTTCACAGACGAAAAAATGAAGCTTTCAAAGAAAAGAACACTATACCTACAGTGAAACATGGAGGAGGCTCGGTTATGTTTTGGGCCTGCTTTGCTGCGCCTGGCACAGGGTGCCTTGAATCTGTGCAGGGCACAATGAAATCTCAAGACTATCAAGGCATTCTGGAGCGAAACGTACTGCCCAGTGTCAGAAAGCTCTGTCTCAGTCGCAGGTCATGGGTCCTCCAACAGGATAATGATCCAAAACACACAGCTAAAAGCACCCAAGAATGGATAAGAACAAAACATTGGACTATTCTGAAATGGCCTTCTATGAGTCCTGATCTGAATCCTATCGAACATCTATGGAAAGAGCTGAAACTTGCAGTCTGGAGAAGGCACCCATCAAACCTGAGACAGCTGGAGCAGTTTGCTCAGGAAGAGTGGGCCAAACTACCTGTTAACAGGTGCAGAAGTCTCATTGAGAGCTACAGAAAACGTCTGATTGCAGTGATTGCCTCTAAAGGTTGTGCAACAAAATATTAGGTTAGCGGTCCCATCATTTTTGTCCATGCCATTTTCATTTGTTTTATTATTTACAACATTATGTTGAATAAAAAATCAAAAGCAAAGTCTGATTTCTATTAAATATGGAATAAACAATGGTGAATGCCAATTACTTTTGTCAGTTTCAAGTTATTTCAGAGAAAATTGTGCCACAATTTTCCATGTGACTGGTAAAGTAATATCAATAATTGTGTTTTTTTTCTGTGAACAGATGTGGAACACAATTACACATGGATAGGCAGCAGAGGATATATTGTATCATTAATCCCCTGCTTATACGATACACAGTACTTCAACAGTTTCAAAACTGAAAGAGAACAATATGGAACTTGTCATACAAATTCACAAAAATTGAGAAGATCGGAGCAAAGAATCATTATTTTAGAACATTTTTCGGGTTGATATCAAGTTGCCTAAAAAGTAGCTTTTAAGGCACTGTGTAACATTGTTTTGAAGGAGATGCCCATTGATGGCACAATTCGATTGAATTCTAATTATGCTGTAGAAAGGTGTTTTGTTTCCTATACTCTTGAAACTCAGCTTCCAGGAATGTGGCTCATATTAAGAGAACTTCAAGGCACCAACTGCAGCTCCAATGTTCAGTTCATACAATTTAAAGCAGACGTTACATGTACAGTTGTTCAGCATAATGACTTAACTATATACTATAATAAAATCAAGATTGTTAGCTGATAATTTCTACCCAAGCTGTGTCCAATACTCTATGGTTCAGCTCTGGAGTTTCCTTGGGTATATCCATGAATAACTGTTGTTGATCTACAGTATACTGCTTTCAATTTTGAAGTTTCACTCATAAAAAGAATACAGTCCATTCACTTCTTGATATAAGAGACTAATGCTGTATACAGTATATATATATATATATATATATATATATATATATATATATATATATATATATATATATATATATATATATTGGCTAATTGAAAGCAACTGTTTCAGATTCAGCATTGGATAGCTTTATCTTTACTGCATTACTTTAATGCTCCGTTTACATGATTGCACATTAACATAATTCCTATACTGGTGTTCAACATGTCACAGAGCCCTTAATGCAATTTGAATACCAAATATAGCCCATATATCCCACCATGGAAATAAGGGACCAAGAGCTCTATTCAAATCTAAATGTGGTGTAATGTGTAGAGAATGCAGTATCTGCTTGCGTACATAAACTTATGGCGGACTGTGGCAGGGCGGAAGCCCTACACATGGGAAATATGTAGTTTTATTGTATATTTTTGCGTTATTTGTTGTAAATTAAATAATTGTTTAACTGCTGTGATGCTCCGCCGGGTTCGATTACCTGTCTGCATGGAGCAGCAGCTGAAAGCAATCGGCTGTTCCAGCAGGCAGGTGGGCGTGTCTCAGCGGAGCGTCAGTATAAAAATATAGCAATCACGGTGATCGGGGCTGCTGCATCTGAAAATGAACATGCAACTTCTTTCTGTGTTTCACGGCCTTCAACACGACTTTTTATTTCCCTGTCTTTCCCTGTCTTGCTTATTTCAAACTGAATCTGCAACCCCACACCACAGCAGTACCACGACGAACCCTTCAAATCAGCAGATTCATATAGGCGATGGGTCTGTCTAATGTAACATACAAACATAGTCTAAATATTTTCTCTGGCAAATGGAATTATCTTTAAAATAAGTTCAGAGGCACATTTTATTTTTAAAACTGGTATCTTTCAAATTGTCAAAGAGGCTGTTTATCTTTCATCAATTCAGTAAATCAGTTTGATGGTATGGCATATCTGAACTGAAGGAATTCAGAACCTTTCTTTGAACTACAATGTGCATTTGTTTTCATACTGTTCACGATGTATTTAGATTCAAAATGTGATTGAAACTTGTTTTCTTAATAAACAGCTGCTTGTGATTTACATTGGACAGATATTTGGTCACTCATTTGGTATTGGAAAGTAGACAATGACCCACATACAAGCTGCTGGAATAGGGACCATGTGCAGGGCCCTTGGAGCTGATTGGGAGGTAGGTCTGATGAGACCACAGGCCTTCCCACAGCTTTGAGTCATACTGTGACCATGCAAACCAGTCAAGATGTAAAAAATGCTCCTCGCTTGAGTTAGTTTGAGAGCACAAAAATATTTAAATGATAAGAGAACCTAGACAGGAATTTTTTTAATGTTTGCCAGTAGGCTTCTTTCCCCTGTGATCGACTCAATGCTCTACATAGACACAGATGGTCCATATTAATAAATCCCATTCCCTTTGAGATGGCTACATCTGTAGCACAGCTTTCTGTAAATGGCTGTCCCTCACATGACTGATTTATTTGTCATAAAAATCCCTGACATATATACTGTAATTTGTAAAAGCTGCATCCCCCTAGTTTCAGCCACAATGGGAAACACTGCTGAAGGATATCAGTAGGCCTTCAATTTCTAGATGGCTCCAAACTGTCCCAAAAAGGGGTAACTCCATAAAGACAACATTACCTGATAGATAACTGACCTTACCTTTCATTAAGTGCCCTCGCCTTCGATTCAGGACACATAACTTTCGTTAAGGGCAATTATCTAGCAGGTAATGACTGACTATCATTTAAATAAACATACAATGTACATTTTATATGAAATATAGGCAGAAAAATGCAAAGGTAGTCTAATGATGCATTTACACAAACACCCCTCTTGCATATCTACTGTTTATTAACATCTAACTGAACTTCAATAGATGGGTATTTGCATATCAACTAAATATGTAAAATAAAGCGATACTTTTAACATTCTGGAAAACCACACTCAACTTCTCTGAAGAAATTAGATGCAGTCATGTAGCCCTTCATTAAAATGAAAACACTTTGCAGACATATCAGGCTGAATCTGTCATGGATGACCTTGGTGACAGAGCACCTTATTGGCAGCTTTTAGTAAGTGTGGCTATGTGTTTTTGTACTGCATATCCTTTTCTCATGTCTCATATATATGATGGAAAAAGAAACACATTTGGCTATGAGATGTCAATCATGAGAGATCTTACGATCCAGACGGTCTCTTGTTCTGAATCAGATTTGAGTCAGCAGACTCCCACGTGCAGAGGTTCACAAGCTGTACTGTATTTCAGTGCTACAAGGCTTCTAATGCGTGGGAATCATTCTTGAATTACTCACAGTGGCCTTTTATATTCCTGGAGCTGCATGCAAAGTTATGATCTTCAGTGTTGTGAAATAACCCTTAAAATACTGACTACAAATGACTGAACTTCTTTCTTGAAAAAGCCGATAGATAATGGTGACTGCCTGTGACGAATTCTCCACTTCTCCTCAATTCCAAACCTAGAACTCTTTATTCCCAGTGCATTGTAAGTTTCCTGTAATATGTTTTTGTGTCATTCATTTGTATGGTTTTAGGAGTCAGAGTCTTAGTAGGCCGATATGAGCTATTCATTCTGTTTCCTCTTAAGTGAAGTCAGAAGTTCGCACACCTATTGGGGATTCTTAAATTTAAAACAGTGAAAGCTGCACTTTTTCAAACCATATCACCCATGGTTACCTTATCAATGGTGGATGGCTGTCTGATTAAGCATATTTTGTAAATGAATAGAACAATGTTGCAATAGAATACTACTTGCGGATGGAAACCATGTTACCCAGTGATAAAAGATATAACCCAAACACACGTCAACATTGAAGACATCGAGAAAGGCTTTTAGTCAAAACATTTGTCATTAAGGGGTAGATGTACTAAAGTGTTGCGCCTATCGGAATAGTCACAAACCAGTTGCAAACGAGACTAGGGTGAAATGTACTAAACACAGCGCAGTGCCCATCTGAATGTACTATGTATTTCTAAATTATATACAGTAAAATCTTCTTTACAGCATTATGAACTAGGTGCTCACCTGCTTTTAACAGCTAGTATTATGCAAAAAACACATCAAATGGATGGGCGAGACACCTTTAATAAGCAGCCACTTGTTTTAATGGTTAGTTCCTTTGGTGACCGCCAGTTAAAGCAGGAATTGCTGCGAGAATTGTCAATCACAGACAGCATTGTGAAAACCATAGTTAACCACATGCAATGAATGCAGAGCACAAACATTAAAAGAACTGTAAAATAAACCAACCTAGGTGTACATTTCAACGTTTCACATTTCAGTGTCTTTAGTGGTTGAAACATTAGGTGCATCGTGTCATAGAATTTTGTTTCAGTTTTACAACTGAAAAGTTAATCTGATTGAATGCTTTTCTTAAGGGAGAGTCTTCCACTTGAAGACAACCTACTGTATGTGATAATGAAAGCTTAGGCCTGCAATATTTTAGATACCGCAGCGTAATAAAACCATCTATGCCCCTTGCTTTGAACACCCTAATATTTAAAGTTCATATGCTATTGCTTAGTCTGTTTGTATCTGAGCCATCTTTGTGTTTCAGGAATTTCCAGGTTGGCTCAGATCCATACCACTGCAACACCCTGTGTTGAAAGCTGTCTTTTGTATCTAATGTCTGTAACCTGTGTAAAATCTTAAAACTTAACTCTGTCTGCTTACACTTTGAAAGGAAGACAATGTAAGTGGTTTTTTTTTCTGTGTGGTTAGCTACCATTTAAAATGGATACATCCAAAACTGTCATTCTAATATTCCAAAAGAAAGATGAACAGTGTAGTGATATAAACCCATATCATGCTAATCTTGAGATCCCAATTTCAATCTGAGATGAGGTAAGAAAATCTTTTTTAATAAATGAGAAGTCATTATTAATTAAAGTATTTATTTAAAATCTTCAAAGTCACTGCTATCTATGTTTTAATTTAACATATTTGACTGGAGTGACATACAAACAACTTCGGCCTGCTTTGCACAGCACACACATACAAAGTGAGTTTATTCACAGGTGCTGATGATGTCACATTTTTCAATTTTTTTTTTCAAGTATATGGAAAACTACAAAGCGGTATGTAATTCAATATGTTAACGTAACATTATTCAGCCGGTTTCATTCGACTTTATGAAGCAACATGAATTACTTCTATGGCCATAACTGTACACAAAGTGAGAGCTTCCTGAATTTTCTCCTTTCAAATTACTACTTTCAACAGACTAAAGCACCAGACCCACTTGACTTATTGGCATGATTCATCTTTGATTAGACTGTCACACATCTCATAAACGTGCAACCTAAAGGAATGTAAAAAATAAAAGATATTTGGAGTATACAAACACAGTAAAATGTTTCATCACTCGAGCTTTTGATTTGTTTTTACATTGGCTAAAAAACTTTCCTCAGGAAATAGGGCACCTCTCAGCCTTATAATGTCCTCTTTTTTAATTTTTTTTACAATTTTTAAAGAGCATCTGCGCCGTGGAATGAAAGTAAGGCCTGTCATTTTGCTAGACCCAATAAGCCAAAAGAAGAAAGACAAATGTGTACCAAAGAGTGATGTCCACAGCCCAGACATCTGTCTGTCCAGAGCTTCCTCCCCACATTGGCACCCCTTCATTACGCGGGCTTGGAGCGTTTCATTGAGCCTGCTGACAGATACATGGAGATATACAGTACTGTATCTCCAGCAGGATACAATACATGAAATACAGAAAATGAAGCACCTGTAGGTTGATTAAGAAATCACACCATACAGCTACAAAAGCAGTTTATTTTTTTGGTAATGCTTTATTTTGAGAGGCATAAATTAGTATTTAATTAATACGCAATTAAGCATTTGCTGAAGTTTAGTTACGTGTTAACTGATTAGCATTTTTTTTACTGGAGCAGGAAACTACCAAGTCTTAAACATACTCATCATGCATAGGAAATATGAGCTCCAATGACAGTTTAAAGACAGATACACACATGCATGGCACATCTATTGACTGTGTATTAACACATAAGTTTTAATAGTAAAAAAAATGCATTACAAGAAGTCTTTGAATAGATGGAAACGTTAGTTCAACTATGCTTTCTTTCTTAGCAGTACCCAGAGTTTGAAATTATGGAGGAAATTACACTGCACTTTCGACTGTTACTGTAGGCCTTGTGGTGCCATTTTTCACACTCTAGTAATATGGTGTTAGAAAATTACTTTGTTAAAACTTCACTGGTTTCTCCTTGATTGACTCATGACAGATAAGTAAACAGGGCATCATTTAAAATATTAGTTATAGGTCTAGCTGACACAGTGGGCTAATTCACTAGCCTTATACATCTCTGGTTAGGTGTTGAAAGTAAAATGAGTTTCATGGTCATAAGTCTCCAGTGTATATTTGTCCACCTTACAAAATCAACCCAAATTCGGTACATAATTGGTGATCAGGTCAGTACTGAGGTGGACTCGCACACAGAGCGGTACAATTACCCAGCAAGCAAAGGGGGGCTAAGCTTTGATTGCAACACAGCCTGTTCTACTCACATGTGATTCTGTATTATACTACACTTAATTACATACCTCTTGGCTTGATGTAGCATTGATTGGAGTAAATCTAATTAACTTATATTGTTAGTTTGCTTAACCTGACTCAGTTTTCTAACAGCAGGTACTATAGGGAGGTTGGAAGGAGCCCCCTTCCTCATAGCTTAACAATGCACAAGTAAAAAATAAAACTGGTAAAATAATATTTTTAATCAACCTAGGTGAATTTTTGTTTTAAATACACAAACTTGATGTTTTTGGTTAATGTATTGTAAACTGAAACACAAATACCAGAAAATACTGGGTTGAAATGACAGGTTGGTGGGACAGCAAATCATCCTATTTATGGTCTTGCATTAGTACTTTGAACCTCAAATAAACCAGCTTAAGAAAACTGCATTTGTCGACAAATAGTTTATACTATAGTTATCTAGTAACTATCTTAAACTCCATCTTCAAGATAGTTCATTTTTGCTGATATTCATTTGATGAATCATACTTGGAAGCCACTATAGTCAAAAGAGTCATATGAGAATACTGTTTTATGTGTACAACAAATATATCCCAGTCAAGATTTTTAATCTGGAACACTATTCTCATTTCATGTGAAGGTCAACAGGGTTATGAAAATTAATTCCTGATTGTTATATGAATCAGGATGGCCACGTCTTGCTTATTCAAGTAATCCCATTTCCCTGAGTTTGTTCTCTCCTTTGGCTAACTCCACAGTTTTAACTAGTGGAAAGGTTAAAACTGGCTGCACCCATTCGATGCTTGTTATCACAGTACAGTATTTGTATATGAGAGAGGGGGAATGGGTTACTTGTAGACTATATGAAAAGTGATCTCTGTTGTCTATATGATTTCATATGAATGTATTAATCATAGATAACATGGGCCAGATTCATCAAAGTCTTTACATATTTTTTCTTTGTGGAAAAGGGAACTAAAACTAGCAATGTATCTCTTAGAAAGTAAATTCAATTACAGCACAGAGCAGGGAATCTGTAAGTATATTTACTTAGCTGTGTAAAGTGTAATAAAGCATGGTGAAAGCATGATAAAGCATATGTAAGTATTGCAAATCCCAGAGAGGTATGGTAAAGCATTTTAAAAAAACAAGGCAAATCATAGTAAACTATGGTAAGTGCATAGTATAACCATAGGAAAAGCACAGAAGAAATGTAAAGTTACCATGCAAATTTAAACTTTTACACTCAAAACTTTTCTTGAGGCATTAAGCTTCACAGTGGTCCATCATATCCTACTTGAAAGCTGTTCTTAATAAAAAAAAATGACTGACACTCTGGGCAAAGGGGGGGGGGAGATGGTTGAGATTATCTTTTGTTTTAAGGAAATACAGCCTAAGTCATTTATGAAAAGTTCTATTCAAAGTACAGTCCCTTTAGCCTCAACCTTCTGCAAAGGCAAGCAGAACGTATCAGTAATGATTGGTGTAGTTGTAAGCAGGGTTGAGGTCAGTTCCTCTGTGCAAAGCTTTAAGTTATTAAACTGGTCCCAGATGGAGGAAATAGTATGTCTCTGATCATTTCAAATCAACACCCCACCCGCTCCCAGCCACCACATGCTTCATATGCAGGACAAAAATATCCTCCTTTCAGTTCTTCATCTATAAGCGCTTAAATTCCAGGTACAGAAGCAACAACCAATAAGATAGTGATCTATGCCAATACAGTGCAATGCTGTTACCCATATAATTACCTCCTGTTTGGTGTTTCCTACAAGGGCTTTAATAAGAAGGGAGGGTGAAATGTGAACCTTTCCCACTTTCTGAGTCACAACATAAAGAAATGAAAACCATGAGAGTGTTTAAATGGACTGTCAAAACCCATCTAGATATGGCCATTCATTTGTGAATGTAAACTTGTAATTATCGACAACCACAATTATTTATTATCCTAATTCTTTCCAGAAACTGAGGCAATGCAATAAAGTTTCCAAAGTATACAGTGGGACTATAAATCACATCATACTTCAATACATTATGCTACCGGTCAACCAATTTAAAATATAATTCATGTGGAAAATACTTGCTGTTAAACAATAAACATAATCTTCGATCATTTAAGAACATTTAATGGGTTTCACCAATGGTGGCCATTACAATAGTCTGACTTAACAATTTCATCTAAAGTAATCTATCAGGTATGTCCATTGAGGAGCTTTTAAAACTGCTTTTGGAATGACCATTTGGCCATAAGCGTATCAAAATGTTCCGTAGACTCTCCACCATATATGAAGTTTGGGAAATCCCACTAATATCTCAAACAAATCCTAGCAGAAACTTGAGCAGACCACAACATTACCTGCAGTGGTAACACAGTGGATATGGAACAGATGCACAGTGGTCCTGATGCAGTTACCAATACGATACTGTAGCTCAGTAATGCATTATGACACTTTTGGTATGTAAAGCACAGTATTATAATATTGTTAATGTCGTGTTGTGGTACCATTCAACCAATTGCTGCCTCATCCCACCGTAGGTGACCTTGCACTTGGCCAAAAGTTTTCCATCCTGTAGAATTTTAGGATTGAGGCATGATTAAAAAAAAACAACTATATGAACATAATTTAGATCTTTCATTTGAGATCATATAATCAAAGAAACTGCAAAATGATATTGCAAAAGTCTATCGGAAGCCATAATAGCAGTACAGTATTTCATGTTACATTTCGAAATTTCACATTTTTTAATTGTTGTCAGTTTTTCGTGAAGCATATGGAAAACTACAAAGCGTTATGTAATTCAACATCTTAATGCAACATTATTCGGCAGGTTTCATTTGACTTTATGAAGCAAAATTAGTTATAGGCCATAGCTGTATGTACTGTACAGTGCATTGCTTGGGAGGCCTGGGATGAAAACCATATAACCTTAACTCTGGCTACTGTTAAAGAATGTGTACTGTGTCTTTACTGTACCTAAATAAAGACCATTCAGTTCTTTGTTTATGACTACGGATACAGAATATGAGTCACTCTCGTGTCTGCATTTTCCACGAGAAGGCAACATTTTATTGAATCACAGACAAAAATATTCATGTGCAAACAGCTAGTGTTTAGCTAGTTTAAATAAACTATGAAGGAAAGGAACGCATCCTGGATCCTGCATTCTGTGCCAGACTACACTTGACAGTGCTCCAGTTCATTCCCCTATTACTGGAATGAATGAATCCTACATGTCTGCAAAGTCTGACAGCCGCAAAATAAATCTGTAGTCTTCTGTTGCATTGCACTGGAACACAGTAGTGTGTTGTAATTTGGAATAAAAAAGAAAGAAAGAAAGAAAGAAAGAAAGAAAGAAAGAAAGAAAGAAAGAAGGAAACTAGTTCAGTTTGCTGCCTGGCTCCGTCAGTGACCTATAGTTTTGGGAACACTTCATGTGTACAGCTATTGCCAAACGTTTTGCATCATATTATAGAATTAACTAATTTGGCTTCATAAAGTTGAATGAAAACTGTTGAATAATGTCACATTAACATATTGAATTATATACCACTTTGTAGTTTTCTATATACTTAACGAAAAACTGACAAAATTCTAGGTGATGCAAAACTTTTGGCCATAGCTTTAGAGGTGCAATCATCAAACAATGTCCTTATAGAATAGCGAACAGGTAGCAATAAATTGAAGCATTAGGAACACTTTATTATTGAAAGGCAAAAAGCAAATACAATGCATAGACTCTGCAAGAAAGCCTTTAAATATAACTGAAAACCCATGCTAGTGAGGCACTGAATAGAGTACTAGGGTGATTCATTGATTAATGACTGTTTAATTAAGGACTGCAAAATAAAAGCCATGGCAATCAATAAATAGATAAATCAATTATTGTTGCTTCTCAACTGATGTGTGTGAGAGATTGTTATACAACTGGGATTGAGGCATGAGCATGACCATTCTACAATTGCAGCAGCAACCCCAATATAGACTATTTACTATCAGTACTGAAGGACTGGTGTCTCTATCTGCATTTATTTACCTGAAGTCTATCTCAAAAGCGTACGTTATATTTCTGCTTTATTTGATTTTAGTTTTTAAGCAGAACCAGCCATTATCAAAAATGCCAGTTGTCCTGGAATCTCACATTTTAACATCAGACCTTTAACTTTCAGCATTACATTGAGCAGCACTGTTTTTTTTCCCTTGGGACTTGCAAAGAGTACAGGGTTAGATTTCACCCCAGGGCTTATCTACAACACAATTATGTCTTTATATTACAAGTGTTTCTGGTTTAAATATGTAGAAATTGGTATTAATCTGAATCATGACAGAAACAGATAATAAAAAGTATTTTTTTATTATTATTTTTTCATCTCAAACTTCAATTGATACAGAGCTATCCCATTACTGTAATTGGTTTCAGGCACACGGCCAACCTGCCAGTAGCTCAGAATACCTTTGGAACACACAGTTGGCAGCGACGGAACATCTATAGTTACATATTGTTTTGGAATGATTCTGAATTGTCATAAAACTCGAATGGTTTTTATTTTCTAAATGGTTACCTGTTATCACTTAAGAATGTTTTTCACATATCATGAACTTTAGTTCAACGAAGTATCCCAAATTCGGTTAAGTGCAGTTAATAAAATTTGAAACGCACTTACAGTAGATGAACAGCATTGTCATTCATTACAAGTCATTTGTATTATATTACCTGTATTATTGTTGCTCACTGCACTTCTCATGATTCAACAGGGTTGTCAAAGCCATGGGATCTGTTTGGCAAAAGCCTAAGGAGAAGGTTTTTTTTTTTTTTAAGATTCATGCTTTGGTTCTTCCCTTTACTTACTATTGAAAATAAAAAACACTGAAAGAAAGGCTGAAAGGAGAAATTATAAAATAAATATTGCAAGAAAGAAAGATAGAAAGAAAGAATTTGATAACCAAAGTAAACAAAACATATACTATTGTTATCAAACTAATAATATTAATGTCCAGCAATATTCAGTATAATATAGTAAAAGAGAATAAAATCCCATCAGAAATTAATCCCTTACCCTCTGAAGAATAGCATGTGCTAGGTTTTCCCATGGTAATGTAAGAGCCAATTAACATACACTACCAATGATAATAATTATATATATATATATATATATATATATATATATATATATATATATATATATATATATATATATATATACACAGTATATATATATATATATATATATATATATATATATATATATATATATATATATATATACCAATGCTGTGGAAATCAAACATCTGATAGTGCATGTTTGTCCCCTTGGTGAATTTCTGTATTTACTGAATTAATAATACAGCAGTATTCAGATACACCACCATTTAGATCAACTGAATAGAACCCATGCATGGTCTTCATATAAGTCCTCAACCACGAACCGTAAAGGATATGAAAGCACTCTGTTTATCTAAAACAAAACACTTTTCATGCTAAGTCGTGAGAGAGCCTGTACCCCCATTTACTGCACTGCTCTATGATGTCACTGTTTCCCACAACTTCCGGGTAGACCAAGATAGGAACTAAATGACAAATGGTCTTGACCAAGGAATGCATTTTTCAACCACTGGTCATGGAAAACTTTCCGTGCAGCCATTGAGTTCAGTACAGTTTATGAAGGCTGGAGACCATTACATATGTTCCTGCAGTTCAACTGTATCGAGTTGCAGCAGGTTATAGACAACTTAACTCAATTAAGTGCTGAAACTGTAACTGTCATGTTACATGCAGCAATGCAATCAAGATGATTCCAGCACTGAAATATACTACATGTAATTGGAATATGTACAGAAGGAGAAAAAAGTGTAGAACTATCATAGCTATACTATAAATATGTCATTCACCTGACATCTGACAAAAATTGAAAATAAATTCTAAGGGCAGTGTATCCCACAAGGCAAACAAAACACAAAAGTTTACAGCATTATAATACACAACCTGTTTTCTTTCATTCTCCATAGTATCTAGTTTTCGATAAACTCATAACACATCAAATCCAGGAGAAAATTAATGACATTATGTTGTGACAAAGTTTGGTCTCACATTTGAAATCTCACTGCCCATATACCTGTATTTGAAAGTGTCTTCCCCTCAAAACCCTGTTGTTGGTATACATTGGCTGCAATGCAGTGATGAACAGACCATTTTCCCAATTCTAGGTTTCCTCCCATTTTACAAAATCTTTCCCTTCATATCGTCGCTGGCCTGCCTCCCTTCGTCGTGACAGTTTGAACGCAAAGCCATGAATCACAACCCGCTTGCTAGCTCCAGAGCTCTTGAACCAAGTGCCAAGGCATTAGCAGCTCATTTGTTATTCCCGAGCATGTTTTTCAATGAAGGGAAAGCATCATGGTAATGTGCGGAGAAACCACACAGAGGACGGGCTAATAAAACACAGGAAGGCAGGTTTAATGATTTGGAACTTAGAATTTCGTTCCTGTTCACACCATTCACACCTTGAATTTAAAGCTGCTTTTAAAACACTTGTTGATTTTTAAACTGGCTTCTTCTGTTGGTTTGTTTTTATTTATCTCAAAGGCAAATTAAAGGGATACCAGCTGCATGTTCATGAAATTAAATTATAACCAGTTTAATATCTAAATTGTATTAACACAGTAATTTCTGGCAGATGGCATGGATGGGGAAGAAACTACCAAGTGGCCATTTCTAAAACAACCTAATTTAACTTCAGAAATGAAGGGAAAATACAATAGTTTGCTGGAATAGCTAGTAAGCATATTGAATAATGATCTAAGCATAGATCTAAGAATAGAACATGAAACAGTTTTCAGACAATGCAAACATGACTTTGGTGTGCTATATGCCTGCCACCATACATCACAAGCAAATCCCATTCATAACTTATTATTATTGATTTATTTGACAGCCGCCTTTATCCAAGGTGACTTACAGGCATTACAGGGCTTTACATGGCTACAATGCAAAATCAATTTTTAAATATAGTTTACATGAAGTGCAAATTATACTACTAAAATACAATATGAAATAAGATGCAACAAGTTAGGATTACAGCACTTTGCATCTACAATGACATAAGAGTAGTGCAATAGTGAAGGATAGTGCTTCAGCTGAGGATCCAGTAACGTGGTGTGTAGGTCAGGTGAATACAGTACATATTAGGAGGGGTAGATCAAGAGATCTACGAATGCAGTCTAAACAGGCGGGTCTTGAGGAGGCGGTGGAAGTCAGTGAGAGACGGGGCAGTCCTGAAGTTGTCTGGTAGCTATTTTCACCAAGTGATTTTCACATGTATCATTGATTTTCGTACCAGTATTTATTCTCAGTATCAGTACAGTTGAAGTCTCCTGTTCTTGTTCTGCATGAAAACTAAAACTTGAAACGTTACCTAGAAATGCCAACACAAATTACATAAGTAAAATGTCAGTTTCTATGACTAACTTTTAATTGTACCCAAGTTTTATTTTGGGACATGCTACAATGCAGTGATTTGTAAGCTGGCCTTTGAAGAAAATTGCAATGTGGTTAAAAGTGCTGTAGTAAGGAACTTCTCAAATATGAATTCAATCAAGACCCCTCAAGACTCTCTGTATGCATTCTTGAGTTTATGATTCATGTTCAGACCCAGCTTCTGTTTACTACCAAGAGAGAAACAGAATATCACTGTCTACGAAATATACTGGAAATATAAATGTATTCAACCAATCAGGGTGGTCCCGGAGAGAACAGTGGTGTTAAATTTTTGAGCTGACATACACTTGAAAGTGGTTTCCAACAAGCTGAACATGTGGAAAAGGTGGTTTTAAAAATGACAGTCCCGTGCCAAAAAACGCACTCCTATGGAATGTTTGGGGAGCAATTCTCTGTTCCGCGCACGGACTATTTAAATTTAGGAAAATAACATCTTAGTGCATTACAGATGATACATTAACCACACATTTTCTGGCCAGTTTTACCAGACTGCAGTAAGACTGAAAAGCATCAGTTTGACATATTTGTAATTGGCCTGAATCATTGAACAAAAATTGTCTTGAGGTAAAAAAAAAAAGAAAGCACCAGTAGGCTACAAACCATTGCAGATATTTGCAGGTAATCAACTCATTTGTCAATTATAGGGATTGGAATCATTTTTAGCTAATCAGAGAGATGGTTTTTATAAAAGATTAAAGAGTAAATGACATTTTTTAATGAAAATATTATTAGTTGTTTTGTCTTTTAGATTATACATTTATCATTTACATTAGAGCGGATGTCAGGAGAGTAAGGGTTACATTCCAAATGACCCGAAGCCCATAACAGCAACTCCACGAAAACAAATTGATCCCCTGGCTTGGGGAACGTTGCTTTGTCCAGGTGTAAGGGTCATTTGGGAAGATAAGAATTCTATGTGTGGGAAGAGTATATTTCTATATGTTCTGCATCTGAAAGCCCCTCAGGGCTCCCTGACCCCCGGTCTGGGAATCCCAGCTTTATTAGAGGCTCAGAATATCCAGATAGCAGGTCAGGAAGAAAGCTTTGTGAACACAGCTGTATACCCAGAATGTTTCTATTGACATTAAACTCAGGTCATTCGCTACAGTATGTCTGAATAAACATCTAAATAGGCATTAAATTGCAATCACTAATGCGTGTAATCAGCTGGTTGAATGGGACAGGTTCTCTAGAGGTTCTCTTAGATGTAACAAAGCCAGGTGCATGTTCTGGTAAAGAAGATAAGTAATAACCGCTGCGAATAGGAAGATCGTCTGAGACAATTCTGCTTTGGTTGTTTTACATTGCTCCTTCATTAAACACACTCCCTGATAAAAGTGAAGCCAGCTGTGAGGCTGGTGGGGGATGAGGGAAACCAGTGAATGTTCACCCTCACTTAATCCGCTGTCCAGAAACTATTAACCCTTCCCTGCTTCTCCAGTAAAAAAAGAGAAAAAACTGCTGCAAATTGCAAGGCATTTATTTCAAGCTTTATAGGATTCTCCTGCTTAATACAAGTTTATATACATGTGAACTGTCTAGTCATGCATTCTAAGCTTGAAGTGCCAGGCAGCCAAATGTACATTCTGCCACTGTATAGGTCCAGTCGACACATGCATGATCTAAACAGTGGTGGATCGTTATACTACCAAACTGTGTTGGTCAACTCTATCTTTGTAGATTTCATTAGGGTTTTCTCATTTAAACAGACAGAGAGTAAACAGAAATGTGTACAGTTCCTATTGTAAGATAATGAAGGGTCTCTTGTTCTGAATTTCACGGTGGTCTGTGTGTGAGTGCATGTAATGTATACAATTAGCTCTGATAACACAGCTGGACAGAAATAAAAACTACCCTAGCTACCACCTTTTGTGCTTTTTTGTTCTGGCATGTACTGCAAATCACCCTATTGCAGCTTCAGAGGCCATGCGGGATATACTGGACTGGGCTCAACAGCAAGGTGGTCACAGAAATAGGTGATGTAATCCATTTAGATTCCAGCATCCAAACCCCACCAAGATCCCTACCAAGAGCACAGTGAGATCTGTGGGGCGTGGCTCAGGGAGCTGTCAAAGATGACATCCGTGGTTGGTGTATCTGACACACCAGAGTCCAATCACCACAGCTGCTGTGAAAAATACCCCTGGTCTGCACTAATTCTGCAAGCAGATCAATGAAATGTTAAGCACATACATATCCTCTGAACGCAGGCTGGCTCTAATAAAATAACACACCACTCCCATGGGGCCATTTAGAATGATGAAGGCTGCAAACCAGTGACCACAAAAGCCATTGTAAGTGCCCCACCCCCATTTAAAACTACATAAAGAACAACTTGTTACGATCTGAAATATCAGTTTTCTTAACTAATGTATTCTTCTTGTTTAGAATCACATTATATTGTTTTCTGTTGACTTCTTAAAAGTCATCACTTTTAAGCACAGGGGACATGATTAGTAAAGGCCACTGGAGCGCTGTGGGGTTTCCTTCTTAAACCCACAGTAGTGCCAGGGTCAACTGGTATCCTCCCTGTGGGATCCCCAGCTAAGATGCTAAGATCGCAACTTGGCACATCTATGACAGGATCCTGTCCTCCCTGACTGCGTGACTCACCCTGCACACCACGCGGTCATATCTGTACCAGGTGAGCCACTGAGGGATCCCTGAAACTCCCTGAAAGTGTTATGTCACCATTCAACTCCCATAATGTACTTCCAAGACAGCATAACTCAGTTTAAGATTACCTTACCTTAGGTAACATTAGGTATCCAAAGATTAGCGCTAATCAGGGTCTGTGAAACCATCCATTTAAGTATAATATCTAGAAACTACAATTCTAAAGTCTGCCATTAAAAAATAAATTGTGTCAAAATGTTTCTCAACCAGGTTTCTTTAGCTTTACTCAGATTATATGTTTGCACGTTTAAGTTACAGATTAATTCCTAATACATCTAATTAAAAGCTTTGCTTTTTAAGCAATTTGTAAACAACTGTAATATTTTTTTTGATGACACTTATTTTCTTTACTTCAAACAATTCAGGAAAAATAAATGTAATTTCTATTTATTTCATGCAATGCGTATTAATTGCATAGTCATTCCCAAGTAGTCATTTTATTTTGTATAAATAATTAATAACATTTCCCTTCTTCCCTTAGATTTTCAGAGCAACCACACATGTTCCATTTGGTGCTTAGTCTTGTTCCAGCTCTATGTCGTCATCACAGGGAGACCATCACTAAAATTTTGATAAAGTACAAAAAACCAAATGTGCATGATGATCCATCCCAGACATGTGGGGACTCATTTTATCTTGGCTCAAGAACAATAAATGGCTTGTTGTAGCATTTAGCCTTTTCACTGATAATTAGAAACACACCAATGTATGGAAAAATACCCCCCCCCCCCCCCCCCCCCCATTACTGATGGTGAGCTTTAACAACAAAAGAGTTGGCTTTTATTATCCAGTTTGGACTTATTATTATTATTATTATTATTATTATTATTATTATTATTATTATTATTATTATTATAGATAGATAGATAGATAGATAGATAGATAGATAGATAGATAGATAGATAGATAGATAGATAGATAGATAGCATCACACACTAGGCTTAAATCACAAAAGGCTTTAGAATGCCTAAATGTAGTTTTGGTTGGAAACCAAAGCGCTTTGTGATGGTGGTCCACTATGAAAGGCGCTATATAAAATAAAGATTGATTGATACCCATATTGCTATGAAATGTTAGAACCAAAGGGACCCCTAATGGAACTCCAAAACCAAGAAACTGACATCACCAAACTGGACACAATTAAATGAATACCTGGAAATGCAGTCCAATTTCAATGCAGGAGATTTTGAAAATGAGTGAATTTGTTTATTAGAAAATTTCACAATCTGAGATACAATTACAAAGCGAAGGTTGTGGGGGATTCTGATGAAAAGGCACACTGAGACACTTTGCCATATTTACATTTTTTAAAGACACTTTACCCAGTTGGACACAAATAAAACTGAAAAAAGAAAAAAAAAAAGCAGTGTTTATAGCGCAAGCATGGGTATATCTAGCATGGGATCATTTTTGTTATTCCAGTTAAGCAGAATAACATGCTTACAGGGGCTAGTTTCGAATGTGTCTTTGCTTACTTCCAATCCAGTGTTGTAGTACTGAAATTGACAGACTGAGCTCAGGGTTTTATCCAGGCCATAGACAGTGTTTGAAATTAATCTGCATCAAATCACAGTCTGTTGAAAATTAAAATAAAGATCCGCCAGGTAAAATGATGCCTAAATTAATTGATTTAATATGAAAAAAAAATACAAATTGCATTGCTATTTATTAAAGATAGTTCATATAGCAATGACTCTGCACATTTACGAAGACCGTCCAAAACTGTAGTCCAAATCATTTTTTTTTTTAAAGTCTAATGCTCGCACACTGTGTATCACAAAATGACATGCAGATCAAAAAAATTCAAAGCAGAAATATATTTAATCTTATTCACACTCACATTTGCAAAAAAAGTGAATAAAGTGCTCAAAAGTGCTAAAATAATGTACTTGTGGTATAAACAGAATACTGAATGATACTCTGGGACATCCTCTTGCGGCGACTAAAAAACATATGCCACAAATGATCATTCGGTCTCTTTATTTATCCTATAAACGCCAAAAGAACTGGAGACTACTACTTATTTTGTGTTCACTTAGCATGTTCATAGTGCATAAAGTTCAGATAAGAAACAACATTTTACCATCTAAAAAAAGAGGCTGAAAATTTCAAAAAATAAAACACTGAAGATTGAACACAAAACCAACCTTACATTTTTGGAAAGCTTTTGTTTCAATAAATTGTTACGTGTTTGTGTTTGTATTTGAAAACAAGCCATTTATAAGGGGGTTCAGCTTTAAACTGTAAGTGCTGGTTTCACAAACCCTCATTAGCACTAATCTTGAACAACCCAATGTTACCTCAGATAAAGTCGTCCTGTAAGGAAACATAAAAACTCAAAAACATGACTCCAGATGTTACTCCATGAACAGAAAACATTTTCCTCAAATAACATAATGAAATAAGGGTTGTTTATAGCACAAATTAGCTTGTTCAAAAGCTGACTTTCTCACGGTTGATTTGTCACAATGTATCATGTCATAATTCTGAATGATGTTTACTTTGGAGGAAAAAAAGACTTTAGTATGAGAAATTGTTTTTAGGCAAACCAGCAATCTTTTTTTGTGCTCTAACAAAAAAAAATAGCAGAAGATTCACTTCAAGGTACAAATAATTTGCTTTGCTAAGATAATTAAACATGGTAAAGTAATTTCAAATGGATGGGAGTTAACCATGCCAAGTTCAAGTAACCAAACCCCACCCGAATCGTCGCTTTATTTACAAGGGCATTGCTAAAACAATCAAAGAAACCAAAGTGTGATTGTTCCTCCCCCACTTTCCTTATCCACCAAGTGATCCAATGAACTGTCAAAATAAACAATCGTCTTGGTATTGTTATGAAGCTTTTGCTACACTGAAAAGTGAACTTACACCATCTGAATGTAATAAAACTGATAAGACACAGCTTAGTTGCAGGCAGGAACCCCTTGAACAAACATAACATAAAGGTTTGGGAATGAGTGAGCACACCTCAGTCCTTGCTCTCTCAAGCAGACTGTGACAGGACGGTCGAGTGGTGATGCCCCCAGACCAGGAAGGTGACACACACAAGTACTGCGGGTTGAAACGCTGAGCGCGTATTTATTCAAATTTAATAAAAACACTTTTACACAAAACACAACTCACAGAGCCAAAATAAAAGTTTAAGCAAAAATACAAACTAGTAGCATTTGTTATTTTTTTTTTAATTTCTTTCTCCATCGCTCTCTCGCTCACATTCCTCCTCTCTGAACACCCACCCCAAACACAGAAAAGTACCAGCTTATATACATGTGGCCATCTCCGAATTAGCAGTCATTTAATCAATTCGGAGATGGCCACATTCTGCACAAGTTTTAATATGCGTGGTCGACAGCCAATTTGTCAATAAATCTTTAGCTGCCGACCACGCATTCTCACGGGATGTAGTCCTAACATCGCCCCTGCCAAACCACATTAAATCAAAACATTACAATATCCCTTTGAACCCACACATAATAATACATTTCTAGCAGGGCTCTGCCCTGCTCCATATTTACAGGCAGGGCTGTTCTGCTCTGCTACACAGACACTGACAATTGTGTTAAATTGTGAGAAGCTTTTGCGTTGTGGACTAATGTCCTCTGGGGTTTCAGTCATTACATCCTGGTGTCTTTTTTTTAATGAATACAACCTGTGGCCTAAATAGAACTCTCAGAATCCTGTCTAAAGTAAGTGCAGTGCACCAGGTACACCAGAGTGTAACCATTAACCTTTCCCCCTGCAGCACTCTGCCCCCTTAAGAAACACTGCCTTTATGCACATGGCATTTCTTCCTCATTCAAACTTCAAAGCACCTGACTTCAAAGAAAATAAATCAGTCTGTTTTTCTATAGTTCTTACAGAAAAAGAGTCCAATCTGGTCATGATCATATACAGAGATTGCAAGCTGCTATGTCACAAACATTTCCACTTGTTTATATTATGTATTCATAATCTAAATGCAGCTGCCTGTGATAATTAATATTTAATTGTAGTACAAGCTTTACATAAAAACCCTGAAGCACTCAAATTTAAGCTTGTATTATCATGTTTGACATCCTGTTTGTATTAACGTGATGGATTAAGTACTGTAATTAGAGTATATAGTTTGCTGTAATTACAAATACGTTTTATGGTTTTGTCAAGCATTGAATGCAGTACATTGCTGTTATCAATAGGGCACACATGAAAAGGAAAAGCTGGCAGCATACAGCAATAGACCATTACAGTAGTCTCTGCTTGCAGGAACACCTCCTAAGAGAACACTTTGGCTAAGAGAACATCCTTGTGGTGAAACAAATTTTTCCCATTGTAAATGCTGTGCTAATGTGACTTGTCATTGCAAGAGAGTCTTGAGGCACACTGTTTGGTTTATTCAATCTTTCCAGAACTGCCGTTTAATATTGTCTTTGTATTTTGATTTCCACAATTGCTCCTCATCGTTACAACATGGCATGTAAGCAAAGGCCGAAACACGTCACTGTTTCTCTCGCTACAAAAAGTTGAAAATTGTTCAAGCGCTTGAAAAAAAAAAGTCGCCTAGCAAGCTTCACCATTCTGTTAAATAATTTTGTGCAAGTCTTGAATATTGCTCCTGTATATGCATTCATAATTAGGGGTCTACCTAAATCGTGATTTCATGGATTTCACGGAAATTGTGAAATTGAGGGGTCACCGTGAAATTCACCTCTTAGTTTTAGGGGCCAATGCATACCGGACAAGTGCGGAGAGAAAAAAAAGAAACCTTGTTTAAATGAACTACTGAACAACGCAAGCGAACGCAAACTATGTATCTTCCTTCTGTATATGAGCTTCGTTTTTTTATTTCTTAGACAAATAACATTTACAAAAAAATACTCTAAAGCAGTTAACGTTCTTGTTTACTATTCAAATGACAACAATGTTTTAATCAGCCTATCAGTGCGTCTGTATTGGCTTTTCTGTGACCTGTACTATACAGTATGGGGAAGTTAGTGCTGCACTGTTTTGATTTAGGTTGCTAAAATTTAGTTTTCAGCATTGGAGGTAAAGTACGAGAACGACAAAGCAAAAAAAAAAATATATATATATTTTGGTGATTGATCGTGTCAAGATATTTCCCAAATAAACTGTACATGCAGAAGGCGGTCATTGTTTTGCACATCTTGTAATGTGTCTTTGGAGAAAATACGATCGATCGCTATTTAGCTTCAGAATCATAAACGAAAGGCTACTAAATAGGCTGCTGAACAGAACGTAAAATAAACAGCTTTCAGAAAACAAACTGGAAAGTCAGCGCAGACAAAAAGCATTCCTGTCAGTTGTAGCCAAGTTAAATCAGTACTACAGGTACGATCCAGCACAGCCACCTCGCTTCAAAAAACCTGCTGCTTACTTTTTAAATACAGTTAGAATTTTAGACCTGAATAGGCACGTTTTCTTTGTTTTGACTCGGTACTAATAAAATAAATTATTGGATGGGACAAATAACATGACAACGAACGTGCTGCATACATTGCCTTTATTAAAGTATGCCAGATGCCCTTGGGTAACCGAGTTTTGGGACTGTTTCTAATCAGTTTCCACATCTGTATAACTTGGCAAAGATTTGCCTTACACTTCCAACCAATTCAATTCAGTGGATTCAGAACATGCAGTCTCAATGTATGGGCAAGTCCACACCAGACAGAGAATGTCGGCAGCAACTGCTGGGGGATGCTGCATGCTTGCCTTTAACAAATTACAGCACTCAGTTTTAGTAAGGAAGCAAGTACCACTATTTTTAGGCTTTTATAGTGCTCTGAAATATTGGCTACTTAGGTTAATTTAATGTTTAAACAGGTCCGCAAAATGTCCGCAAAATCCTAATTTTTTTCCATAACCTACCCACGAAAAATAGGTAAATGTACCGCGATTTAAGTAGACCCCTATTCATAATTAATCTAGAGCTGCTGCTACATTTTTTAACGTGTGTAGGGATGCTGTGTTAATTTAGTTTGACAGTCAGTTTATTAACGTTAGTTTGTCTGTTACTGCATTATTATAGTTTATTAACATACACTTGCCTATTGCTTTTCTTTTACTCTGTTCATTTCATATCTTGATGCACGTGTGTCTTTGACAAGTAATACTTATTTATTTATGTATTGATTCATATTGTATTTGGTGGTCAACTCCGTATTAGAGAACACTTCAAAAACAACGCATTTACAATAAGTAAAAATGTTAGCTGTTGTATAGCTGTTTGAATTTAAAGCCGTATTTATTCTTTAATGTATATTACACTATTTCTTTTTCTCCGCTTTTAAGCACCTCCTTGTATCTCTGTTGACTGAAGCAACTGACTGACATGCCAATAAATCTGAAAAGAATTATCCCTGATTCCAAACCTTCTTCCTCCCCCCCTGCCAGTCCTGGTCATGAATCAATTGCCTCCAGTTACCAGTGTCAACCAGTCCTGGATGTCAAACAAGAGTGCTGCACTCAGATCAGCGGGTGCCAAAGCTGGAGGTTATGTGTTAGAAATAACAAACTTATTTTTCTGGCAGCCCTTCATCAATCGCTGGATGTATTTTGCTTGAACATGCAAGCTGACAGTGGGGCATTATTGCACCTGCAAATTAATCACGCCTAAAGTGACATGAAACTGTTTCAAGCTTCCCAAATTTCCCAAAACGTGACACAATCTGAGGCATTATTTTTGCAGGAAGGAAGAAATGTACAGTATGTTATCTTAGGCCTCAATGAAACAAGCCTTTCAAACCCTGACTGTATGACTTGCTCTGCACACCACACGGCCATGCTTTTACCAGGTGAGCCACTCTGGGACCCCCTACAAAAAAAGCATTGTTTCATGTTCAGTTTTACACTCAAGTATAATTTGTTGCTGTATGATTATAATTCTGTCCAAGACATTCTTTTTCAGAAAGCAAAGCTTATTGAACAGTTTGTTAACATTCCCCAAAGGTAAGCCCTGTCAGGTAAAACAAGCTTTCTCCAACTGGAACCTGCCAGTCCCCAATGATATGGATAGGCGTGTTCCTCCAAAATATTTTGTTTCAGCTTGTGAACAGGATGACATCACTGGTCAGGCTGTATTTAACCAGGAAGAGACTCAAACACACGCAAGCTGCAGGTTTAAATGCGCTTTTGCGGAATTTAACTATAAATAATAAACAAAATAAAACAAACAGGCACAAGGGCCAAACAAACAGTTTAAATATACAGAACATATATTTTAACATACCAGGGTTTTAGACCGCTGGGTTTACACACACAATACACGGGTTCACAAAAACTCCCCTAAACCCCAATGATATTTCTTACATACACCCTCATATATATTTAAACCCCACAGCACACAAAACCCTCACCTTCACCAACATTAATTCTCACCATCATTTCTCACTAATGTCCGTGATCACCCTATTTATACACCTGTGGCTGGAGCCTTAATTAATAATTAAAACATTAATTCAATTGACGACTCCAGCCACATTCCCACGTGTGTTTTCAGGGAGGATTTTAACTCCCTCCCTACCACCCAATACTCCCCACACAGCACACACCAATGCTCTGCCACACACCTACATTAATACACAATACATTTAAATAATAACAATAATAATACTAATAATACAAAATAAACACAGGGGCGGGGTGTACCCTGTCATACAGCTTTAAATTGATAACTGCATTATTTCTGTTAAATATGATCTGACCCCTAGATTTTTCACTTGTTTTTGGATTATACTGACATTGCTTTGGCTATTAAATCAAAAGCTTCTTTTTTTAAGTTTCTTAAATAATATTTTGTTTCCATTTAAAACGTCTGCAGTGCACTTTGGCTCACGATAGATGGTCAAACCTGATTGGCCCAACATTATTTTCCAAATTTTTCCAGTCAGTGTGGGCTCAACTATAAAGATGCAATTTGCTCTTATCCCTGGTCTTAAAATCCCCAAGTAACAGTAAAGCTGCGCCACTCCATTAATCATACTAGCAATTATACAGAGGACATGTGCAATTTAAACTAACAGCAACACTTTCCAAATCCCAAACTGAAACACAAACAGCACCAAAATTAAAGCTGGCCTAGTTATTTATCATCAGAAGAAAAGAGAGGTGACAAAAGTTTCCATTTATCACCCAATAAAATGAAATGACTGCTGTTAAAATGCATAATAATGTTAAGCAAATGCAAATTAGCCTAATATTGCTGTGTTTTGTGCCTGCTGCTGAAAAAGAAAATTATATAAAAGAAAAGGCATTTTTGGGAAAATAAACAGATCGCATGTTGTGGCGGAGTGTCCCGCCCCTATTATTATTTGTATTATTATTTGTATTATTTTTTGCGGCGCGGATAAAAGCGCCGCGTCTTTTATTATTATATTTAAAAACGTGTGCAGACTCTGGCCGAGGGGTAATAAGATAATTAACAACTAGTTAACCCCTCGGCCAGAGTATAAGAACCGGCAGCTGTCCGTTCTGCAGAGGTTGGGTTGTAGAGAGGAGTGTACGGGAGAGCGAGAGCATATAAAATTAACAATTGCTAAAACGTGCTGGATTAGCCAGCACGTCACTTACTTGTTTGTCTGTCTGATTCATTTGGCCCTCGTGCCCTTTTGTTTTGTTGTTTTGTTAAAATCATTTGTTTTGTTTATTTGTTTGTTAATAAATTACGCTGAATGCAATTGCATTCAGCTTCACACGCTCATCCAATGTTTTGGCTACAGCTACTTCCTGGTCCGTGACGTCACCACACCGAGCCATCCTGTCACACATGTACATCCATTTTTATTTTGCGTTAATTGAAATCTGAATAAAAAAAATGCTGAACATCTGCATTACCAAGTTATATGTTCCCGAAATGCTTTTTCACAGATAAACAGGAATTTAATCAGGCTCCTGCAGAATTGCATCAGATTTACATAATAATTTAGTTATAATTACAAAAGCTTTCTTCCACAGTGAGACTTGACCCCCCTCATTTCACCCCTAATAAGCTTGCATGTGGTTGTTAATAACAACATGAAGCTGTTTTATAGCTTCAGAAGCAACAACAAACTTATGCACCAGCAATCTAAAATCCTTTTTTATCAGTTTACAGTTTGTCTGTTTGTTTATGTGGTCAGGTGATACAATAGGCCTTAATTAGCTGTGTGACAGTTATGGGCAACTATTCAGAAAACCACCTTGAAAAGTGGAACTCTGGTCTCAGAGTGGGTCAGGATGGATGAATATTTGTGCAATGCATTGTGACAAGAAACAAATGTCCTACGGTACCCCAAATCACAAACATCTTCAACACTGGACAAGACACACTGTTTATACTTAAATGTGGTTACCATATGACTCCATGTACACAAGGACAGTTTGCCACAGTTCAAGCTTTTCAGCTCACATCGCAATGCATTCTTGTACCTTTCACAGCAGGACTGCACTTACCAGAATGCATTGGGGTGTCTCAAACTGTCCTATTGTACATGGAGTCATATGGTAACCCTATCTGCAGAGGCCTTCCTATTTCTTATTTTAGATTGGTACCCAGTGGCTGGCTGTCAGAAGCCAGCAGGCCATGGATCCCTACAGATCCATAAAATAATTAATCAGCTCTGTGAAAGTAGTGATCAATCACATTCATGATTCTGGGTGATGCTGTGGGTAGACTTCTACCAGGAGCAAGCAAGGAATTCCAACACAGAACAACGGTCAATCAAAACACTGTTCTCTCTTTAAGAAATTGCAAAGAACGTCCTCCAAAGTAAGTTTTCTCATGCATTAAAACCTTGGCTTCTAGCCACATTCCGTTGATAATAGCCCATCCTGTCCAGGTAAGTATTGCAGCAGTAAAAGTTAAGGAACTGCACAACTTTGTTAGCCCCAGGGGTCTAGTTTGTACAAAAATTCAGATCAATAAAATAAAGAAAGGTGAAAAGGGTGGACATATTGCATTTTTATTGACGCACAACTGGGGTTAATTGTTGTAGCAATACGTTAGCTGTAGGACTGTAAATACAATGAAGATACCAACGTGTTTAAAATACCAGAAACAGTACACTTAACTGTAAAGATACCTGTTGGAGGGAAGTGTAAATGCAGGTACAAGTACAGTGCATTAAATGCATATTTTTCTGATTTTAATTAAAGAAACAGCTGATTGTGATAATGATTCAGAATTCCAGGCTAATATATATATATATATATATATATATATATATATATGCAACATCATCAAGGAACACAAGTGGTAAAAAGGAATATAAACCATAAAAACTTTAGCATGCGTTCATTGCTTAATAACAGCAGACTGATGAGAGAAGTCTTCTATCAGTGTATTGGCAAGTATCAGTTACTTTTTTTACTGAAAGTATTACTTCTTGACCACCCTTCACAGTTTTGCAGCTGTAAATAGTTTTTACTTTATTGCATTGTATCCAAGTTGGGGAAAAAAAAAAAGATTTATCCAAATGGTTTTTAATATCTCAGTTTTGCCAAGGGTTGTATCTGAGAACTTTAAAAAACAATCTGTCTGTGCAGTCTTGAGTTATCAAAACATTCAAGGTTTTGGCTAGGCCTTAGCTATCCTTTATGCTTCCCAGAGTATAATATCTATCACACTAGGGATAAAAAAGCATTTCCTAACTGTGAGACAGCATTAAACTCAGCAGGACCACGACAGAATAGGAGTTTAGTTAATTTTCTTACTTTTCTTGGAAGTTTGAAAACATTTCTTTATGGAAAAAAAAATGGGAACATTCCAATTTAGACACTCCATTTTGTTCTGTTTAATGCTACAGCAAATAAAATACAAAAGACTGTTCCAGTTATTACAAACAGATTATTCATATTCCATATGTTCAAACCTTGTAACACGTTTTACTATACTGCGTTGTGTATTTTTAAGTCATTAATTATTATATAAAAAAGTTACAGGTATTTGGCGCTGTGCATCAGTTAAAGGCTGATCAATCACGACATGTTTCTTTCTGTTCCTGCGAGTCTTACTTGTTTTCCTTGGCGCTCAGAGCTATGAGCACATTTGTTCTTGGAAGATGCTTTTCTCATATTAAAAATAATTATTTCCCTGAAAAAGGCCATTAAAGCCTGCAGCCTTCCTCACTATTTACAGGCCACTTCAAATCAAATACAATATATTACAACAAAGGATGCGTGTGTTGGCTGGGGAGGGGTTTCAAGTGTGTGCTTTCACCGACCCAAGAATCGAGAAATATGATGTAGGTTTGATATTTTCCCTGGTAGTCACATGGCATCCAAGGGCAAGCCCTGGGCTGAAGCCTGACAGGTCTTATAGTGGCGCGCAGATAGCTTTGGCTGTCCCAGGCAAGAGTCCAGGATACGGACAAGTCTGCCTTACTGGACGCGCCTACTCCCCTGGCCATACATTCGGGCCAGCAGTGGAGGAGATCCTGCAATGCTCCCACCAAGAATGGGAGGTGTCCCGACAAGTGGCCTCGATGCTCCCTCCCCGCTGTGATCCAGACGGTTCCGATTCCCACTGCGCCGTGTGGCAACCTGAGGCATCGCCTTTAGGCTTCTGCAGCAGCTAATAACCGGGCCCGACCTGAAGGATGGGGAAACGCTGTACGTGGGGCCCCAGCGCAACAGCGCTCCGGGAGGCAGGTCCAATGCCGCCTAGACAGTCTCCAAAGCAGGCTCCACCCCAGCCTCAGCAGCCCCAACAGGGCCCCTGAAGGCTTGCGGCCTCAGAACCATCCCATCTCACAACACCAGCTACAATACTGGTGCAATTGCACCTCAGACTCCTGCAGTTCCGCACGGGCCCGCCTCCCTTTCAAGGGGTATTTTCACGTCTGTATTCATCCCGCACACAGGAAATATCTTCGCTTCGCCTTTCAAGGAAGCGTCTTTGAGTTTTCCGTGCTGCTGTTCTTCCTCTCCTTACCCCCTGCATGTTCTCAAAGTGCGTGGATACCATCCTAGCCACCTGTCAGACGACAGAGTGGCTGCCATTCAGAAATGTCTAACCCTGTTTCAACAGGGATCGACAGTACAATTGGTGTTGTGTCAGAAATTACTGGGTCTGATGGCAGCAGCTTCATCAGCCATATAGCTGAAGTTACTCCATATGCGCCCAATTCAAGCTTGGCTCAGTGCCTTCCGGCTACATCCCAAACGCAACAGATACCATCGGCTAACCGTGTCTCACGTATACTGGGAAGCTCTGCACTGGTGGAGGCAAGCCTCTCACCTGCACGAAGGCGTAAGGATGGGAGTGATCCACAGCCGTCAGGTGGTGACGATAGAAGCATCCAACTCGGGTTGGGGTGCGGTCTGGGCAGGCAGAGGAGTCTGCGGGTCCTGGTCGGGTCGCTGGACATCCCTGCACATACATGCGCCGGAACTGCAAGCATTCCACCTCGCTCTCCAGTATTTCCTTCCAATGCTCCAGAGGAGATATGACCTTGTCCCCATGTTGAAAGGACCCTGGGTCATGCCCTCTCATAGCAGCGACTGTCCCACTGGATTGTGGACACAGTTTCGATTGCATATACTAATGCCGGCTACCTCCACCTGGGAGGGTGGCCACGCACGTTACCAGAGGAGTGGCTATGTCATGGGCCGTCTTTAGAGGAGCCTCATTGAATGATATTTGTACTGCAGCTAGCTGGGCTACTCCGCATACATTCACCAGATTCTACTGACTCAACGTGGCAGATTCCTCAGTGCCTTCATTAGGCACAAGGATCCTTGAAGTTGCACGCTCACGCCACAAACATTGGTTTGGCGGTAGCGAGACGTCCCTCGTCTGCTGTCTCCGCTCACGCTCCCAACAAAGCTTGGGAGGTCGCATCACTCGCATTCATGGGTTTGACGCAAAAAAGAACATGATCTCCGCGGAGTGACTACATATTCCCTCAGTAGGTGGGACCAAGGACGTCACTCCCCGGCGGGGCCTATCGGCAGCTCTGACATAAAATGCTCAGTAAATACCTGACCTGTGGCAGGCATATCCCAAAAGTATTGTTGTTGGTCGTCTTCTCTTTTAGAGAACTGGGGTTACATCCGTAACCTCTCGGTTTATCGCCATCCATATTTTTCGTTTTTTATTATAACAATTGTTTTATTCCGCTCAGAAAATGGTCCTTTGCCCTTGCTTCAAAACAGACCTCAAACTCAACAACAATCAAAACAGCTGTATCAGTCACACCACAGCTTCTGGTGGTCGCCAGAACGAGCATGTTCACAGGTGAGCGATCCTGCTCAGCTCTACAAGCATCAATCCAGTGTGCCGGCCAATCCAAAACAAGAAACATCTAACAGAAGGGAACATCATCAATATGATAAATGAAACATGTCAGCTAGCACCTCAGGCGTCCGTGTGAAAGTGCAGCTCCGTCTTCTCTGCAATCACACTGTGCATATTCATACCGGACACAGTGCACACCTGCTGTACAAATTACACCACCAGCCAGTTATCCTACCCCCAGGAATATAAAAAAAACCCTGTAGCCCCCAACTTAGTATTCCATAACTGGTTGGTTGATTTTAGCTCTAGGGGAAGAACTTTTCTGGTTTTACTGGATTCACTTCAAAAGATCAGAAGATGATGCAGGAAACACAAAAGTTTCTGATACCCATTAACCCATTTACAAACTGCAAGGCTCGCCATTTGTTATTTTGCATACCAGTAATAGCAGAGAGTCATTATTTCCAAAAGTTTGCTTAAGAACATAAGAAAAGTTACACACATGAGGAGGTCATTTAGTCCATCGATGCTTGTCCGGTTGCTAATATTGAATTGATTCCAGGGCCGCATCCAGTTGGCCCTTGAAGGATCTCAAGTGAATCAGCAGAAACAATGTGGTTTGGTAACTTGTCACCCACTCAGGGAGAAGAAATACATCCAACCCTGCATAAAGTATGTTGTTAATTGCACCAATGCGTTATATCATATATGATGATGAGAAGAAAAGGTTAATCTAAGCCTGTCACTGTCTACGCTTTATGCAACAACTGCTTAGTATTATTATTATTATTATTTTTTTTTTTTTTTTATTTATTTATTTGCAGATGCCCTTACCCAGGACGACTTACAGTCGTAAACAAAAAATACATTTAAAAAATCACAGTACAAGTATTAATACATTCAAGAGCAAGATAAAATACAATGACTTCAGTTCTAGTAAGTAAACTCTGGATGCACTCACTCTACAGTAGCATGAGAAGAATGTGTAAAATGAAAACAATGGAGTGAATATCAGCCTTAATCTACTGCTCATTCATCACCTGTGTGTTAATTATATGCCGAGCAGTCTGCTACTGGCACTAAATAGCAGAGGTAGCGTTGTTATCTGATAATTGTTAGGGCAAATACAGGACAGCCTGAGAGCTCCAAAAACTGTTACTGCATACCCTAAAATGTACTAGATAGACAGAGCTCCTAGGGTCTACAAAGAATAGAGGAACGCTTTTTCTATTGCAAAAAGGGCAGCAGTGTGGAGTAGTGGTTAGGGCTCTGGACTCTTGACCGGAGGGTCAGGGGTTCAATCCCTGGTGGGAGACACTGCTGCTGTACCCTTGAGCAAGGTACTTTACCTAGATTGCTCCAGTAAAAATCCCAACTGTATAAATGGGTAATTGTATGTAAAAATAAATAAATAATAATAATGTGATATCTGTATAATGTGATATCTTGTAACAATTGTAAGTCGCTCTGGATAAGGGCGTCTTCTAAGAATTAAATAATAATAATAATTGCTAATGCTACTGTCTACAGTGTACCTTGACTTTCTGGCCTCATTAGCTGACTGTAAAGGTCGTATAACAGCTGATTATATTGGGATTTTCTCCATGTACCACAGTCTGAAAGCCTTTTAGAAATCAACGCACTGAGTCTGGCCTACCAAGCAACTCCTCAGTGGGTTTCTGATTATATACAGCATTTCCATGCAGAGTTAATGGATCATTGCTTGTAATAGAGGCATGAATGTACTGACCTGAATTATGCTCTGCTTTTCCAAATATTTGTGCTACTCTTCCAACCACAAAGTAATACCAATAATATTTATTTCAAGTCATTTCAAATATTTTGTCAACAAATACGAAAAATGTATTTGTATGCTAATAGCATTTACACTCATGAACTATGACCCGGGTTCATCCTTTAGTTGCTCAACTGAACCCATTCCAGATCATGGAGGTCAATGGTATTTTTTATTTTTTATTTTTTTGGCAAATGTCACTTATTTCTTATGTATCAAACACATATTTTACCAGCAGAGTACACTTTTCAGGTTTCATCAGGCTTTCAGTACATTAGTAGCTTAGAAAAAAAAAAAAACATCAAAAAATATAACATACATTTACCTTTTTTTTAAGCTCTATCTGCTTGCCACTTTGAAGTAATAATAATACACATGATGGACAATTACATGATTTGCCTTCGTGGTACTATAAACTGTGAAACATGAGGCACAGTAAAGGGACAGTTGCACAGTCCTGCAGTGAATTACTGGAACAGACACAAGCTTTGCTCTCTTATGAAACACTCACATAAACTGAGAGGCAGATTCATGCTTTTAAATGCCATCATACCATATCAAAATCAGAAATACTCCGGATTAACATACAAATACACATTACTTTTATATTGGCACTGTAGTAAAACAGAATGCTAAAATAATTATTTTGACATCTCCATATATCCACACAATCTGATACTCCCAATACCTTATGATAAAGCACAATGAAATCACATCATAACTGGATAAGGTTAATGCCATGCTCTGTCAGTAATCTTCAATCTGGAAAAATCTGAACACCTCCCTCTATTTTTTCCCCAGTGTCTATTAAGACCATTCATTTATGTTTATTGTTGCACCTGAAAGTTAGAACAGACCTAAACACCAAATACAACCTGTCAAACAAACAGTATTGTCCCATTCATTTTTAAATCATTATACTGTAGCCTCGGATAAAGACAAAATAACCGAGATCCACTCAACCCAAAGAAACCATAACATGGCTTCTGGCCATGGTTCATCTCTCATCTGGGCTCTAAGATATAGATCAGATTCCTGGCCTCACACGAATGCATGTCCAGTCTTCCACATTCATGGTGTCGTGACCTGACACTGACCTTAGTCTGTCAGTGGCAATGCAGCATGAGTCAATGCACATGTGAGAAATGCAGCCTACATTATGCCCTATATTTTCCATTATGGGCAACTTGCAGGCAAATTGCCCGCTCCATAGCAAATATATAAAGTGGCAAACTTGTCCACAGTAGGAAAATCGGGCCCTATGTCTTTACAGAACCTTTCCAGTTTTTATTTTGAAATGCTATGGATGTCAATGGGATAAGATGCACTGTATAGCATCAGCAAAGTTGATTCTATAGTAAGTCAAGTGTCAAACAAAAATAACAATGGATAGACAATTAAATATAATCTCCGCTTACCGGCAAACAAGAGACAGTTTTGCAGGTCAAGTGTCATTTAAAAAATAACCAACATAGGCAGCACGCACAGTTATATTAAAACAGACCAAAATGAATGAACAGCATAAAGTCAAAAGAAAGCTACATGGAATTCACCATCTTGAAGCTATTTTATGAAGAATCGTGAACTGTATTTACAGTAGTTGTATAAATATTTAGATTTCTCACAGAAAATGAATGTGGTTTTACATAATAACAAATCAAACTTGTATATTTAGGTTACTACTGAAGAAAGATATTAGTGTGTTCCCTATTGAGATAATATGACCCAATCTTTTTTTTTTTTTTATCCAGATATACTTTTGCACAGCCAACTTCCCCTCACATCTTGATATCTGCTGATTCACATTTGCTGATGTCACCGTGAGACCTGCTAAATGCTGCTACTCTTGTTGTTGGTCAGTTTTCTGGAAATTCAATGGGATTCTATGTGTTTTCAGGAAATTGAAACCATTTTGTTTCCTGCATTAATCTGCATTTCAGACATAAATCACATTTCCAATATATAGACAGATTCTAATATGACTTTCGGTTAGCAAAGTTAATTTTAACACATTAAAAAATAACAGTTTGTTGAGGATGACTGGGGGTGTTTAATCTCTTTGTTCACATCAGTACGCAAGAGAAGGGAGCCTCAAGTGTATCTGCTTATCAGCTGCTCAGTCAGGCACCATTGTGGGCTTCCTCTAGGCGGCTTTCTCCCTGGAAGGACCACCCTCTAACAATGCAAGCTTGTATGTCATCCTCTCTTGAATACACAGCCTATTTTAAGCAAACACTGGGATGGGAGCCAAGTTATATCAAATTGTGTGTTGCAGCACAGTCCACAGGAACTCGGATTTAAACCACCTTTGCAATTTGGCACCCAAACATGTTGTGCAGTCGGCCGGCTAGCATGTTCTTCACTTCTTTTCTGTTGTAGCAGTTATAGCTCTGTGGACTGCCTCAAGATACTGTCCAGCTGATACCACAAGAATCCAGCTGTGTTAGAAGCATAATGAAAACAGATGATTCTAATTATATATATATATATATATATATATATATATATATATATATATATATATATATATATCAAGTGTGTTTGACTTGCAGGTCAGCTTCTACCATATATTAAAATAAAAACAATCTGTGGGCTGTTATAGCTTATATTGAATCTATGCAACTTATTGAAAAAATTCCTCTGTGTGCAGCACTATTAGGCTTTTATGTTGAAGAAAGTGGCAATAGGTTATACATTTGTATGCTTTTTTTAACCTTTTTTTGTTTTTAAGTCTAGCAGTTGCCTTCAAATGAGATTACTAGTAATAATGCAATAAATCACCAATGATTTGCTGAATTTTCCCATTCTCTGCAACCAACTGATCTTATGATCAAACTGTAATAAAACGTCACCACAGGTTTACAACATTTAGGCAAATGGCTTTTCAGAAAGAGCCACTGCTGTTCATTGCATAGCTTTTTAGGGCTTCAAATTATATGGTTCCTGGATGACATTTATCTGAAGACTAAAAGCTCCAACAATGGAAATTTACAAAGGTTAAAAAACAAGAGGGGAAAAAAGAAAACAAATCTCCAAAAGAAATGCTCCCATTACGTGTTGACGTATTCAACTTCAGCAATTCTGAATGAAGTCCAAGTTGAAGCCAGGCTCTCTCTTCACTGTAGTCCTCTGGGAATGTTTTGCAAACAAATGAGTTACAAAGCATACTGTACTTTTTTATTCAAATTATATATCCTCTGTATTGTATTCTTATGAATACAATTATTATTAAAGTGGGGTAAGGGTGAAGATAGGGAGGCTGACTGGATGCAAATGAAACAAAACTCAATGAACGATGCATTATGTAATGCAGGTGGTTATTTATCATAACGTATTAACTGGAGAGGTACTTATTATGCTGCATGCTGGGCATTCCTCCCGAGTTTCCAAACTTCATCAACTGTAATATATTCCAGGTTTTTAAACATCATATACATATTTACATCATTTTCGAGAACACAACTGAAGAACCCTTCTTGAAAGAACTGCTTCCAGTACAGTGTAGGAGCCATATCACTTCCAGTGGCAAGAGTCAGATATTTCAAACTGAGTTTTCACTGCAGCCTGGATGAAGAGAGAGCTTGCCACAGCAGGATACTGAAGCCCTCTCAATTTCCCTACGAGTGGCGGCTACTTAAGCTTCCCCACCCTGTGAGCATGCCTCAAACCTGGCCAGGAGGGCGATAAGGAAGCAGCTTAGTCCTCATGTCCGCCCGAGCCTCGGCATCGCTTTGTTTTTTTAATTCTAAAAAAAAAAAAGTGCCCATGCTAATTATGCTGGATAATGTTGTGGTTTAGAGATAAGGTGTAGTATTAAACTAAGAAAGCCTACAATCCAATGAGGGCTTATTACAGACCACCATAGCAGTTTCACTTGTGGCTGAAGTCAAATCCAGGCTTACGGGGTGAAAGGCAAGGACAAACTTTATTATTTTTTATTTTTTTTTAAAACAATAAAATATAACACAGTGGGAGAAAAGCAGCATAGAACAGAAAACAGTTATGCACTACAAGCCAGAGGGTTTGGAAAGGTATTTGTTGTAAATATTTGGTGGATCTAAAAGTTGCATATGGATGGGAAAGGTTATCTGCGTATTCCTCAGTTTTTGTGCCCTCAAGCAGGTCTCATTCCAGTTGTGTAAGCAGTATACTCGTACTGGATACACGTATAGAAAATACTTTATGTGTTTTCATGTTTACAAGGTTAGTGGGAGGCATGACTCAATCATGTTGCCCTTGGCTGCAAAACTCTCTCTGTCACCTCAAAAATTCTTTCCATCTTAACACAAGGGGCACATTTTTTTGAACCTTCATTAAAAATAAATATGCTAACTGCACAAATCTTTTTTCTAATAATTCCAAATCCACCCATAATTTGTACTTGTTAAGATTTTTACTGAATGGCATCAAGTTAATCTGAAAGCAACTACAGTAGGTACACATGTTTTGACTGATTTGTTTTAAGAGTCTTCTGGTGCAGATAGTGCCAGAACAATTGCTCTAACAGATGGCATATCAAAATTTGGTGTATGCAGATATTCTATTGTAAATTACTTGGCGACAACAGTACCTTGTTTCAAATGTTAAAATTATACAGCCAGACACTTCAGACAAGCTCTGTGTTGCTGTCAGATGCAATCAAGACAGAACAAGATTTGCATACAGATGGAGAGATCATAGATGCACAGTAAACTTTAAAAGTCTTGGCATGTAATGCTGGAACAAGCGCCTCAACAGATGACAACTGCAGGTTGGTTACATGTAAATATTCTATTGTAAGAGTGATGCACAGTAAGCTTTGTTTTCTTGCGAAGGTTCTGTGTTTATATTGTGAGGTAACAATATTTTCCAAGACCGTAGGCAAATGTTCTCCAGTCTGCCTCCAACAGTGAGGGACTCATGTATCGACTATTTGAAGCCTGCAGAATGCAGAGCCCTTAAGGCAAGACTGCTAAATTCCATTCAGTTCTAAGAATTCTGTACCTTCTGAACATACATTCAATTGCTTCAGTGATTTCACTCCTCACCCTCCAAAACAGGTAGTTTACAGCAAAGTCATTAGTAGGCTACCAAATGTTTTTTTTTTTCTTTTTTCTAGCAGTTCAAATTAGTGAAACTGTTCATTTTCTCTTCTTGCAGTTTTAAAAGCCACCTGCAGGTGCTAATTGTTTTTTGTTTCTTTCAGAATTAATTACTGGAAGTGCAGCAGTTGGGAGGCCTGAAGCCTGAAGAGGTCAAGTGAATAACCAAAGGTCATGCAAAGACTAAGATTCTGTTGGAACCATTAGACCACAGTGCCTCTTGTTGTTAATTGATAACACTGCAGACCCGAACATTCCTAACTGTTTACCACCTGAGCGCTGATGGAGCAAACATAGAAAAATGACTAATTACAGACAATAGCATATCTGGTTATAGGGAAAATAAAGAAAGCCATTAGGTTGTAAAAAAGTATGTACTTCCTTTTATTGCAGCACATCAATGACTCTTGTGCAGCACCTTATGCTTTTCGAAAAGCATGACACTCTAAAAATAACTTCAAAATCTTGTGAGAGTTTTTGTAGTCTTATTATTAAAAACTTGTATATAGAAATTGCCTCTGATCCAGATTTAATGGCATACAAATTAGGAATCCAGCATGAGAACCCATACCTCTCATTGAGATCCAAACTAAGGTTCTTCTGAGAGATCAGTATCCCATATTAGGATATTAGAGTTTGAAAAGAATGACACATGGTTGTCTTTGGTTAACTGATATACTAACAAGCAAAACAAACTCAATGTCCTAGTTTATTCTGGGAAACAAAATCTATGTAAGGTTACAATCTGAGATGTTTACATTTTATTCAGGTTGGGTTTGTACTTTTTTATTTCGTTGTTTTTGTTTTTTCAGTGTTCCCTGGTCATGGGTGTGAGTGTTTTGGACAGAAAAACTTAACCATGATACCTAAACCTTTAAAATAACAATAACATCTACTTTATCTTTCAAGAGCCTGCTATTTGATATTTCATCAGTCACCCGTTAAGCTTCAGAGGTTTCCCCCGTATTACAATGTCTGCTTTTAACAACGTTGTTCTGAATGACTGACTTCTATTGAATCACCAAATTACTTTCAAATTCTTTAGATCTATTTGCAAGATGACATCTCTAAAACTACAGTGTCCCACAATTAGCATTTGGACAATAATCAATTATTTATTATATTGAACATGATTAATGATAATTGTGTTTCAAAAAGAATAAGCACCATTGGGACACTGTAGTTTTAGATATGTCATCTTGCAAATAGGGGATGTTTTATTCTCTTCCGGTAAACAAAAAAGGTATACTGTACTTTTGTCTACAGTGAGATTCTGGGCAGGGCTAAACAAGTTTCACGTAATTGCATTCAAGTATTTCTTTCTTGTTCAATTAAGTATTAATTCTATTTTTTGTTGACAGCTGTGGTATGACATTATTTTTTAAAAAAAATCAGCACTCGAAAGCCAACAAACAAAAATAAAAAAGGATTGAAACATGATATAAGATAATCGTGATTACCATGATGTTAAGCGATAATCGATACCTGAAAATGACTGTCCAACCCTACACACCTCCATGTTCAACCATTCATTGCTGTTGAATACATGTATGTCTTGGAATGGCCTTTCCCTATTTTGCAACTTGGTACAGTCTGCTTCATACAGAAAGCAGAGCTTGTAGAGCAGTTTGTTTGGTAAAACAAAGGATTTGAAATAAAAGATATTTCACAGTGGTCCAGACATGTGTGATTACGGTATGTAAAGGTGAAAATGTTATGAAAGTGCTATCATTCCACAATGGATTATAACATTGTAGCTGCCCTTGCTATTGCTTTTGTAGTACCCCTGCGTTGTCATTGAAGATTATTTAGAAATGGAGTTAGAAGGAATTAGAAGGTATTTCTAAATATGTGTACAAAACCAGGGTTCCTTTTTCCTTTACTAGGCCAGCTTTCGCAAGCTCGTACATGTAGCTTGACACCTAATCGGCATTGACACTTTTAAAAGGGAATGCTCTAACAGGTAGTGAAGGAGGGGATTGTAAAATAATCTGTCAGTCGGAGTAAACAGGAGGATTTGACAGAAAGGGGCTGTGGAAACCCAAAAGGGAATATTGAGCCAGAGTGTGAAGGACTGAGCACCTGCCTGCTGAGCAGCACAGGCTTGCCAAGACGCAATTTAATTTGTATTACATTTCATTTAAAATGCACTACAAGCTAATGAATGAATTCAGCAGAACGTACCTTGAAAACCAGTGCTTTATGCTGAACAGCACATGCACTTCAATTATGAAAGGCTGTTTAGTGCCTTCCCTCAAAGAAAATGTCTCGATTTATATAAATCTGTTCTTTTCTCAAAAGGAATGCTAAGCAAGGTTTTAAAATTAATCAGACCATGTGACCCACAGTAAAGTTACCAGGATGCAGCAGTTTGTCTATATGCATTATATTCTAAATGTATAAATGTTAAAATGGGGTTTTGTTTGTCCCAAAACCACTAGATTTTTTTTGTGAAACCTTCCCAAAATGAACAGGGTGGAGGGATGACTTTAAACAGGTTTTGCCTGGACAGCTGGAAGCCCTGAGTTTGGCTCTAGTTCATTTGTATTGGATGTCAATGACTGGATCTTGCACATTTTAATTAAAGCTCTTTGGATTTCTAACATTAAAACTGGGATCATATATCTAGAACTGTGTCACACATCTCATCTCAATGTGCAAATCAACCAATAACAGTATAAATACACAGCCCAGTATACTGTATATTCTTTATATCTATTGTGTGTTGCCTTTTAATTTAGTTTTTCACAAACTGTTCATGCATAAGTGTTATGTGGAGCATTATGTGTGTGTGTGTGTGTGTGTGGGTGTGTGTGTGTGTGTTTGAGTGAGTGTGTGTGTGTGTGTGTGTGTGTGTGTGTGTTTTTAGACTAGAAAATAACTTAAGGATCAGGGTGGTGCTTTTAGGTGCCTGAAATATCAGGGCTGTGTTTGTCTTTTCTCACTGAGGAGCTATTCTATCAACACGCCTCCCACAAGAGTGATGATTAGCTGGTGAGCTGAGAGGTACAGGTATTAAAAACAGAATAACTCCTTTGTATCTGATGTTTCAAACCCATGTGCTGATAAATGCCATTATGGAAAGCGGTCTCTTTGCTCTATTGCAAAACAGCAAGAGGAAACCATTGGGTATTTACACTGAACTCGTCCACCTGTTTTGTGAATTTAACTAAACTATGTCTTGTCTGAAACACACTTAGAAAGTAATCAGAAAATTCCCAAGTCTGCATTGTATACCAATCTAGAAGATCATGTGACGTGCAATGTGATCCAACAGACCTACATCTATGGCCAAGAGTTTTGCATCATCCTATAGAATGAACTAATTTTGCTTCAATCGAATGAAATCTGCTGAATAACGTTACGGTAACATATTGAATTACTTACTGCTTTGTAGTTTTCCATATACTCAACGAAAAAATTGACAAAAATTGAAAACCGTGACACTTTCGAACCGATCATACGTTCGACCGACTCGCCCCTCAACACAATGGCTGCATTGACCAACATGTCCATTATGAGTCTCCTGGGTGTTCCTGGAATGGCAACGTTTGCAGAAAGCACAACTCCAGTTACAAGTGGGTCATGATGGACCGATCCCACAGCCATGTGCAATGTATTGAAAGACAAGCAACAGAGGTGCTACGACGGCCCAAATCACACACATATTCAACACTTGACAAGACACACCTATTTATTGAGGCCATTATAATACCTCTGAAATTGGAGGAAATGTGATGATTTTACCATTGTGGAGACATGGACCAGCACAATAAATATAACTAAAGGAAAGTGCATGTTAAATAAAAACTAAAACTAAAACTAAAATGAAAACTTGAGCAGCGCTCAATCAAAGCCAGTACAGTTTATACTTGGTATGGCTTACCTTAACCGTTCACCTTCAAAAAGTGTAAAGCAACTGGGGATTCTGTCAATAACCAGCTTGAATAAGCCCTCTCTTGGAGTTCGTAAACCCTGTGAAATAATAAAAAAAAAAATTTAGGTAGGGTACAAGTATATGTTAATGGTCAGAATAATTTACTCAGAAACTCCAGCACAAACAGTGGATACAGAAACTCAGCATTAGGAATGACAGATTCCGGCCTACTACAGATACTTTAAATGCTGGCCTGTAATACCTACAGTAGTGGTGTCAGGGTGTTATTGCTAAAGTAAAAATCATCCAAAAGAGCAGAGCAGTTCAATATGTTTCACCAGTATGATTCGAGCCCAGGTCAGTGGAGTATGAGTGTCTTTGTTGGGGGTTGATATGTCCGTTTTCAAAGCAATATCTGTTTCAAAGTGTATTTTATTTAGATGTACAGTATTAAATGCAAGAGGCTGTCATGTAGCAGAAGATCTTGTGATGAATAAATAACCGACATGATAAAGAGGAGCAGATTGACTTAAAAGTGCCAGCAGTGCATGTTCTATCATATGAAATATGTAAAGCATGTTGGTGCATTTACATTGTTTTCCACTGGGTAAACAGTTTTCTTCTCATGTCAGATGAGGACCAAGTCAAACAGTTGATCTGACCCCTGTCTACTCTGTATCCCCTCAGTGTCAGGTCAATGACAGGTTACTTATGGAGACTGAACTATTCTTCCACCTTTGTGACCTGTTGAAAGGCATGGAGTCTTGACTTTCAACAGTTAGAAAAGCCCTTTCAGTGGTAATATATTATGTCAATTTGATGTTTTAGCTGTAGCACTCTACACATGTTTACATTATGACCAGAGATACTTAAACATGTAAGTGCCCTATGCTTTAATTAATAGATACATAACTGCTTTTATAAAGATTAATTTTAACTGCTTTGAGTTCCTTTGCTCCGTATTTAGTGGCTGAGCTTGTCACTGGCACAATGCATTGAACTGGATGAGGAAAAAATTACTTTAGTGTTAGGGGGGTTTGCTGGCAACAACATGGAACACAGTCTGGTATTGTGATCTCTAGCTTCCTACAAGTGAAGTGATGTACTGCTGTCTCATGCATTTTTAATCTTGAAAAGAAATATAAAATTAAATATTAAATAGAAATATAAAATTAAGGAGGCTGAGTGGTCCAGTGGTTAAAGAAAAGGGCTTGTAACCAGGAGGTCCCCGATTCAAATCCCACTTCAGCCGCTGACTCATTGTGTGACCTTGAGCAAGTCACTTAACCTCCTTGTGCTCCGTCTTTCGGGTGAGACGTAATTGTAAGTGACTCTGCAGCTGATGCATAGTTCACACACCCCAGTCTCTGTAAGTCGCCTTGGATAAAGGTGTCTGCTAAATAAACAAATAATAATAATAATAATAAAATGTGGACTTACATGTTTATTAATAACAGGCAACAAACCTAAGAGCTGCAGATATGGGCTTGATAATGAGACTAGGCTAACATTAATAATAATATAATGATATCTTTATTTTTATATAGCGCCATCACACCATCACAAAGCGCTTTACAGAGGTAGGCTGTGAACTGTGCATTATATGCAGAGTCACTTACAATAGGACATTTACTAAATGAGACACTTACAATAAAACATGCAACAAGATTTATACCTGCACAAATACAGTAAATCAAAGTAAAAGGCAATAACTGTTTTTAAATGAGGTTTTTGGACATTATCTCATTCTTGGCACGCTAAGAGATTTTAAAATCCCATAACTCATTTAAAAATGTTTTTCATTAAACTAAAATGGAAACTTTGTAACAATTAAGTTAGTTTCATATTTTGTTTCGTATCCAAACAGCAATAAAAAATATTGAAAAGTATTATTCAAGTTTGCTGCCGAAGTGGGTTTATAACAAGTAGTTATAGGAAAGATAAAGAAAGTTTGAAATCCCTGTTCTTGGTATCTTAACCCTACGAGTAATGGGACTATTTGCATTAGATTACATAAGATAATTGACAAGAAAATGTAAAAATGGTTAAACACATGGAAGTTATTTTCTAAAGAGCAATAATCTGCCACTGTCAGAGCTAATGAAATAAATGGTTGCGTGTAATTGCTTTCAGTTTAGAGCTCCTTTCTCTTCAATAGAATAAGACATTATGCCTTAACATAAATAACAAAAATAAAATGGAATTAAATCTGAATGTTTTTAAATTCTGTTATTTCCAGAGATTGCCCAATAACTGAGGCATCTGTTCTTTAGACAAAAAACCTGCTTTGAAAACCATATTGAATTAATACAAATCCAGCTACCACTAGATGTTTAATTGTGTATCCCAATAGATTTAATTAACATAGAAAACAATTTGGCAATTAAAACAATGTAAATAGTAAGCAATTTTCCTATTTGTTATGTTTACATCAGTAAACTGCATTACAAGATTGTGTGCAAAATGCCGAGTGTTTATTTAAAAGAAAATTATATAACCGTGGGTCTGACCTCCATATATTTATAATCTGCTGATACTACAGTGGTTCACACAAACACATTTTGCACCATGACAAAGAAAGTACTGTTAAGAGAAAATGTATTAATCTTCTTATCGACCCAAAGATCTCAAACGAACATGTCTGCAACATTTTGCGTTCAGCTGATGAATACACATTCAGTATGTTTCTACAATCTGTCATCAGCTCTGAAATGTTCATATCATGGCACCCATATTCATAATGTAGACTCTTATGCATGCATCATCTATGTCTGTCTCTCCATCTGTCACACTGCATTGTGAACACGATTAATGTCTTGGGCTTCAGTCCCAATTCTCAAAGTTGTTACCAGGCATACAATCAAAATTATTGACATAGGGAGTGATCTTGTTTTTTGCCAGATTTACATCATCATGGGATTAAGCACATATATCGGTGCCCGGTATTTATTTTTGCAGGTGTGTGGTGTAATCTAAGGCTTTAGGATTGTAGCATCTCAAATATTTTGAGGAGTATGCATTCTTTACTTATTTTTATATTTTTTTTGGGGGGGAGGGGATTCACTTTCTGTGCCAGGACACAGAGTAATTGCTAGAAAAGCAATTCTGTGAGGTATAGACATAAAGGCCCACATTTATAAAGGGGAAAAACCGACCGCAAAAAGCCACGTAATATGCGTGTTCAGTACGGCCGCACTCCGTGTCAAAATAACAACCTATTTTATAAGACTATAGGTGAAGGAGGTGATTCCACAATCAAACAATTTAAATTACACATCTCTCACAATAAATAGCGGGTTTGGGTCAACCCTGCGTGTGTAGGCTACACATTCCAAAAGGAAATGAATGGCACACAAAGACCTCAGCCTGGTACTAAGCCATGGTGATGATGATGCTCGGAAGCGAAAACTGAAATTTATCAATATGGAAGTGGAGATTTTGGTACAAGCAGTACTTGTAACACATGAAGAGTTTGTAGTCTAGATTGCTTATACATTACAACCGTATCATCCAGTTACTGTGTTTCGCATATTAGTTCAACTTAATTCGTATAGAATAATTCCAGGTGTATAGACTTTTCAAACTTCAGAAACAATACGTTTTATTTACTTACATCCATGGCAGTCAAACAGGTGGAAAATCCTTCCATTGTACAGCAATATGTTCAGCAACAATAACTCCATACAGCTTCATACAAACAGTCTTCAGTTTAACTACGACTTATATCTTCTTAAATTCATATGCAGTTACAACTCTCCTATTTCTTATGTATATCTGTATTTCTGACTCTATGTATGATTTTAAAGCATATCTGTATGGTCTATAAAACAGCTACATTATTCAGATGTGCCTACAACCAGCTGACTGTATTTGCTCTAGCTTTTCAGAGTTCTTAAAATAATCAAGCAAATACGAGGCCCACAACTACTGGCAGCTTTAATAAATTAAACAAAATATTTAATACACCTCATTTGCAAAATCCCCTCCCAATTTTAGCGGTTTCATTCACAAATGCCCCAGAATTACATAAAGCGCACAGAGACATAGCCCCCACAAATCACGTCTTAAGAACATAAGAACATAAGAAAATTTAGAAACGAAAGGAGGCCATTCGGCCCATCTTGCTCGTTTGGTTGTTAGCAGCTTATTGATCACAGAATCTCATCAAGCAGCTTCTTGAAGGAGTGTCGGCTTCAACAACATTACAGGGGAGTTGGTTCCAGACCCTCACATTTAATAACATTTTGCAAAGCGCTAATTTTTTAACCCTTCTGATCAAGTCAGTTTGTAAATTGCAGTCTTAATTGCGTGTTTATGCCATTGCATGTGTTTTATAAATCCCATCCAAGAATTCAGAACCCTCAGCGCCCATTTTATGGTCGTAAAACATGCGCAGTCCTTTTATAAATCTGGGCCAAAGTGTTTTTGAGGAACTAAAAGTCAAGGAAACATGCTTATAACCACATCAGGTAATGGCGCCTAAGGGAACTGCTGAACACGAGGTAAAAAACTGGCTGAGGGTTGACTGGAGGAAAATGTAACTCAATGGATTACTGCAATATTGTAATAACATTTAGATTTGAAAAAAATATATATGCACAAGTATAAAGAATATCAAATTACAAGCCAAAACAAAAGTGATATTTTTTGTACGGAATAAGGACCCTTATAAAATTTGCTTGGGATCACCAGACAAAACATTGGCTTTTGAAAACATGCTTACTTCCAAAGCACTATTCTGGGAGAAAAACAGCCTTGTCTTATCTGAGAAGCATAATGCACAGCACATATCAGTACAATGAATAAGGGTTGCTGGCACTTCATTCTGAAAAACAAAAGTTTCCATCTAATTTCTGATGTGAACAAAACAGACTTGAGTGTCGAGGAGGAACAACAAAGCTCACTGATCTGACATCATAATTCTAAGAACTTTAATCTAACAATCAGGAAGCTCTGATGAGCTCTACAACATTTCACAATTAAGTTATTTGAAATACAATCAAAGACGGGAGGTGAGAAAAAGCAGGCAACCATAGACTTTCTTCATATATACAATGAATCAAATAAACTGCAGGCTATTGGGCATCAGTTACCAACAGTTGACCTTGCCTGTTAGGTATGTCACTGTCCTCACCTATAGCTATGATTTTGATCAAAAAGAAAGGATCAAAAGAGACTAGTACTGATTCTTCAATATAGCAATATTAAAGCATACAAAGTAAAAAGTTGAAAAAACCTTGGGTCAGCAATGAAATAATGATAATATACATAATATATACCAAGGTTACCTTTGGTGACTTAATTCAGAACAATACACTAAAAATGTCGGAAATGTATTTTATACTCTTGAGATTTTTTAATTAAATATGTCGAGCCAAAATTTATTTTTCTCACTATGAAATACACTTAAGCTTTATGCTGTAACAGACAGCTGCAAGGTCAGCCAAAGCACACGCTGGAGGAAAAGCTTCAGTACAGGGCCAGCTATCTCCAGCGGCAGGTGATTACGTTTCCATGTGGAACATTGGCTAACATTAAGGCATATTGACAGGCATTGTTTCTTTGCTGCATTGCCAATGTCATGTGTAGTTGACCAGTCTGATATAGGGGTTAGGCATGGCAGATTGGGATTCAAGTCTGGCTCAGGTCACAAGTGAAATTAGTTTCTGTGGTCCATATTACAAAACCTCCACACAATTTGGCACACTTGTACAAGTTTCTGTTTCAGGATGACAGAGGATGTTCCCTTTTTTATAGATTTTGTCCCCGTTCTACAGAAAAACTACAACAACCATTATTCATAATTTGTTTAGTTTTTTTACCAAGTGGGAACACCTTGATTTCTTGTTCATGAAAAAAAGAAAATAAGGAAAGAAAAAGGTTTACAGTTTTTTTTTTTTATTTGTTTAAAAAGATATGATGAGCCCTATTCACAAAATGTTAGGTTTGTTAAGGCTTGTTAAAGCCTATTTTTATTCATTTCCAGTTCAGAAAAAAAAAATCAATAGCCTTAGGTTCATTAGTGTATTCTATTTTTTCAAAGAGCTGTTTAACCTAAGAGAATGTTTATAAAAACACTCCTTGAAAAAGCCCTTAATTTTCTGTGAGTGGCGCCGATGAATCATTCAGAGTTTAAGAAAAAGTGTTTTAAAAAAGCCCAAAACATGATAAATGGGATCAGTGTCATGTTTTAAAGAAAACATATATTTATCCAACCAGGGTCTATTCCTTTACTTAAATGTGGTGTTTGCATCTGCATAGTACGTTTTAACAGTATTTAAAATAAACAATAACAAAATAATCACGCCCAACATTTCTTATGCTCTAAAATACCTCTGGAAAAGCACTTTTGCTGCTGTATACACAACACTTTCCATTATGTCTGCTTTCTGTAAATAGGCATTGAATTGATGAGAGAATCCTCCTGGGGCCATGGAAAACTCTTCTATAAAGTATAAACAGGGATAGTGCCAGAGATTCTTCTTCTGAAGCGTGTGAGTCAAGTCTGTTGGTACAATGAAAAAAACAGCTATAACTGACGCATACTGTACATTGGCCAATTTACAGTATTTTAATATTCATTGGCTTTGAGAAGCTCAACATAAACCAATAAACAGAAATTTACAACAGCAACAGGCTGAAGTCCCAGAATGGAGTAACGTTTAAAACCAGTTAAGGGCTGCTTGTTATATGTTTTGCATATAACCACTATTGAATGTACTCTATCAAAATCTGGCGGCATATGAAATCTGTCTGACCATGTGTCTGTATGTCACACTTACATATGCTAACAGATAATGTAGGTCATGGTGATCTACCTTTTTATGGTAGTGATAGCTCTCATTTTATATTGACAGCCGTGCTAAGAGATTGAATGTCTCCGACATGCCTGTTGATCTTTTATATAAAAAAAATGTAAATAAAAAAAGTCCTGCAGGTTCATCTGCTTGTGAGTCAGTATGGTTTACAGTATGGTTTTTATATTTTCATAATTAGATTTCATGTGTTTGAAGGAGGTAGGGTAACTGTATATTGGTGTCTTGTTTAAAGCTCTTTTTTTTTGGTCCCTGTCAGTCATCAATGCGTGTTTTCAGTAGAAACAACGTCCATCACTCACAGACAAGCACTGACAAATCTATCGAAGAATACAGGATTTTGTTTCATGGGTAATTAGGAGTGCGGGACCGTTCTGAATACGCCTGTCTTTTCAGGGATGTTTAGATAACGTAAGAGGTAGCAAATCTGTACAGGTATTTGTGGTATTCCTTTAAGATCGTTCCTGTCTGCCTCCTGGAATTAAATTATATAAGTGTTTGTACAGTACATAGATTTATGAACATGTTACCCACTATAGCAAAAAGGACAATGCATTAATTCTAGTAGTTGGTAGCAGGGCCTTTTTGTTAACGGTGTTAATATGTATGCCGACATTACTATACTATACTATTAACCTGTCTCCCTGTAACACTCTGCTACCAATGAATGCAAGAAATGTCACCTTTGTTCTGTGTGGTAACTATTACCGATATATTTTTTACATCCACTTGGGACAGGGTGCTGTAGGGTGAGAGGTTAATGGTCACACTCTGCTCTACCAACTTAGAGGGAAGACATGTTTGAGAGCCCTTTTGAATTTTAAAACGTCACTCAGAGGACTGAAACAGAACATGTGTACATAGTGATTCTAAACAAGAAAATTAATACATTAGTTAAGAAAACTGTGATATGACAGGCTTGTACCAAGGTGCTCTTTAAACCACCATAATAAAAAAACTCCTTTTCTCGGTTAACTATAACTGCAAGAACATATCGTATAGTCTAGAATATAATGGACCAGAGAGCTCAGAGAGGTCAAAGTGGTCAAGGAATTCCCTTTAGAACAGAAACACAATGTTTCACAGCTCCCATAAAAATCTCTCTCTCTCTCTCTCTCTCTCTCTCTCTCTCTCTCTCTCTCTCTCTCATGAAAGTATACTGAAACTAAAGTCAAAGTCCAGGTTGCATTATTTTACCTATCTTTATATTACATTGTCTTTTATTTTCTTATTCTTTTTACAATATTTTTTGTAATTACTGCTTTTTGTAAGTCTGTGTGAAGCGCCTTGAACCTTGGTATGAAAGGCGCTCAACAAATAAAGTTTATAAGTATTATTATTATTATTATTATTATTATTATTATTATTATTATTATTATTATTATTATTATAGGCTCGTCCAGGAGCTTTGCATGTATACCAAAGGGGGACTTAATTTTCTGCAAGAACAAATACTTTAAATTTTAAAATGAAAATTGAAATAATTTGATTCATTTATGTTTTGGGGTTGTTTTTTTTGGTATAGAAACCATAGTATCCACATTTGTGCAACTGTTTAAGTGAAAATTAATGGTTCAGTATGTAAACATGCAGACCTCTCTATTTTGTACAAAATCACTACCAAAGTTATGAATGATCTCTTTGTCTTTATTCCAAACAGATTCTCTAGCAAGCACCTAATTTAAAAAGCATGACTCTGTGGTTAGACCATTACCATCCTCAAGCCGAATCCCATCTTTGAAAGCTACAGTGGCAGTTGTAAAATGATCTCATTTCTGAGTGCTAAAAAGGCAAGACAGGTGGCTGAGACAAAATGAAAAGATTCTCTTCCTTCTTTTTTGCGAGGTTTGTATTTTGTTGTTGTTATTGTAATGAAATCAGTCTATCTGGTTTCACTCCCGTGAGTTCGACAAAGTCTGGAGACAGTCTGTTCTTTTCATTTTCACTCTCTGATAGGATACATTTCCTTTTGTCTGAAACAGTAAACTCTAGTCAATGCTTCCTCTGAAGCCCTCAAGCAATGGGGTTCCTATGCAGCACTGGCATTACCTGCGTCTTAGGGTTTGTACTGTACAGGCCTATAATTTCGTGCATCGTTTCAGAATCTAAAAACAAATTGCTTTGTCTTTTTTTTTCATACCTAAACCTTGACACACCTAGGTTATTTAGGATTATAAATGAATTCCTATAGGAAGGAAACCCAATAACCCTCAATAATGCCCCTAGTTAAACAGATGGCTAACAATCGTCAAGTTATATCCTTTTCTTGGGGTTTGTTTATCTTTGCTTAGAGCTGGCCTGTATGAAAATCATGCTATGGTATCCGAAAAGTTAAGCTCAAATCACAACTTGGTTACCGTATCAAAGAACACATTTAAATCGACGTGAACTTAGGTCAATTCTGTTTGGTCTGTTCAACTGATCTGAATGAGAGAGGATTTAAATGATGCCTCTGCTGTTTAATAAATAAGATAGAAGTCTCTCTTATTTTACACAAATACACTGAAGGGATTCTTGTGCTTTGTATGAGATAATGGGCCATATTTTCAAAGCATTCACGCCAGTCTTTAATTAACCCATATTTTTCTGAAAGAGGTAAAACACCTGTTAATTTTACAAAACTAGAACCAAACAATGATGTTATATATTTCAAATTCTCTTAAGCATTCTCAAGGTGGTTTGTTTCTCATTTTGTAACATTAACATGATTTTGTTCTCCTTTCAAAAAATAGGAGTCAATTACAGAATACAGGACACACTTTGAAAATACGGCCCAATAATTATCACAAACTTGGTACTGAATTCAATTTAAATTGCAACCACATTGCAGATTTGCTCTCTGCCCGCCAGGAATTAGGACTATTTAGAATTGTTGTTTTCAGTAGAGTTAATTGATGAAAAAAACACTTTTATAAGAGCCTCCGGTGATGCTTCAAGTTCAAGTCCTGGTTTAATTAGTTTTTTAATAGGTATTTGACAATATCTTCCAGGTGTGTGAATTAGTTACACCAGTAGAACAGTATTAACAAGGTCTTCAGGAAAAAAATTAAAAATCTGATGTGCTGCTGACTGAGGCATTCAGGGCTTTTTTTTTCAAACAACACCTGCATCACAAAAAGTGCACTTTCTGTTAACCTTGGGTTAATATTGTCTCTGGCATACAAAAGGACCATTTTCCCTTCAACGCCTGCCTTTTAATGTGATATAGAGGTCTATTTTAATTATCTATACAGAGACAAAACTAAATACTGCCATCCTTTACATTTTAAGAGGTTTAACATATCCGGACGCTCCTTTATTACTTTGATAAAAGTCGCAAGGTAGTTAGATTAAAGAGCATTGCAAATCAAGGGTAACACCTTAAAATAATGGGCTTGAAGTCATATGGATTTGAATGTCAGCAGATTTTCAGTTGGAATTTCTTCAATTGAAATGTCTTTGGTTTTAAAGTGATTGACTTTTACAGTGTCTTAACTTTTGACATACATGAAGTTTGAAAAGTTAGTCAGAACTATTATATTTAATTTGAAGCTGTATGAATGTGCAGCCATTATTATTAAGACAATAAAAATACTGTACTGTGATCCTTTTCAGAAAGCACTGGAGATGCAAAAGCCAAGCATTACCATTGCCCTAACATTCTCACAACTGTTCTCAACTGTTATTGGTTGGTTTTTTAGACTTTATTTTTTACTTTGACGTGAAAAACTCTATTTATCCTGTCACTGCACAATATCTTTGTTTCCTATCCATATTTGCCCAAGTCTAGCCACTGTACTTTGGCTATGTGATTTAAAACATGTACTTCCAACAAAATTAAATGATTAGAAAAATAGCTTTGTTAAATACATGTTATTGATCTTTGGAGTTCCTTCCTCACAATCACATCACGGTGTGCTGTTTAGTAGATATAGCAGCAACTGCAGTGTAACTACATTATACATGAAGTTAATGTGTATCCTTTAATTGCATTGTCTAGTCTATGTTAAAGCACATTTTAAAAGAAAACCGAGATCATTTGCCTCTGTCTACATGGTGAACAAGATAATTGCCTTGAATTCTCACAATTCTCCTCCAAACGTTTATCATAGCCTCGGATTGCCTTCGGGTATAATTGGAGATAACCCGATAAAGTTCATGTGGGGACCCTATACATGTACAGTACTGTGCAAAAGTTTTAGGCAGGTGTGAAAAAATGCTGTAAAGTAAGAATGCTTTCAAAAATAGACATGTTAATAGTTTATATTTATCAATTAACAAAATGCAAAGTGAGTGAACAGAAGAAAAATCTACATCAAATCAATATTTGGTGTGACCACCCTTTGCCTTCAGAACAGCATCAATTCTTCTAGGTACACTTGCACACGGTTTTTGAAGGAACCCGGCAGGTAGGTTGGCCCAAACATCTTGGAGAACTAACCACAGTTCTTCTGTGGATTTACGCAGCCTCAGTTGCTTCTCTCTCTTCATGTAATCCCAGACAGACTCGATGATGTTGAGATCAGGGCTCTGTGGGGGCCATACCATCACTTCCAGGACTCCTTGTTCTTCTTTACGCTGAAGATAGTTCTTAATGACTTTCGCTGTATGTTTGGGGTCGTTGTCATGCTGCAGAATAAATTTGGGGCCAATCAGATGCCTCCCTGATGGTATTGCATGATGGATAAGTATCTGCCTGTACTTCTCAGTATTGAGGAGAAACTCCATTTGCAGAAATGCAGCCCCAAACTTGCAAGGAACCTCCACCATGCTTCACTGTTGCCTGCAGACACTCATTCGTGTACCACTCCCCAGCCCTTCGGCGAACAAACTGCCTTCTGCTACAGCCAAATATATAAAATTTTGACTCATCAGTCCAGAGCACATGCTGCCATTTTTCTGCACCCCAGTTCCTGTGTTTTCGTGCATAGTTGAGTCGCTTGGCCTTGTTTCCACGTCGGAGGTATGGCTTTTTGGCCGCAAGTCTTCCATGAAGGCCACTTCTGACCAGACTTCTCCGGACAGTAGATGGGTGTACCAGGGTCCCACTGTTTTCTGCCAATTCTGAGCTGATGGCACTGCTGGACATCTTCCGATTGCGAAGGGAAGTAAGCACGATGTGTCTTTCATCTGCTGCAGTAAGTTTCCTTGGCCGACCACTGCATCTACGGTCCTCAACGTTGCCCGTTTCTTTGTTTCTTTGTTCACTCACTTTGCATTTAGTTAATTGATAAATATAATCTATTAACATGTCTATTTTTGAAAGCATTCTTACTTTACAGCATTTTTTAACACCTGCCTAAAACTTTTGCACAGTATTGTATATGTGTGCATGTTTTTTATTCAGTGCTGTTTATATTCAATTACAAAAACTGTCAAAAGTGGTGAATATTTACTGGTCCTTGGTGAGCCTTTAAACAATGTCGGGTAAGATGTAAAAACAAGTAAAAGTAACCATTATTACAAAAAACACATCATAAGGATATAATTAATAACATGTCATGTTATTAATTCTGGGGGTAGCTTGCTAATTTAACAGTTCCCACAGGAAGATTAGTAATGGGAAAAATCAATTTCCATGGTGTGTGTGTGTGTGTGTGTGTGTGTGTGTGTGTGTGTGTGTGTGTGTGTGTGTGTGTGTGTGTTTGTGTGCGTGCATGTGTGTGTGTGTGTGTGTGTGTGTGTGTGTGTGTGTGTGTGTCTGTGCGTGTGTGTGCATGCATGCGTAGGTATTACTATCAATGTGCGGACGAAATTTGAGAAAATGTCCCCAGAAAGATAGTAACTCCTAAAAAAACGATGTTGTGGGGACGTCCCCACTTTGTAAAACACCTTTTTAAGAGCTAAATATGACTTCAAAAAAAAAGTGCCAAAATATTTAGTTTCTGTTGACTTTCACACTGTGTGGAGTTTTGTCTGACTGGAGTTAGAAATGGTAAATAAAAAATATAGTGAGAGTCAATGAGGAGTCCCCACAAATATAGGAATACAAATGTAAGTATGTGTGTGTGTCTGTGTGTGTGCGTGTGCGTGTGCGTGTTTGTCTAGACTATACCTCTGTGGCATAGGCTCCACAAGGGAAATATAAAGGAGTGCAACAGAAATGGAAAACGGACACCAAGCAGCCCCGCTCAGTCCACTTTTCAGTAACACATTTCTAGCACAGATAGTAATCGCAATGTATTCAGTGCCTTGTTAAGGACTTTACTTGATTTAAAAGACACAAGAAATGAACCCACTGTGACAATACATAGAATGAACAAGGAAATGTATGCTAACAGGTTCATTTGTTTTGAACTGGGAATAGAGCTTTAAAGAGAATAGTAAGGAAAAAACTTCAAATTAGCTAAAACAATTAATGCTTCTATACTAGATAGTGCAGTGGTCTCACTCCGGCTTTTAAGAAAGGATAGTGGAGTAACTTAAACATTCAATGGCTAGTCTACAGTTTGCCAGCCCCCGTACTTGTTGTATCTGGGTGAAAACCCCCCCAGGCACATTCTCTCTGTAAGAAGGTAATTTGCTATATAAGTTCACAATTCCCCCAAAAATAAATTGAAAAGGTGATCAGATTCTAAGATGCAATGGTGGCACTGTCATCCTTAAAGCATCTTTTTAAAAAAAAAAATCCCTATGTATTGCTGGAAAATAACTCGCTTCTCATTATCACATTTGTTGTTTGTTTTCTTATTTGGTACTTTTTAAGAGCCCTAAAACTGAATCCCAGCACTATTGAAAACACTTTAGCTTGTAAGTTATTTGGAGTTTTAAAATTCATCAGAACAGAAAACAAATAGTTAATTGAAAGACCATTACTAACAGCAGCTACTATAGGAAGACTATCATGTTTTTTTTTTTTATTTTAGTGCTGTACAGTGGTTCTGTGTACATTTACCGTACACACTGAGTGTGAGTGTGCCCGCTTACATCTGTGTCAGGGTGGTGCAATGTTTTTAATAATGTGCCAAGTCTATAAAAATGAGCCATATACTATGTAATCTAGCACAGTAATATTTTACATATTATTTAGCTGGGCTTAAAAGTAGTCTACAGCTGCAAAACAGATCAAACCATAGTAGCTAAGTCCAAAATGATATAAAATACTTTATTCATATTATTATTCATCTTACTTTGTTGGCTACACATTGCAAGGATATGAATGAAAAATTACAGGTGTCAGTGTCATTGAACAGTAGCTCACAATGACCTTTCTTTCAAAACTAAAATCAAAGAAATGAACAGCTCACAGTCAATGGCTCTTTTTGGTTTGTGGTTATTTCTCTTAGAACTACAAACCTGTTGTTTGAATCTGAGACCAAAACTGCAAAAGTCAAATTTAGTGTAAAAAGCTACCATCCGGAAATCTTATTTTGTAACGGATATTGATTACAAGTAAAACAAAGAAACAAAACCAGCAATTGGTGTCTGACACTTAGAAAACAAAGCACCCATTTCATTTGTAGACAAACCCACGACACTTTTTCAAAAGAAGCCCAGTTCCCAAAACTCTTCATTCTCCACCAGAAATTCGGAAAAATCGAGAAGCCACACGCTCCCTGAACCAGGTACAATATTTATTATTATTATTTGTTTATTTAGCAGATGCCTTTATCCAAGGCGACTTACAGAGACTAGAGTGTGTGAACAATGCATCAGCTGCAGAGTCACTTACAACTACGCCTCACCCGAAAGACGGAGCACAAGGAGATGAAGTGACTTGCTCAGGGTCATACAATGAGTCAGTGGCTGAGATGGGATTTGAACCGGGAACCTCCTGGTTACAAGCCCTTTACTTTAACCACTGGACCACACAGCCTCCTATTTAACAGCAAAGCCACAAAGACAGCTGCACAATAACAAATAGCACAGGATTAATTAGATTCAGATTAGGCGAGAATACTGATGCAACCCTCTCATTTCTTGAAGATGTTTATGAAACAGTGATAAAAGCTTTGTCAGCTCTGTGGAGTCTTGACCTGCTTGAAGACATTTTTTGGGTATTAGTAAGTAGCTTTAACGTTTTGTATTGTATTATTTGTGACATTTTCAGTTGTCTTCTTTACAAGTTTGGAGGACAGATGCCAGCATGTTTTCACACAAACAATGGCAATCTATCTTTTCCGAACCAATTCTCCAGCAGGTTTAACTTACTGGCTTGAGTTGCCTGTCTATTATTGGCAATTCGGTCCTATGATGGCAATTATTTGCTGTATACAAGTCTTGGTTAACGATCTTTCTTTGATATTCATTGTGTGTTTTAATAACCTGCTCGTATCATCCAGTCAGAGAACAATTAAGTTATCTGCCTTTAGACATTGCATGTATCAGTCAAACATATTTTAACAGTTGCAGCATTTTGCAGCTCAATCATCAAAACGGCAGTGTTGCATTTAATCTGGGAGATATTTATACTCTTCAGCACTTTTTATTCAGCTTGTTATTTTAATACAGTAACATTAATATACCATAATAATGTGTGTAGAACCATTCTTGCCATTGTGTTGTGTGGAGAATTTGTGAGACGAAATCACACTGTTTAATGGATTAAATTTAATTAGTTTAATGGATATGTTCCCCAAAAGTAATGGACATTTGAAACTGCACGCTTTGAATTTGAAAATAAAACCCTGGTTTATTTCAGGAACTGGCACTAGGTTGCATTAATAATCAGAAGAATATGTTTGAGATCTGGTTTGGCTTTTATTCTTAAAGCAATGAAGAGAAGTTTCCATGCAATGCCAATGTTTTTGAACCTGTGCTGTTTTCTTAGTTGCTTCTGTCATGCATGCTTTCTCTCTCCCTCGTATACTGATTATCGCCTGAAGGTACAATCACATTAAGGTTTCCTCACAGGGTACAATTATTAGTTATTCAATTATAGGTATTTTCACAGATAACTGTCCAACTGTAGGTCTACAGATTTGTATCACTCTGCTTGTTCAGTGTAACGAATTCAGAGAACCTCACTTTTTTTTTAATACAACAAAAAGAACTCGAGATTATGAACTTCGTAGTGCACTGAAATGTTTTTAAAATAGCCCTTTGTTAGCACAACCTGATGAAATGAATTTGAGAGGGACATAGCCATGTTTGTGGCCCCAGGGTCAGAATCGGATATCATCTGGGGGTTTTATCTATAATTGATGATGATGTCAATTCAGCCCTTATATAAACATTAATAATATACTATTACTATTTCTTGGCATTTAGTACCGGTCGTTTTGTATCCCGAAAAGAAAGTATAACTTAATAAGGGAATAGCTATTTGTAAACTGTTCATTCAAAGCAATCAGGCTAAAAAACATATTTCAGATCTTCTTGTCATTGTACTTGAAGATAGATTGAAGGCGTATGCTTGTTTTCAATACCAGTGCCTGGAATTCATCATGCACAGGAGCAAAAAGACTGTTGACCTGCTTTTATAGAAATACTAAAAGGAAAGTTGTAAAATGTTTTGACTAGAAGTCATATTTCAATGTCTTCAATATACAGCTATGGCCAAAAGTTTTGCACCGCCTAGAATTTTAGGATTGAGACGTAATTAAAAGTTTTTTTGTTAAGTATATGGCAAACTACAAAAGCGGTATGCAATTCAATATGTTAACGTAACATTATTCAGCAGGCTTCATTCGATTTTATTAAGCAAAATGTGTTAATTCTATAGGGGGATGCAAAACATCTGTCCACAGCTGTATAATATCCGAAATTGAAGTTTACAAAGTTTCATTTACTATTTCAAAATCTATTGAGTGTTTTGCAGTTATGGATGAAATAGATACTTTTAAAAATTAAAGGAGAAGAGGGGAAGGGCAAATACCACTTGCATTACAGCTGGAGAAATGTTGTTCTTTTGCTTAGAAACAGCAGGATTATTAAGGGGAGAGCTTAGGAAGATCCCTCATGACAAAAAGAAAGCAAAAGACGGAAGACTGACGTTCTCTTTAGATAAAAAGGAAGTCTAGACTGACGTCTGGGAAAAATTATATTTACAGTTCCACTTACAGTTCTAGCAAGCTGTAGCAAGACAGAAAGGAAGCAGTCTGGGTCATGAGGTATCAGATCAACCTATAACTTTCACAGAGCTTGGGACATCTTCCATTGGCCATGCTAAAGGCAAGAACATTAGAGCCTGTGGTAACCGGACCTACATTCTAGAGGCAATTTTAAAAGAAAACTTCAACTTGGCAACTTTTAAAAATGTGTTCCTTTAACGAAATTATTTAAAAATGCACCAGTAAGTTTTAGTAAAAAACATTGCTCGTTACTAAAAGCTGACAGTAATGGAAGTATTGTGTCAATAGTTACTCTAGCTGGAATTACATTTGTGACACAGAATTAATAAACCTCCTATACACTATGTGAGCCAGTGTGTATGAGTGAAGTGTTATTAATGGTTTGTTGCCAGGGTCAACAATAATCTGAGATAGGTTTTAGTAAGATCTACAGAGATCTGCAAAGACCGCATATGTGGGGAGGTCGAGGGCTAAATGAGATTTTCTCCTACCAAATACTTCACTGTCCGCTATCTACTTCATAAGCTATAAAGTTTTACGATGGGATTTAATCAAGAATGATTGCTGCTTCTTGCGAGGTAAAATCAAAAAGATATACTGTAAGTACCCCAACCACAACCACATAGATCTGCAATTCCTTTGTTTTTTACTACAGTGACTATACCTTTTGGAAACTGATTCCATGAATGATTCATTTAGAGCAACTCTTTCATTTTTGTTTTGCTCTCTGTGTTGGGCAGAGCTTAAAAACATCGTATTACTGTACCTCCTGCGTAAAGTAGCTGCAGAAGACTTCAAGTGGAGAGGGATTTGTGGGCCTCAAAAGTTTTCTGCTGTCTTTTCTGCTGTCTTAACTGCACTTAAGACTAAACTGTGGAAGAATGTGATGCAGTCACAGCAAGGAACACCATTTTAATGTAGAACTGAACATGACTGAGGGACACTGCAGCTGAAGATAAAGACATATAATTACAGCAAACTATACCTTCTTTATTTGAAGCTTGCAAATGCACTGCTTGAAGATACAGGAACATGGTGTTCTGCTTAGTAGATATAGCAGCAACTGCAGTGTATGAGACTGACCCCTGTGGTATAAATGAGGTAATGCATGTGAAGGCAATACGTCAGGCCTGCAACTTCTCATACAAACAAGCCTTTTGTACAATGGTAGGACCTGGGCTGAAGAGTCCACATTCAGCCTGCACCTGTGCATTTGATTGCCACACCCTGTCAATCTCCATATGTGTGTTAGCAACCCTGACAAGCAGCTGCCATGTCAGAAATGACAAGTTAATTTTTTTTAATTTTTTTTTTATTTATTTCTTAGCAGATGTCCTTACCCAGGGTGACTTACATCTGTATACAAACAATACATGTCAAGAAGTACAGTACAATTAAGAGCAAGATACAAAATACAATGACTTCAGTCCTAATAAGAGCAAATACAAAACACAGTACGATTTGATATCGGGGCAGTTCAAGAGCAGATAACATTGTTGATAGTTACATCAGTGTTAGATATGAGTGCAGGTGAAATACAAAATACTACAGATTGGGTTAAGTGCAGGATTAAATACAGTAAAATAGGGAGCAGATAAGTGCAAGTTAAAGTGCATTAAAAGCAGAGTGCTATATTGTCAAGAGAGGGACATCGCCATGTTTGTGGCCCCTGGGTCTAAATCGGATATTATTATTGTTATGTTTTACCTATGATTGATGCTGATGTTAATTCGGCCCTTATATAAACATTAGAATATACTATTACTATTTGTTGGCATTCAGTTTCAAAGACGTACCTGGTCGTGTTGCACAGCCAAAAGTATAACTTAATAAGGGAATAGTGAATGGATAATGTGGAGTGCGTATTGTTCATTCACTGCTTGATTCTTGTAGAAGGGTTGTACTTTAGTTCCTGTGTTAGAAATGTATATATTACATGCACTGTTCTTGAGTAATTTTATTTTTTTAATTTCGGTGTGACACTAACCTTGCAAAATATCTTCTATCTGAGTTTCTTCTTATTACACCTTGTTAGTTACTATTGCGTCCCAGATTTATGTATAATCAACATTACATTTGTATTATGGAATCTGCATCAGTATATCATCTTTTACACAGCAAGCCAGTTAATCAGTCCCAGTCATTATATAATTGTATTGGTTATACTATCAAGTTTGCCCCGATTGTAATGTGTTTAACTATAACAGTATGTTACCGGGCTGATCCTTTGCTTTTCCCTAACCTTTATTCTAAATTGGCAGCAATGAGTTCCATGCTTCCCAATAATGTTATTCTTATAGCAGCCTTATACGCTATGCCCAGATTTGGTGTGTTCAGCTATATTCAAGATCTATTTTGATGATTTACAGTTTTATAATAAAAAACATCTTACTGTGCCTACTTTATCAACGGGAGGTTTATCTCGTTACTAAATTTTAACGCATTAAAACTGTCGAAAACAATTTTGACATCTTTCAGTAACATTCTTCAGCTATTTTATGACCTATAATTATTTTATGTGTGAAATTTAAATTCCTAGCTTACAATGTAGAAATCAATGAAAGTTGTAATTATGGACTTAGCTTGGGGCTAAAACAAAGTTTATTTTAAAGCCACCCTCCATGCCCACACCCCACACCCCACCTGACAGGGAACACTGAAAAAGGTATGTAACGTTATTTGCTCTAGGAAAGTGCTTCATGAAGACAGCAGAAGTTAAGTCATTTGGATGGTTTATAATTTATATGTGTTATTATCCAAGTTCCTTGTGGGCTGGCAGAGAGAATTTTGTTCCTACTCATCCTGTCTTGTTTTCTGATCTCTTCTGGGAATGTTTTGCTGGAACTGTCATATATGTCCTTCTTTGTCAATCAATCTTTCAATCAATCAATCAATATTTATTTTATGCAGCGCCTTTCGTAGTGGACCACCATCACAAAGCACTTTACAAGATGCAGTAACAACAAGAAAATCCATAATACTTTAAATACAGAGAAATGCATAATACATGATATACAGTAAAAAAAAACAACAACAATGCATAATACCTTAAATACATTAAAAATGTATAATACATGATAATAGCATCATACATGAAATAGTAGCAACAACACAGCAGCTAATAGCAGATATCAGGTTTAAAGAGCATGGAAAGCAAGAGAGAACAGGTGGGTCTTGAGAGAGTTCCAAAAAGTCGGAGCCATGAAGCTAAACGAGCATTCTCCAAATGTGGTGCACTTTTGCTTGGGGATAATAAGCAGGCCAGAGTTGGAGGACCTCAGCTTGTGGGCAGGGACATAGCGGGTCAGCAAGTTGAGGAGGTACTCAGGACCTGTGTGATGAAGGGCATTGTAAGTGAGCAGGAGAGTTTTGAAAGTAATCCTGAACTTTACAGGTAGCCAGTGCAGCTGGGCAAGATGGGGGGTGATGTGATCAAATTTTTTACATCTGGTAAGGATCCTGGCAGCGGCATTCTGAACTAACTGCAGTCGGTTTATGGTGCGTGCCGGGAGACCACAATATAGAGAGTTGCAGCAGTCGAGTCGTGAGGAGACAAATGCATGACAAAGTATCTCTGCATCCGGGAGGGAAAGGTAGGGACGTACTTTGGAGATGTTTTGAAGATGGTAGAAGGAAGATTTGACCACGGAGGAGATGTGGGCATCAAAGGAGAGTTTGCTGTCAAGAAGTACACAAAGGCTTCGTACTTGGTGGGGGAAGGCAGCAGCAAACAGTTTCCGAGGTTCAGGGCAGCTATATTGAGATTCTTAAGTTGAGTTTTAGATCCTACTAGTAGGAGTTCAGATTTGCTAGTGTTCAGCTGAAGAACCGGACCATGGCAGAGGGGCTTCCAGGGTCGAATTTTAAGTAGAGCTGAGTGTTATCAGCATAGGAGTGAAACATGAGGCTGTGTTGGCGGTTGAGGTGACCCAAGGGAAGCATATAGATATTGACGAGAAGGGGCCCAAGAACAGAACCTTGGGGGACACCACTGCATCCAGCATAGAAAACAGACTGCATGCTTCTGGATAGGTAAGAGGACATCCAGGAGAGACAGGTTCCAGAGATCCCAGCATACTTCTGAAGGCGGTCAAGAAGAATGCCATGATCTATGGTGTCAAAAGCGGCTGTTAGGTCAAGAAGGACAAGCACAGAGGGAGCACCAGCATCAGCATTAAGCAGGAGATCATTCACAATCCGGAGCAGAGTAGTTTCAGTACTCTGATGCGGCCGGAAGCCAGACTGTAGAGATTCAAGCAGATTGTTATCCGTGAGATGTTTTATCAGCTGACTGGCTACAGCCCTTTCGAGAGTTTTGGAGAGAAAAGGGAGATTGGAGATGGGATGGAAATTAGATAAGTCAGCCGGGTCCAGGGAGGGTTTTTTGAGTGCCGGCGTAACTTGGGCAAGCTTAAGGCCAGAGTCCAGGGACAGGTTTAGAGTGTGCATAATGGAAGGAGCAAGATCAGAAGCACAGAGACGGACAAGGTTAGTAGCTGCGAGATGGTCGGTCCAGATCTCTCTGTGAACCGTTAGTCCAGACGACCTCCACTTGCGCTCAAGCTTGTGGGAGGCAGACTTAAGCACTCGAAGTTCGAGGGTGTACCATGGGCAGTTTCGATCTTTCTTTACGGTTCTGGCTGTAAGCGGGGCAACAGTGTCGATGACATGAGTAAGGGTGGCATTGTCAACTGAGGACAGGAGAGTACCAGTTAGAGGGGATAAAGAGACACATTCTGAGAGCTTCAGAGGATTCATCAGATTCTTGAGACTGAAGGAAATCTGCTATTTTAACCTCTAGGGTGGACCCCCCTTGCACAGTAAAGCAAACTGATTGCATCACAATGGCTTGTCACTGACTGGCCAGAAAGTTAGAGAATGTAAGTAAAATGATAAACTCAGCTAGTCTGCAATGAATGCAACTATTCAGCAACACACACTGGAAAGGTGAATGATCTCAGTGACTTCACAGGGACCATGAGAATGGGTGCCCTGCAAGTGCCTCATCCCTAATGGCAGTGGCTGGATTGAACAATGTGTACATCAAGACAGTCTGTTGGATGTTGCTGGACTGGCAACCTTGCAGAAAATCACCACTGGAAAAAACAACACTGGTCATGATGAAACTCCCCATTCGCCTTATCGCCAGTTTTATCCCCGTCTCATACTTCCTGGTGTAGAGAGACTTCCACACCCATCGGTTGTTAAGGGAGCAACTGAGTATGCCTAGATTATTTTACAATCTAAAATGAGTCATGTCACCTGTTTTTAACCAATCAAGAGGATAGACAATTCTAAATGTATCCAATTAAATAAAACATTTCCAAGTCTGATTTCCAAGGATTCCTACACAGTACATATTATTTTGCCATGCTGTCTTATGCACAGAAAACAGTCACTTGACAAAAATTCTATGATGCCAGGTGTGAGGTCTGCCCCACAACTCTGCCTAATGTACAGTAATTTAGTGTCAGGGACAGTTTAGATTTTTAACTTTGAGGTTTCTTTTACACTAGTCTTTTGTTTAACAGACACTGTAGACAATCCATGGGATGCATGTGCAAGAAGAACATACAGCTATGGCCAAAAGTTTTGGATCACCTAGAATTTTAGGATTGAGACATCTCACTTTTTAAATTTTTGTCAGTTTTTTGTTAAGTATATGGAAAACTACAAAGTGGTATATAGTTCAATATGTTAATGTAACATTATTGAGCAGGTTTCATTCGACTTTATCAAGCAAAATTAGTTAATTCTATAGGGTGATGCAAAACTTTTGGCCAGAGCTGCAGTCCTTTCAACTCTGTTGGTCTTATATGGTCTGTAGTGAGTATGCACAATGTGATTTCTTTGGAATCAAGGACTGCTCAATAGGAGCTGGCAATTCAAATTCTACAGGGGCAGATACTGCCAGATGGATCCTAATACAGAAAAAGTTACTGGGATCATTTAAAGCTACTTACCCTTTAATCACTATTATGGCTCATGTATTATTAGTTAGTTGTACAGCAATTAAATCATTATCCTTATTATTGTTCTTGGACACTATTACAACATGGTTAATGATATGCTCTAGTTTCTTCAGCTAAAAGTTGATTCACCGTCAACTAATGTGAAGTCCCCAATCTCATTAATATTTTTTTTTTGTCTTTGAAATGACTGCTAAGCTGAGGATCACAGGAAAATTGCACTCATGCATCTGTCTGTCTGTCTCTCTGATATTTTTAATAGAAGGATATCAAAGATAAGCGATCCACTGCTGTGCTAGATTCCTAGAAAAATAAGTCACTGAAAAGGCATTACTGCTCTCCTTAAAGCACTTGGCTAAAGGTTGTTTTTGCTTTCAGAGTCATAAAACAAGTCCAGATTCTTCCTGCTGCCCAGATGCACTAAAGGGTATCCTTCCAGACAGCATTTCAAAAGCTACCAATTAAGGTAATATGTGTAGTTGGTATTATAAATCACAAATGAGTAATCAACCAATCACAATTAAGGATTTCTCTAAATTGCATCTTATACTGTGCATAAACATAGTTTTAAAAAAAAACATTACTTGTTTGTTTAATAGGAGTTTCTGAGTACTCTAAAACATTGTAAGGCTGCAAAATTTCTTTCTTTTTTTTTTTGATGTGTAAACTACCTACAGAAAACTGGTCAAGAACAAAAATGACTGGTACAGTATATTAAATTAATTAAAACAAACAAACAAAAAAACATTACCTATGAATTGAATAGTAAACATTACTTCACATTTGCTACAGTACTAAGCAGTACACAAGACAGAAAAAAGGCAGAAAAACCCTCATGGCTAATTAACTTAAAGCATGATCTAAGCACACACCAACTGCCGGTTAAGTTTCACTTTTATAAAACATTCTTTGCGCAAAAAAGCAAGGTTTTTTAATAATGAACTGGAATGTAATTTAGTCAGTATGCAACTGCAACGTGACACAACACTACACTGGGGATAAAACGATACAGACCTCTCTGTTGCTTAATGTTTATAGTTTCTGGGTTTTCTAAATGTTGATTACTAGTAAACTAAACTGAGTAGTTTACACGTTTCAAGGTGGCAGCCTTATTGCTGGGGTATAAATTGATTAAATCAACCTCCTAGTTCCTTTTAGAATTACTGAATACCTTGTGATTGGATGTTTAAATATCCACATGGAAATAATGAATGCAAACATGTGGGTTTTTATTATATTTTATTATATTCCAGGATAAAACAGTAATGCTTTTGTAGGATTAAATACAGTAAAACCCCATATGTGCAGCCAGAACTGGAGTAGAACATTCAAAACATCAGTAAATCAATGTAGGTACCAGGTCTGTCTTTTGATCTTATATGTCCAAAATAATGCTTTAATGTCTAATTATCTCTTCCACTTAAAGGAAACACACTATCAGGTTGTAAACCAAAACAGCAGCTCATTACATTGTCACATTCAATCCATGCTATTCACCACTACTGATTGGGCATTAGTGTACAATTGTGTACAACACAAAATCAATTAAAACACTACATTCTTGGTACACAATGGAAGAAAAGTGTTTAGGTAAAATGCCATACCGGTAAATGGTACAGCACAGCAGACAAAAAATACCACATTTACATTTAGTTTTGACATTCGCTGACCAAGAGGGGGGATATTTAAATCTGGATTTAATCTAAAAGACAATTTAAAAATTAACTCAATTGGATAACTGCATTGAGGAACTGTAGTTTGCAGTCTCTCAAATGACAGCTGCTGGCTTTAATACTAACATTAAGGCAGTGTGGTCCAGTGGTTAAAGAAAAGGGCTTGTAACCAGGAAGTCCCCAGTTCAAATCCCACCTCAGCCACTGACTCATTGTGTGGCCCTGAGCAAGTCACTTAACCTCCTTGTGCTCCGTCTTTCAGGTGAGATGTAGTTGTAAGTGACTCTGCAGCTGATGCATAGTTCACACACCCTAGTCTCTATAAGTTGCCTTGGATAAAAGCATCTGCTAAATAAACAAATGAGAAGAAGAAATTTAAAAGCTACGGCTGTTTAAGCCAGGATAATAAAAAAGGCAGAAAGATGCCAATACTTAATTTATATTTACTTTCTGATCGTGGATGTGCTGACATAAAACAGCAAGTACTTGTCTTTTCTCTCTGTATGGTGGTGACCAAAAAGGATTACATGTCCTTTGAAAATGTTCCATATTACCCCTATGTCTAGAGCCTGGCTTGCATCCAAGAAAAACCCAGACTGATATGGAAGCAATCATTTTGGCTGAAAATGGCTGGTCTAAAAGCAGTTCTTCCGTGCGTGATATTCCAAACAAATTAAAACCTGCCTATTAAATCGTAGGGTATTGGCTTACGGTACTGTATATCTTTCTAGCTTTCTTTTTAACTGTTTTTATCTTTAACGTCCCAGCAAAGCTGCAGTCAATATAAAAGTATGGCCCACATTTCTGCCATACAAACATGGACAGTTTATTGTTGCATTTATCTTTTGTGTGTGAAGCGGCTGTGCCATTTTCTAGATTGCTCGCTTGCAGTTGCATGCAAAAGGTGGAGTGTACTTTTCCTGATTTTATGCTGCTTCACCTCTGAATCAGGTGTAAACCACACCAGCGCTTGACGTTTGCGAAACAAGATCAGTAAACATTACATAACATGTTGGGCTACTGGGGCTGTCCAATCTGCAACTGGACATTACACAAAAGTCAAAGGTCACATCTATGTATCACTTTTTGTTGCTATGTAAAACATATTTCCCAGATAGGATATTTTTTCACAGCCCTCACATTCCGCCTGCATATTGTTTTTCTACAGTCCAGCCTCATGTGTTTCGCATTAGGTAACTTCCACTATCAGGGCAAGTTGGAGAGATCTGCCAGACTGCAATCCTACTGGAACTGGGGATGATAGAATCCCAATTGAAATTGATTTGATCAATGCTGCTCATGGAAATCATTTGTCTGTGCTTCCTGGTTCCAGTGCATCTCTGCCTAAAAAAATGCATACATGATTAAATGAATTAAAGAGAATACAAGTATTTCATTAAAAATCAATAACTGCTGTCCTGCAGTGACATGTACACAAAAGCTAGACTTCCCAATGCTCACCATAGTGATGTACTCTGAAATCTGTTGGTGGTCTTTCAGAAATTCCCCACCACCATTGGATATTTGGACTGATATAATTCAGTACACAGTACATTAGAAATTAAATGCAGATGCTGGTCTTAGCAGTGTCTAACCACTGATACACCAAGGGACATTCCATGAATTCATAAATAATGTTGCCTCTGCTACATTTCAGAAGCGAGATAGATAATGACTCTTTCTTTGTTTCAATTTAAAAACCTCTAAAACCAAGGATTCCTATCCAGAACACAATCTTAACCACAGAATGTTCTCATATTGTTTTCTTCAGGGATTTTATTTCACAGCACTGATGTCACTTTTTAATAACTAGCTAGAGAAAACTAAAAATTATTTAATATTGTGGAAAGTTAACCAAATTTAACCTTGTGCAGACCAGGGGGAACATTTTATGCCAACTTTTACTTCAAGGGTCATCAGTAAAGTCATCAGTAAAATTACTTTTTTGTTAATGGCAACTAAATATATTACAGCCAATTTTAAAATAAGTTGTGCCCCATCTGGCCACCAAGCCCACCTTTATACATCTGAACTCCAAGTTGATCACACCATTGAATCAAGGTTACATTTGGCTAAACACAATGTAAAATAAATAAATAAATGAATCAAACTCAAAGGACTTCTACCATATGATTATAACCACTACCTGATTGTCAGTGATTTATAATATACTCAAGTCCATTTTGACCAATCACAATGCAGCATCAAATACAGTTATTAGAGAATAACAGCACTCTGACATCACTGCTTCAAAACAAAGGACCATGCTGCTTTACAAACATGCCGTAACAACTCTATAAAGTATGAAGAAACCTAAACTAAGAATGATACAGCTGATTAAAATTGTCCATTAAAAATGGTTGTGTCATCCTGTGCCTTTAAGCTTGTTGTACTACATCTCACACCAGACCAGATCCACAAGATAAAATACAATCTTCTTATATTACCATACTTTACATTGAATGCATGATGCAATACTCTTGTTGAGTCATTTCTCATGTGTTTTACCCACAGACCGTGTGCATTGCCAGTGAGCAGAAGAGATGGAAAGTAGCCCAATAACCCTATAGTAAAATATAAACTGCTGTTTCACTTTTGATTTCCTCATTATTCAATGGTTTAAAAAACATTACCATTAACCCATACAGAAAATAAATATATTTTTAATATATGGAATTATATATTTTTAAACCTGAAATGTATTTATAATATATTTTCTTAAACATGACATGTTGCTTAAATATATTTATACTATAAATGTATTTTGTAAATCAACATATTCGCATTTATACATTTTATTTTTCTAAATTATATTCAAAATACATTGTAAAATATGTTGTAAATAAATATATTCACATTCATATATTTAAAAGTGTATGCAGTGTTTTCAAAGAATATATTTATATATTGCATATAATGGGAGACTGCGACGGTCAGGCAGCACTAAATTTAAAACAACAAGGCTTCATAAGTTTATCCATGTACAGCAGATAAAAACACAGACACTGTGATTTTAATGTGGTAAATAAGTTTATTCTTGACGGAACAAATATGGTCGTTAATCAATCTTTCTGCAGATACCGAAGTGTTACAGATACCTCATAAAAAATAACTGGGCTAAGCCTAGTATTTAGAAGAAAAAAAAGAGAGGTCAATAACAATCAAGGACAAAGACATCAATATGAAAAAAATAATGAAATTGTAAAAATGTATTTCCAGTTTATTAGTGGATTTTTCTTTTTTTACTTTCATAGCTCTATTTTCAGCAACAATTCCATAGCTATTAATGAATTTGTAATTGGAAGCAGCAGTTTTTTGTAACGTCTCATAGTTTCAGAAGAACAATGTTAGTAGGTCTACAGAGAAGCAGCCCAAACACCTGTTGTAATGCAAACAGCCTTTTAGCATACGTTGAAAGCTTTTCATTTTTGTACTTGAGTGTTTTATAGACACTGAATTTTTACAAAATGTTGATATATTCCGCTATGTTTAAAGATAATAGTTATTTTTAAGTGAAATTGCGGAATTCCATTCCTTTCTTATTTATTTGCTTCATATCTTGGTGGAACACATGCAAAATACGGTGTGTGTCCAGGCACTTTACATTATGTAATATATTGTGAATACATTATATAATACATGTTTAGTAAATATATTGAATAATACATTTCTAAAAATACATGGACAATATAATTGATATATTGTTACCTGAAATTATATTTTAAATATATTTAAAATATGTTTAAGCAAATACATTCTAAATATATTTTCATATGATGAAAACGGGCCAATTTTGTAATATGTTAAATATATTTTATATAATGTTACATACATAATACATATATTTTTCCATATATTTTATCATTCCCAAAGACTATGAGTTTTATATGAATAATATGTTTGCAAAAATATATTTAAAATATATATTTTAGTATGGGAAGCATTGGAAAATTAAGACAAGAAAATAAAATGCCTGGTTCAATTTTTTTTTTTTTTTTTTTTTAAATTTAGTCGTTGCCAATTAGTTTTTATTATTTTCTCCCCAATTTGAAATGCCCAATTATTTTTTAGGCTCAGCTCACCGCTACCACCCCTGCGCTGACTCGGGAGGGGCGAAGACGAACACACGCTGTCCTCCGAAGCGTGTGTCGTCAGCCGCCCGCTTCTTTACACACTGCAAACTCACCGTGCAGCCGCCTCAGAGCTACAGCGTCGGAGGACAACGCAGCTCTGGGCAGTTTACAGGCAAGCCCGCAGGCGCCCGGCCAGACTACAGGGGTTGCTGCTGCGCGGTGAGCCGAGGACACCCTGGCCGACCTAACCCTCCCTCCCCCCGGGCGACGCTCGGCCAATTGAGCGCCGCCCCCTGGGAGTTCCCGTCCACGGTCGGCTGCGGAATAGCCTGGACTCGAACCGGCGACGTCCAGGCTATAGAGCGCATCCTGCACTCTAGCGAGTGCTTTTACTGGATGCGCCACTCGGGAGCCCCTGGTTCAACTTTAAACATTGTTGCTCAGAATAAATGTTGGCTAGAATGTTTTATTAAAAGGAATAAAAATACATTTGGGGCTCCAAAAAGATTATCTATACCAGTCAGTCCTTTTTTTTTTTTAAATGTAGTAGTCGGCAATTGTTTTTTATTATTTTCTCCCAATTTAGAATAGCCAATTATTTTTAGGCTCAGCTCACCACTACCACCCCTGCGCTGACGCGGGAGCGGCGAAGACGAACACACGCTGTCCTCCGATGTGTGTGCCGTCAGCCGACTGCTTCTTTTCAGACTGCAGAAATACAAGGCTGCAGGTGCCCAGCCAGACTACAGGGGTCGCTGGTGCGCAGTAAGCCAAATACACCCTGGCTGATCTAAGCCCACTGATATATAGTTGCAAACACCCACAACAAACATGACATTTGTTTTTGTATTCACAATGCATGCTTTTTACAGTCTTTGGATTTTGCAAACTGACATTTAAAAAAAATAGTCCTGAAAAAAAAAAACACTTGCAAAAGCAATAAACATATGGGGAACTTCCTGACATATTGACACTAGTTTAAGTGTTGCCATTTTATAGAGGAAATGTTGAGTTATACAGCAAACTGTCAAAACCCTGCCCACAATTATAAAGGGTAGCTTGCATGGCACCCGGGGAGAGGGAAGGGTGGAATTTGCCCATTGCATTAAGGAAGTGAAATGCAGGCTTTCAGCTGTCCAGGCACAACAACATCGAGAGACTTCAATGACTTAACCTGAAACCACATCCTTTTATAAACACACTCTCTGAAAATTCTTCTCATCTGAACCCTGGATCTGGACTCATTTTCATTGGATATTATTCCCTTTGTTCACAATTCCTCAACTATTATATTCAAATGATGCAAGAAGCACATGTTTCTACTAAAACAAGTGTGTGTGTGTGTGTGTGTGTGTGTGTGTGTGTGTGTGTGTGTGTGTGTGTGTGTGGGCAGGTATTACTATCAATGTGCGGGCAAAATTTGAGATAATGTCCCCACAAAGATAGTAACTCATGAAAAAATGACGTTATGGGGATGTCCCTATTTTGTAAAACACCTTTTTAAGAACTAAATATGCCTTAAAAAAAAAAAGTGTCAAAATATTTAGTTTGTTGTCAACTTTCACTCTGTGTGGAGTGTAGCGTTCTCGGTTCCCGCAGGCAGGCGCATCACACAGAGCGAGGAAATCCACACACAGGCGGAGGGCGGGCGCGAACCCGGGTCCTCTCGCACTGAATACCGGCGCTATGCTTCAGTGCGAGAGGACCCGGGTTCGCGCCCGCCCTCCGCGTGTGTGTGGGTTTCCTCGCCCTGTGTGATGCGCCTGCCTGCGGGAACCGAATACGCTACAGGAGTTTTGTCTGACTGTGGTTAGAAATAGTAAATAAAAATATAGTGAGAGTCAATGAGAAGTCCCCTCAAATATAGGAATGCAAACATGTATTATTATTATTAACTTCTTAGCAGACACCCTTATTCAGCGTGACTTACAATTGTTACAAGATATCACATTATTTTTACATACAATTACATTATTTATTTTTTTACACATTATTTTTACATACAATTACCCATTTATACAGTTGGGTTTTTACTGGCGCAATCAAGGTAAAGTACCTTGCTCAAGGGTACAGCAGCAATTTCCCCCACCTGGGATTGAACCCACGACCCTCCGGTCAAGAGTCTAGAGCCCTAACCACTACTCCACACTGTATGTGTATGCACATGTGTGCGTGTGCATGTGTGTGTGTAAGTGTGTGTTTTTGATGCCAGCTCTGAATCAATGCCAAGCCTGGAGCCAGACCAGCTTTCCAGCATTTAAGGTAACTTTGCATTCATAAAACGAAGAAGTGAAGAAAAGCACTGTGTTATTTACGTGGGGACAGTGCACAAGTGGACATGCAAACCCATTCTGCCTGTCTGCCAGTCATGTCAGTTACAAATTAAATTCAACAGTTAACAGGGCAAGGGATACAGGCGAGCCAGTATACCTGCCAAATTAAGTAAGTCACCTGTATTTATTTTAACAGTCTATTGTTATACACAGCCCATATCTTTTTTTGTTTCTTTGATAAACTCCTGCCAGACAGGGAATGCTCTTCTCAGTAAAAGAACACAATAGTGTGTCAGCAGAAGCGATATTACAGTGAAGCAATATTGGGGAACTTAAAAAGCTAATTTACTGTATGTTAAAGGAATATGTTATATAATGTACATTTCCCTAATATTTCACTTCTTACCTATTGAATATCCTGTTCTGTGTGTTCTGTATGATTCTCTGTGGTTGTTTTTATCACTGCTATACATGCTAGCAACTGCAACAAAAGGCTGACTGTGGGGATGGCTTCAATGCACAACGTTTCACCTACAGTATGGGCTTCAGTGTGAAGCACAGCGCTAATGTAAATACTGCTGCCCATAAATATGTAAACCTGGACCTTTTGATAAAGTGTTTTGTTGTATTTATTGTATTTCATTTTTTTTTTTTTAAACAGCAGAGAGAAGGAGAGGTAACAGACAGCGAGTGGGTCTGGATGTGGAGGGTTTAGAAGATGTCTCCAGGAATAGCAGCCAGCAGGTAGAAATACAAACAGTGAGCTCAAGTCTAAACCAGGGGTGTGTCAAATGGTCAACACCCAGCCCTTTTGCTCATCTCCTTGGGCAGGGGATGTACACAACAGGCTTCTGGCACCGATTTCAAACCAACTGCAAGGGCAAAGGCACATTTTCAGAGACGAATAAAGCAATTGTTTTGTTATTAGAATATCAAGAAACAATGTAGTTTCAGGAAAGAAAGTATTGATCTTTGCTAGTTTCAGTCTGTTAACATGGTTTTATTCCTCTATGAAAACTTGCTTTAAAACAGGTCCCCAGAGAAAGCAGTCTGAAGAAGCAAGATTGGTGACACTGTGGCCCTTTGATATTTATTATCCAACTACAGTATTCACTTATTTTCCCAATGTCACGATACCTTGTTTCCCACTCTATACAATAATAATATCTTTATATAGCGACTTTCATAGTGTACCACCATCACAAAGTGCTTTATAGAGGCAGGCTGTGAACTGTGCATTATATGCAGAGTCACTTACAATAGGACATTGATTTAACATCTCATCTGCAGGATGGAGCACAAGGAAGTTAAGTGACAGAGGTAGGATTTGAACCGGTGATCTTCTGGTTACAAGCCCAGGATTATAACCACTAGACTGCCTCCCAAGGCAAAGAAAAGCAGTACAACTGTTGCATTGCATAGTATGCTATACAGCGCAATTAGCTGCCCATTAAGTTAACTAAAACCAATGGCATGGTAAAAAGGGGGTGTTTACAGTATTGCATATCATTTTTGAGAATCTTGGACAAAAACTGACCCACTCCAGGTATTTTAACAATAGGACCTTCAGGCCCTTTTTTTAACTAATCCAGCCAAGTACTACTAATGTGTGAAGGCGATTCAGTTTATAGACACCTATTATGGTTTTTCATTTCTCACAGTATAACTTCCTCCCTTCACAATAACACCACTCAGTCACTATGAGTGGAATTTAAGTTGGCTGGGGTAAGTGGTATTCAGCAGCAGTAATGACCTGTGGCAGAATGGGTGGGTACTCTCAGAAGAGATGGAGCAATTAAGCTTTAAAAAACAGTGTGTCTTATAGTTAGAAGTCTTTGCTAATGACATAACTATTTAAATAGCAAACATAGGGTAAATATACAGCAGTACTGCAGGGATCTGGATCTGATAAAGCTGGCATCTCATGTGAACACCGGAATGCCAAATTGTGAGAGCCAGATATGGAATAATTGAAGAAACCACACAATCTTTCCATCAAACTGTGCCTAGTACTGTTAGAAGATTTGTAAATCATTGGGTAACCAACACCTTACTTATTAAACGTGTGATATAGCATGGTAAAAGAATACTGATATCGAGTAGTCATACAGTGCAGTAAATCACAGATATGCATGGTACAGCACGATCAAAATACACAGTACATACAAAGTAAAAGTTTGGTAAAGTGTGGTAAGCTTTTATGAGGTTATAGTTTTCAATGCATGTAAGTGATTGTTGTTGCAGTGGAACAGCTGTCTGACGTACTGCCCTGTTTGGTAAATTGGAAATATACTATGAACGTTTATGCAGTACTCTATGTGTATCTCTTAATAACCAACAAGTCACTGAAAAGACATGAGTGTGTGTTATTTCTGGCCATCCACGTGTGAAATAAAAACACTACTCCATGTACAGTACATCAATGGAGTACCCTGTTAAATAAGTACAATGAATGGAAAACAAAGTATGTGTAAGCCTACATAAAGAAGCTGAAATCAGGGAATGTATCTGCTGACAATGATGAATCTGAAATAGATATAATAGCTATTAAAATGAGCTCTGTTTTTTACTCTGTAGTGTTGACCACAAAAGCAGTTGTTTGATGCTAGTTATTTTCTATACTTGCTGTGTATAATGCTTTACTAATACTACTGTGTGTAAACGTGACTAACCTCTCTTTGCAGTTTCTTTCCGGCTCACATAGTTCCTGTACAGGCTGGCTGCAGATAATCTTTCTATAAGAGAAGAGGCTGAAGTACAAAAGAAAGGGATTTCATTATAACAGGGTTTGAGCAAAGCTTTGCAACACTATAACCGCAATATGTATTCAAAGTCTTCTTGGGGGGAAACACATTTCACTTTGCAATACTGGTATGGACTATAGTTAAAGATAATTACTTTATGACTTTACCCAATAACTGCTTTTACACCCTTTAGGCAGATACGATTTTAAGTCAAGTTCACAAAGGTTTCGGCTAATGTACACACACGGCTGGTTTCAAAGACCCTGTAGTCCAGTGCTAATAGGGTTCTGTGAAACCAGCAGATAGAGAAATAAGTTGTCGTTCAACAAAGAGTTATCTTGCTGCTCTAAGTAATCAAGCAGTTTTTCAAGGGAGGTGAGGGCTGTACTATGAGAAATGTGATCCTCTGGAATCAGCTGTTCCCCTCCCCTTCACTTCACTCTCTTCTTTTATTAAATCACAAACTATCTGTTTACCAATTTCATATTCTACTGAAAGTTGTTTTACAGGACTACCATTTCCAGCTTCTCAATGTTTTCAAGTTTTTTTTTTGAATTGTTAAAACCATGCGTTTACATTTACTTGCCAACATGTTTGCAGTCATAATGGCACTGAGTCACTGACTTAATGCGTAAAAAATGGGTAAAGTATTACAGTACACCTGTATTTTTCTTCCTGTTTTTCACACACTGTTAATAATCTGGATAAACCGCCCATGGGTAATTGAGAGTTGACTGTACATATCATTTTACTGTTATGTAGGGCGCGAGTGGTGTGATGGAAATGTGTCAGTCTGGCCCTGGGGGTGAGATGTCATGGACGTAACCAAAGAAACAGTTCTAACCACAGGCTGCCTGAATTCTTATTTGGAGGTATAGATCTCTGCAATTTGGGAAGGGGTTAAGTACTGTGTGTGAGAAATAAAGAGCAACATCATGTGTCCAATGTGTTGGTTAAATTATTGATGTATTTGTGAATCCTGCAAAACAGCTTGAGGAATTCTCTTGGTCAACAGTCTGCAGTTAACACATTGGGAAATAACAAAGCCAGTAGAGGATTAGCGTTCTCTTCACCACTGAGACCTATACTGGACCTTGCTAAGTATCTGGCAAGCTGCATGAACAACAACAAATACAAGGTGGCTCTGTGAAAATGTCTGCTTATACACAGTATCCTAACATGATGCAATCTGTCTGTTTGTCTGCCCATCATTCATGCTCAGTCAGAGCACAGTTACAGTTGTGCAGTTACAGAGTTAGGTACAAATGTAGTTTCTCTTGTGTTGTAAGAAAATTCAAATAGTGGTAGAACCGATGATCTGATTAGCATCTATTTTATTTTATTTATTTATTTTTACAAATACACGTTTAGTTGGTTCCCATTAATTTATTAAGGGGGTATTTCAAATGGAAGTAGGAAATAATCGCCACCTTTATGGTATGGTAATAGATGACATTACTGTAGGGTGACCATACATCTCCGATTTCCAGGGACAGTCCCCAGATGTGGTACTGTGTCCCTGTTTCACAAACCCTTTCACCGAATAACCTTCCTTTTAATTTCTTGTATTGGTTAATATGTCGGATGCATAAATGCGTTATAGAGAAATATGCAGACCATTTCTATTGTTAATATTATTCATTGTTATTATTATTAGCTATAATACTGGAGAGCACCAATCGTGCAGGTTTTCTAGGTGTCTTTACATCATCATTGGCTAAAGGTCTGGAACACCTGTTTATCTTGACTAATTAAGCCAAATAGTTGGTGCAATTAAATAACTGAGAGCTTGGTTGAAACGAAAACCAGCAGACCCTGTAGCTCTCCAGGACCAGGGTTGGAAACCCCTAATCTAGATGGTACAGCACTATTGCAGTTGCCATAGCTAATCCAGCAAGCTTCTCTAGTGCTACCAGCATCAGGAATACTGGTGAGTTCAATTTTGTATGTGTGTCCCTGGATTTGGTTTACAAAATATGGTCACCTTACATTACTGGAATACAGAATTGTTGTTCTAAATCAAGTCATTGTACTTTACCAGCAACACTTTTCCATGTACAACTGCGTGAAAGCTCTTGTAAAATGTGAAATCATCCAAGCCACTAAAAATTGAGAAATCATTCAATAGGTGCCTCCTTAATAATTGTCACCGGCTCATCTGAAGCATGTGATTCCTGTCATTAAGCGGTGATTGTAAAACAGGCGGAAGGCATGCAGACACTGTGGTTAGGGTTAGGAAGTGGGATCAGCCCTTGCTGGTCTATAAAGAGAGATGTGGGATCTGTAAACTGTAGAAAAACACCTGTGTTTTCTTCACACTGATATAATGCTTGGGGTGTGGGTAAGGTGGGAATCACAGGCCCATCTGCATAAAAGATTATAATGGTAATTTTTGCCCAGCGATTTATTAAATTACTGCCTGGTTATTTTACTGGCTAGTAATGGGTTTCGATTTGATTTGCCATCACGGATTGTTATAGAGGGATTGTATCTATACCTGTTCAAAATTATTTTAATGTATTTTTGATCAAGGTGAAGCATAACCCATTTGTAAGTATTCATATTGGGAGAAAAATAATGTACATGTTTAAATTATAATCAGTGTGTAGTTTAATAGTGTTTCCAAAATAAACACCAAGATGTGTTTATTATCTGTTTCTTCTAGGTGTTTAATTTCTGTTTAATTCTTAAACATTTGGTTTTATATACAGTACACCTTATCATACAAAAAGCTTCTTTTAAACTAAAATAAATAAATACAACTAGATAAAAAAAAAATCCAGCCTGTCACACAATATTAGAAAATGAACATATTTATTGTCATTTATTTTCAGTTACTAAAATACAACTTCTTGAACTAATCCTGTTTGACACGGATATGAATTTTTCAGCAGCTATGACCAAACGTTTTGCATCAACTAGAATTTTAGGGTTGAGACATAATAGATCTTTTATTTAACATTATGTAATCAAAGAAACTACAAAATTATATAGCAGAAGCCATAATACAGTATTTTATGATAGATTTCAAAATGCCACATTTGTCAATTTGTCATTTTTTTGTTAAGTATCATTGGAGTATGTAATTTAATGTTAACATAACATTATTTAGCAGGTTTCATTCGACTTTATGAAGCAAAATGAGTTCATTCTATAGGGTGATGCAACAATTTTGGCTATAGCTCTAAACAGTAAGTGTTGGGGGACTTATAACATATAATTCATTTTAAAATGACTTGAGCTGCCTCAAAATGGAATCCTATGAAAAAGTGCAGTACTAGCTTTCTGCGAATGGACAGTGATTTAAATGACCTAACTATTGGATTATTAAACATAAATGATTGTTTTTATTATTATTCTATATATATTTTTTGCATATGGGTCATCATATCTAAGCATTACTGCACAGTCTTGCCCTCCAAAAATGTTTTTGTGACAAGCGAATCAGGGTAGAACAACTGTGACTGTGGTTTGGCATTTTTACAGATTTTTAATGGAAAATTCTCTGGCTTTATAATATATATATATATATATATATATATATATATATATATATATATATATATATATATATATATATTGTAATGACTTTTACCCGAAATTTAATCCACTCAAACATGTGAAAATATTGATTTATACCAAGAAATCCATGACTTCACATTAAAAAAATCAGATTTACAGTGAGCCTTTTCAAAAGCACCCCCTGTGGCTGAGAAATTGACACTTGAGTAAGTAAGTCTGGTAAATAATGGTAAGGGCAGGAACAGCAATAGAGAATTTAACACACAAAATGGGAAATCAAACAGGTAGGAAATGCAATATTCAGAAAATGTAGACTACTGCTGGCAATTTCATACTTACATATGACACCTTTTATTGCTCTGAACGAGGGTTAAACTTAATTTTCTGATGCCCAATTTATAAATACATGTTTGTTTAATTAAGTGGTACTTAACATGCCACCAGAATCTCTATATGGACAAATATATCTTTAGATAACTGTCAAAAAACACAATTATAGATACTCATTTTTCAGCATGATAATTAATCAAAACTAGACTAATCAAATAGCGATACAATCAATGATATCACTACAACTGGTTACTGTTCAAACCCTCCCCTAGACCTGTATCAACAGTTTTTACTTATTGTACACATATAACTTGGCAGTTTTCCTCAATCAAAACAAATTGTCTGGCACCCTGCTTTTACTTGGCTACCACAGCGTGCATACTGGATAATAGCTGGCTGTTAGGAATGTAAAATAGATCATATTTAAAGCAATTTTACAGTAGCATCATTATGTGGATACAAAATGCATAAAACCCCTGTTCATTCTACAGAAGAAACCGTGCCAATTCTCACCTTCAGATTAAACTGCAAGAGCTTCCAAAATACCTGCAAGTATACAGGAAAGCCAGATAAGTAAATAAATACATGTATTATAGTTGGCAAGTCATCGCTGTTACACATTGAGCATACTTTTGTATATTTGGATTTCTATTATATACATACTCAAGCCAAAATAGATTGTGGGCGCATTTAAAATATGCCTCTTTCATAAGAAGAAGCTGAAGTGTGTCAGGAAATGAATTAATCAATGTTTATCAAAGTTATGATGAACTAAGTGTCTGGAAAAAGTCATAGCATAATTACAGGACAACTTCTTTACAGTAATGAGACTGAGTAACACATTTGCATGCCTGTGGATCCATGGCGGTTACAGAAAATAATTATTCTCAAATAACCGCGATAAGCTGGCTGCCTGCTCAGCAAAGAATAATTTAATTCTAAAATGTAACATAAAAAAAGTAAGAGAGACCAATTAAAAGACTAACGTTGTGTGACCTAAATAGAGCTCTCAGGAACATGTCTTTTTTTAAGCACATCCGGTACAGCAGAGTGTAACCATTAGCATGTCCCCCTGCAACACTCTGCCCTAGTAGATGTACAAAATGCCACATAAAACAGACATGTTTCAGGATAAGATGTATGGGGTATAGTACTCTGAGATTAGACATGTTTCTACTGAGGCCACATTTGCATTTGTTAAGATAACTGGGATACTTCACACCCATGCTAAGCTGCTCTTAAATCCCCTGCTCAGAAAAAAACACACTCAGATTCGCTGAGACCAGCAGAAATTTTAAATGTCTATGGTTTTCATAATGGAACATTTGGTGTGCTTGTTCAGTGTGATCTGCCAATTGATTAACTCCTGGTCTCTCTGTCGATCTTGCTTCCAGAGAACAATGCAAACGAACTCCACGCATGGCAGTGTTTAAAACGAGGAGATGACCCCTTCAATATAACCATTTGTAACCTTTACTTTCTTAAAGTTGTTGCAGTTCTGATCTTTCTTAATAAAATGCAAGAGAATTACAAAAAATACGGATTCCAAACAATTATTAAACACGTGTATGTATGCCTGTGTGTTCCTTTCAAAAGCAGCTTAGTCTGTTCCCCAGTTGAGAATATGATCTACTTTTGAGCCCTGCTCCTGTATAACCTATGCAGTACATCCATTATTATTAAACATCAGGACATCCATAACTAAAACACTCAATTCTTTGACAAATGTTTCAACTAAAAATATTTCTCCACGTCTTCAGTAGTATTACTACAAGTTACATCAGGACCATGACATTGTGCCAATAGGGTTCAAGGTGAGAGGGAGTTTGGTGCCCTCACAGTTAAAACTGTCTGGGAAATTGCCAGTTATATCATGTGGGATACTGCAGCTTTAATGCAAAACAAAAAAAGAAGAATGTGAAAGAATTGAAATAGTCTCAAAGCCAGTAAAAAAATCACCTACAATTGCCAGTGTAACACACTAATATTTTCCTTGCTAAAGATTCAACATGCTGAGCAAACACAAAGCTTTAAGCTCCCATTTCAAACACCTCATATTACATGCGATTGCTTTTCAAGTTTGGTGCTGCTGCGACACACTTTGGCTTAATTTTACATTGCAAAGTGTGTGCTTCTCTTCAACCACAAATGATTCTCAGTGGTTTTAGTGAATCTGATAACAGACCACAACACCACCACCTTCATATCTATCTAATTGGCCAGACTCAGAAAGTTGTGTTTTTTTTTACATAGGCAACCCTTACAGTCCTAGACCAATCTCTCCTCAGCTCTTCCAAACTTGGATTGACATAACAACAGAAATGTCTGTGGTTTGTTTGGACAGCTGATCCGATTTAAAAACTCCTCTTCAGCTAAACAGAATGGTTAATGTTTCTATTCATACTGCATCACATTTCCTAAAAAACACATTGTTTTGATTAATCAAAATAATACCCAACAGCATGCCTTTAAGTATGAATGCCATATGCTCTCTGGCTCAGCAATATGTGTTGTTATGTGCAGAGTACAGAACGAGCAGGTGTACCTCAGTATAAGTACAAGGTACTAGCCCTGTACTTAACATATCTTTACCATACTATGTACAGTATGGACATTGACACTTTTCACTGACTCCTTATCACAGCACTCCTCTATTGCCCCATTCTTTAATAAATCAACTAAAGTGATGTACATAGACATGTAGTTTTGAGGATCACAAATAATGGGCAAACATTGTGTAAATTCAGTACCTTGTGCCTTGGTCTACAGTAACTAATGTCATGGTACTTGCGTAGCTATATCTTGAGCAATGGTCATCCAGCTGGTCAATATGAAAAGGAAAATACCTGGAATGTGTTAGTTCTATTATACATTTCTTTTCTTGTGCCATGTGAGTACAGTAGGCTTTGTCTTTTATGGCCAGATAAATGTATGATAGTTCGATGGGGCAAACAAAAAACAAATCATATTTAACTTTTTTTTATTATTATTATTTACAATTTAACATAATAACAAGTATTTAACAAGCATTCCCTGCCATGGTTGCATGGACCTTCATGAAAAAGTAGCCTGTCATGATCTACACCCACCATTCTCTACACTGTGGAGTTTATTCAATTGAATTGAACGGTGGCACATCTGAACACTGCCATGGTTTAAACCACAGTAACAGTGCGTGTGAGTCTCTTAAGTATAGATCTATGGAATAACCCCAGTATGTACTCTTCTGCTACGGCCAAAAGTTTAGCATTACATATAATTTTAGGATTGAGACCCTTTAAAAAAAAAAAAAAAAAAACTATATGACTATAATTTTGATTCAGCATCATGTAATCAAATAAACTACAAAATGATATCGCAAAAGTCTACCGGAAGCCAGAATAGTAGTGCATTAGATTTTGAAATGTCACATTTTTCAACTTTTGGCCATAGCTGTACATGTAAAAAAGTGAGACGGCATACCTATGAAGACATATAATAACTGCAGCCCTGCTGCTTTGAATTTCATATCAGTATGGAATGATCCATACACAGCAATTAAGAATAATATTGAACATATGTTGTGAGTAGTTCATTGTCTTTTAATGATTCATGGAAATAGTGGTATGGAAACAATTCAAACCCAACTTCTTTCATTCTTTCTTTTTTTCAAATCACCTGGTAAAACAACTGGCTACCATCTATTCTCACCACAAAGAGCCTAATAAACAATCAAAACAACAAAAAATGTGAGCCTGGCACTTGCCTGCACCAAACCACAGGGATAAACTGGCAGCCTAATCTTCACAATGTTCCAGGAAAATATTACTATTCCGTCTATATCTCCCTTTCATGAACATCGGCAAGCAATCTGACTGTCGCAGAGTTAATAAAGTCCATGCCACAGAGCTTGGAACAATGAAAACAAAGTACCAACCAGAAGAAATACACTTTGACATGACAGACACCGTCATAAGGACCCCAGTGTTTCGTCAAGATGCATTAATGCCTAGGTGGGGCAGCAGTGTGGAGTAGTGGTTAGGGCTCTGGACTCTTGACCGGAGGGTCGTGGGTTCAATCCCCGTGGAGGACACTGCTGCTGTACCTTTGAGCAAGGTACTTTACCCAGATTGCTCCAGTAAAAACCCAGCTGTATAAATGGGTAATTGTATGTAAATATAATGTAATTGAATGTAAAAAATAATTTGATATCTTGTAACAATTGTAAGTCGCCCTGGATAAGGGCGTCTGCTAAGACATAAATAATAATGGGTAATAACCCTACTAAGATCACTGAGTGTCTTCACCCTCTGGGGCCGGTTTAAATCAAGCCTGGGGACTGACATGTGAATTGAATTCTGGAGACCTCAAGCCTCACAAAAACTGGTGAAGAAAATCTTTGATTGGTGCGTGGACTGTGAAGCTCAAAAAAGGTAAGTTGACATTTCCTGTTCTGCTAAATAAGGTTCCATTCCCGCACAACATGCCCCATGCCCAGTATCTCTAAGGGAGATGCACAACAACACAGGAAATAGGTCACATTTGTTCTGAGGTCATTGACTGGAAATGACTGAAACAGGAAGTATTTAAAGCAGATTTAAAGGAGAGCTTTCTCCAATATTTTATAAGGTTAAATAAAACAAGTAGAAAGCATTACAAAGTGTTTTTCTTAATCATTTGTGCATAACTAAATTCCATGTATCATACTTTTTATTATTTAATATGAAATAATGTTTGTTTAATCTAAAAAAAAACTCACGCAATGATTAATTACATACGTAAATTGATTATTTCAATTCCATTCAAACATGTTTTTCCTATGGACCATTTCAGAGTATTTCCTTTCTCATTTGTAACGCTTCACTGCTTTGTACTGATTCATGGTTGATACAACTGCATCTTGATGCAATGTGACATTACATTGTATGCTACAGTAAAATACATTTCTGGTTTACTGGTAATTCTTTTGGGAGCAGTGAACTAGAAAAATATGACCTGGAAACAATGTTTCAATGCATATAATAAGCATGAGAAAATCATGGCAGACTGCCATGTCCCATGGCAAACTTTTATACGGATAGATATTTGAGAATGAATCCATTTGTGTTTGTTGTATCTGTTCCAATTGGTAAAGGTGCAATGAACACCTCCTGCTCAAACCTCACTGTTGAAAGGCTTTATCCATTTAAATCCTGTTGGCTGAACAATTCAGATCAATGTCTTGCTGTTAGCTCATCTCAAATCTATCTCCCTCCAGGCATCACGACTTCTTTCTGTCTTATTCTATTCATATTGGCTAGGCTACCAGCAAGTATTTTTAACAAAACAAAGATATGATTGTGTACAGCTATGGCCAAAGGTTTTGCATTATGTAGAATTTTAGGACTGAGACATTATTAAAATATATATATACATATATATATATTGTAAGAAAGAGCGGCGTCGCCTTTAAGAAATGGCGATGCCATTTGAAAGACTACACAACCCAGGAACCTCAGCACTAATGGGCAAGGTGGGGTTTCTGGGTATAAAGGGAAGTGGAGCGGGACAGCTGGGGGTGATCGTGGGGAGCACCGCCGGTTTGTCCTGCTGAATAATAAGATTGAGAGTGCATTACGTAGTATTGTAAGGTAAAGTGAACGTTTGGTTTCTTTTTTGAGCAAAAGTTGTGTTTTGTTTATACCGTGAGCGTTTATCCTCTTGGTGAGGTAGTCTTTTGTTTTGACAAAGTTTAATTTATTTTATGAAACGTTGGTAGAGAAACACTGCCTCTCGGTAATTAATTTAAAACAGTTCCGCGGTTTCCGTGCTGATTGGGAACCGTCACAATTTTTTTTCAGTTTTTCGTTAAGTATATGGAAAACTGCAAAGCTGTATGCAATTCACCGGCGTAGATTTAGCTAAGGACGGTAGGGACATGTCCCTACCAATGTCAAGGGACCGTTGAATTGTCCCTACCAATAATTTTGATAAATCTGAAACGTCTTTTGTCAAGTCATTTTATCTGCTCCACAAAGGGTTAACTCTCTCAAGCCCCCCGCCCCTCCCCCTCGTTACTCCTCCCTCCTCCAAAAAAACAAACAAAAAAATAACGCTAATTTGATTGGCTTAGGCCCTTCCAAAATGCATCACTGTAACACGGACTCAGTGTGTGGCTGAGGTCAGGGACCAGCAGAGTGTGTTGCTTTCATTGAAGTGCGAAAGTGCACAAGGACTCGGGAATGAAAGGTAAATCTCCGGGTTTAAAATAAAAAAAATTCTAGTCATTCTTAAACGGTGTATATTGTGCCACAATTTTCACATTTATTTTAAAAAATAAGAATAAATATAATCAGTTTAATTCGTTGTTTGTGTTTGTTGGTTAATGCGTTGTCACATTATTTCAATCCTCCTCCTTCCTCCCTTTGTAACTAACTTACTACTTGCTTGATATTTTTGTATCGTGTGTGTAAAAAGCGAACACGAACATATATTTGATTGAATGGACAGTGTGACTATCCAGGCGGCTAAATAAATGCACTATATTATATAGGCAGTAATAAAATATATATATTAAAAAGTCAAATTAAACGGGGGCGGGGGACGACGACGACAGATATACAAATAAATTTCAGTGCGGCGTGAGTAAAAAAAGGTTGAGGCCCGCTGGCTTAGGCTGGACTCTGGAAAGACGCTCATCTGAAGTTGCCGCTTGCCGGTCAGTCTGATAGGAGTGTGACCCACTGACTGAATGAAAGCCAGGTGCCGGGGCTGAAGGTATTGTCAGGTCGTCAGCAACATAGTTTGAGAGAATAAACCTACCGACCTACCTACCTATTATGTTAGCGACCCATTGCTAGCTGCTAACCCAACGTCCTTGGTGGCTAGCTAGCTTGTTTCACAGCTAAATCATTATGTGTGTGTGTGTGTGAGAGAGAGAGAGTGTGTGAGTGTGAGTGTGCGTGAGCATGTTCTGATATCGTCATCCAACTAACGTTAGCTAATCACTTCAATTTGGCTTTAGGTGACTAAAGCATAATAGCAACCAAAAAAAGAAAGATGGACATAAGGAAGTTTTTTTTACAAAAAGTCAAAGTGTAAGTAGGAAGATGTTATTAAAGTAATAAACACAATTGATAATGATTCTCATAGCAAATGAGCGTGCATGTGCTCATGCTTGTAGCGCCAGGGGTATTGGTAGCTTACAGTAAGGCTGGGATAGGTTATAATTCAGGTTATTAGTAATTCTACAGCAGGGATGTCAAACCAGCTTCCAGGAGGGACACTTTATCATAGTGTTTTAAGTGTATACCAGCCAACTTCATGTCAATCAAATTGTCCTCGATTCATGTCCAGCATTCATTTCAAGCCACCAGAAGTTACCTTTTAACAGCTGTCTCCTAAAAAATTTCTTCCCGGGGGGGCATGCCCCCGAACCCCACTAGCGACCGTGACTCCGCCCCCCTACAAAATTATGTCCCCACCAATGTTCAAACCAAACCTACGCCCTTGATGCAATTCAATATGTTAGTGTAACATTATTCAGCAGGTTTCATTCGACTTTATGAAGCAATATTAGTAAAATTCAATAGGGTGATGCAAAACGTTTGGCCAAAGCTGTAGACTTAACGTATACGTATGTGCTTATTGGAGACAAGAGGCTTTACATTAAGCCTGGTAAGTCTGACGTGTGACATGTAAAAATGCAAACATTAACTTGTACAGCAGTTACATTGTAAACACCATTTCCAAGATCTACAACATGTTCATGCATACATTAACAGCATGTTAATATACCACAGACAAGTGGGGTAAATTCAAATAGTAGTAATAGTAGTACACCATCAAAATTAAGAAGGAAAAGAGAGAAGTGAAAACATCTGAATACTCTCTTAGGAAGAGACTGAAACTAACTAGGCCAAAAGTAAGAACTGGAATGCCATAACAGTCTATTGCTATTGGCCAATGGCAAGGTTTAATTCTGCAGACCTTTAAGGCAAAGAACTTTTCTTTCCAAGTGTAGTTTAGTTAGAGAAAGCTTTGAGACGTATTAATTGTTTCAGTAATTGCCTATGGCAGACCCAACGCACAGCTAAATTAGTTTGATTTATTATAATAACTACACAAACCAATTCAATTAGCTTGGTGATGAGATTACTATTTACAAGAATTAGAGCTGAAACAATGGATTTAGAGTTGCAAGACTGGCATTGTTTGAGATTAATGCTGACCGGAGTATGGCAACCATCTCCATCCTGACTACTGAACATCTGGTAACCCTCTTCATATCACTGCTGCAAGCAAATGTCACGAAAAATCATTTAAGGAAGTAATAAGGCTTTGCATTGTCTTACTTATTGTTAGCAAAATAACATCCTAACAACAGCTGTACTTCTTACTGTTTGCCAGACTTCATGGCAAAAGAAATTATTCTGCCACCACATTTTCCAGGCATTGTTACCTTCCTGTGCTGGAGGAATTAGAACCCAGCAGGATCCCATATAGTGCTGGCTGCTTCATAGAATGCAAATAGAAGTGCAAGGCTCAGCATGTGGGGTCCTAATATCTGTTGCACAGGAAATGAACAAGCAGTCAAGGTTTTTGATTAATCTTACAGTATACTGCACAGTCCTACTATATTTAGCAAAAAGGGCTAGAGCAAAGAAACACAGGACAGTTCTTACCTGTAACTAATTTGTTTTTTGGCCGTGTTATACAACTAAAAGGATTTGAACCTACTTAGAAAATCTGCCTGTCTGTATTGTTGGGAAAGGATAAATGGAAAAGGAATAAATAAATAAATAAATCAATAAATAAATCGGGAAAACTATAAGGAACTATTTTTTGCTTAAAAAAACAAAAATAAATAATTATAAGAATACAATTACGAACTCAAGAAACAACCCTGTACCTATAATATTATAAGTGTTCCTCCTCTCGGAAATGTACTCCCACTGAATTATTTAATAATAATACAAATAATAATACTGGCCGGGTACATTGAAAGAACCTTCAAGATCTATTAAAAGACTGCTTTGTGCAAATAACAGTATCATAATTTAATAAATATACTGTACCTGTAACACAGAATGTACTTTAGCGCTTTTTTAATTTAAACGTCATTTAATCATCTAATGATTCCAAAAAGAACAACATCGTTTCCTGGGATGGCTTGAACGCAACCAGTTTATACTTCACTGTCGAAGTTAATTGCATATGAGGTAAATATGTCTTATTTGTTCCCTGATAATATTGAGTTTCACTTTTCATCGATTGACACATAACCGTTGTTCCATACTTCATTGAATAACAAAATGTCAACGCAAAAGTAAGATGACAGTATGTCTGGAAAAAGATGTTGCCTTCTGAAAATATTGCCCAGACCCAATTCTGCAATAAATACCATGAAAGAGCAATGCCTTTCTTTCTCCATCTGGTTTTGAAACAGAAGAACAAAAGTAATCCTCTTAAACAATTCACTTGATACAATAAGCCAGTGATATCATTTCTTCCAACCTCTTCATTTAATAGGGCTGACAGATCTGACTCATAATTAGAGAGGATTGTTACTAGGGTCAGCCCGTAGTCAGATATATAACAGACAAGGTATAAATAAAGTCTTGGTTCTTCCAGGACCATTTTCTTTTTGTATCCTAATAGGTTTGTTGAGTGTTTTGTAGAGTGAATTCCATTTTTACTCAACCTACTGCAGAACTTAATAGGACTGTGATCTTATCTACTTATGAAATCCAAAAGGAACACAATAAATCTTCAATACCATGCACTAGCTTTTTAACACAATCCCTGCATATAAATGATTACAGTAGAAGAACAAGGTCTTAAAGGAAGGTGAACCAATGTTTAAAAATCAATTTTGTATCACACGCCATGTCAACAGTGCTCCCATGTGCCTCTGAAGAAGATCTTTCGGTGCTTTGCTTATATTTTTAACATCAATTTTGACTATTCATACAATCACAGACAACGCTAAAGATGTTATACTTTTGATTTAATTCAGGCCACAAATGTCAATAGACCAAGGCCGTGAAAAACAGGAAACACAATTAAACAGAAGAAATAAAAACACACAGGAAAAAACAATACAGTGCACAAAATAATCTCATTAGACAATCAAATGGAGAATATTTCCTAATATACTGTACAAACAATACAGGCTGACTTTGAATATTGGCAAGGCTTAAGTTTATAGAAGATGTCTTTATGATAGGGATTCTCGTGATGTGTGGTTTCAATATGGATCATGGCAGCGGTGTGTCAAGGATATGTTTGTGTACGAAAGAGGATGCACACAAGGACAACCAGAATGGAATCTGAAGAATCTTTGCTTACACGTCTGCAAGTTACAAGGGTTTTCACAGCAATGGAAACAGTGCTCATCACATCTCTAAGACACTTGTTATTTCACCAGCTCAGGGTGACAACACAACAGAAAATGTATCATGGTGAATGCTGCCAACAAGATTATCATCAAGATTTCACATTGCACTTGACACATTATTATTGGAAAACAGTTTTCCAGATGAATTAACCTGTAACCCGGTGGCATTATAATGGTTCACAGTCCTAAAGGTATGGTTTATATAACCGAGATTTTCCAAATATGTAATTTTTTTTTCTGCTTTTATCATTTATGTGCTTTGCAACTATTCTGGCAGAAACTGATTGGCTGTGTGGGGAAGTGATGTGGGGAAGGATTTCCTATAGGTGTAGCCTTGTGCACTAAAGCATGTGCAACACTGATATGCTTCCCCACAATTAGCCACGGAGGCATTTTCTTCTGCAGTAGTTAGTACTCTAAGTATGGAAAATAATTATCTTAGCAAAAGCTTGATTGTATTTGAACAGCATACTGTCGCACCCCTCTTTATGTGAACTGCTCCGTCATGGAATACAATTTTCGTATAAAAGGGCCTTATTTCCCTGTGGTAGTGTGCCCCGCCCATGTGTGTATTTTGTGTTATATGTTGCGTGTGGTGTGTTAATGTTGGTTTATAGGTATTGGTGCATGGGATATAAATGGGTCTGTGTAGCATGAGTGATATAAAATATATAATTGTATTTAGACACAAGGATGGCACAATCACTTCACACGCAGATTAAAAGGGGTATTTGTATGGAAGCACGGGAAGTGTACAAATTAGTTCACGTGCAGATGTATCGAGATTCCAAATTGAATGATTGATTAGCAATCGAGTCTTGGTACACCTGCATAAAAGATGCAGTGTTTCACTCACTCGGGGTTGGGTGTTCGGTGAGTAGAGAACGGGAGAGGGAAGGAGAGTAAAATAAAGTAAAAGAATAATTAATAACAATTGCTATTTCATGCTGGAAGGACCAGCACAATACTTGTTTGTTTTGACTCACCGTGTTTGCTTGTCTGTTAGTCCAATTGTTGTTTAAGTGTTAGTCCGTTTTGTTTGTCTGTTTATTTTGGCCTCAAGTGCCGTGTGCTGTGTTTGTTTTAAATCTTTTATTTGTGTCATTCAATAAACACACACCCGCCAGTACTGCCTATCTGTGTGTTCCTTTCTGGCCAGACGTCACCCCTACAGCCAGCCTGTTCACAGTCCCACACAATCCGTGAGTGGTTAATAAGTAATTGCAAAGATGCTATATAAATGTCAATAGCCTTTTCCATCCCTGCTCTACAGATCTTACCAGGTATTTGACAAGATCTCTTTAGCCAGTATGAGGTTAATGTGCTGAAGCCAGTTCCAACCCTCAGAAAAATGCCCTTATGTTGATCTAGTAGTGAGATATTTTCACAACACGTGTTGAAATCACTTAAATAACGAGTTCTTTTATTGAGCTTGGTTCACTCTGTGGCTGAATCACAGCAGGCCTTCCTTTCCCTCTGTAATTGAGTAAAACAGAAAGGAGGACCAGCAGGTTAGAGCTGTCAATCCCTACAAACATTTTTCATTGAGTAAAACACAAATAATTCTCTCTTTTTCCTCAATAGGCCTTTTTTTTCCTCAACAGGAAATTAATTTAGTTTCAGCCTCAGAATATTTTCTCCTTTTAATCCAATGAGGTGGGGGGGCCTTAACATTTTTTCCTGAAAAAATAAATTAAGGAAAATTTCATTTTTACTTGTGAAGAAAAACAGAAAGAATAAAGTTATACGGTCATTCTCAATGGACTGACTGGACCTGGCATACGGTACATCTTAACTAAGAGATTAAATACAAAAAATGGTCATTGAAAGGATGATACTAGCTGGTTTAATCAGCATAAAATGTATTTGTTAAATTAAAATATTTGCTGAAGGCACATTGATAACTTAACATTACAAATCACAGATTTTATAATCTTGTATACAGCATAAGGCAGACTGCGTACGTAAAATAGCATTATGTTTAGGTTTAAACAGCTTTTATGCATGCCATCCAAACTCTTGTTAGTACTGTAAGTATGTTTCCAGGGAGATTACACATTTGTGACCCTTACTACTGGTTAAACACGTGTCTTTTTGTCAAAATATACTGTATTCAAACAAGTCAGATGAAAATCACACATTGTATCATTGTATGAATACATATTATGCATTGTATCAAAATATACAAGCCTGCTAGCAATAAAGGGATTGTGCACTGTACCGCTATGGCCAAAAGTTTTAATCACCCTATAGAATTAAATAATTTTGCTTCGTAAAGTGGAATGAAACTTGCTGGATAATGTTACGTTAACATATTGAAATATATACAGCTTTGTATTTTTCCATATACGTAATGAAAAAATGACAGAAATTGAAAAATGTGACATTTCAGAAATCTAACATGAGATACTGTACTACTATTATGTTTTGGCTAGGTCAGTACTTCAGCCAAAAGTTTGTGTTCTTACTTAGGCTTGATTGATCAACCTGAACCTCAATGGGTTAAAATGGATTTTCAGAACATTTTGCAACATAAGGGAAGAGGAAATCATTGTGGGTGGCATCAACCACATATCCTTGGTTATGATGGGATTAACCCTTAAAATAAGTATGTAAACCAGATCAATGCAATCTAGGTCAATTTCTGCATGCTGCAAAAATGCTCCAAAAAATTCATCTGTGGTTTATCCTGGGAAGGTATAGGCTGATCAAATCAGCCATTTAGTTTTACTTTTTTATTGAGTGCAGATACAGATGAGTAAAGAGATAATCCAATACTATTCATTTAGCTGACTACATCTCACGCTGGTTGTGTTTTACTACAGCAACACAGCTGGGAAAACTGCCTACCTTGAGCATATAATGACAAGCTATGATGATACTATCCAAAGGACCTTCTGGCAAATGCATTCTGCTATTCCCTGACGAAGCAGTGATTACGAAGTGAAAAATGATGGAAAGTATGGATTGTTCAGAAACAAACACGATGGAAAACCAAAAACAGATTCCTCGTAACGTGCCTTTGAAATGAGAATGTTTTCAAAAGAAAATGATCCCTGATCACGGGTCCTCCGAGACACTGTTGCAATTTAAATCATATAAAAAAACTCTACATGGTTCACAAAGCTAATTAACCACACACTGTCTTCCATAACAGATGTGATTCCTATGCAAGGTACTAGATTTGGATCCAACTAGCCTCGTTGGAAAATATGTCTTCTATAAAATGTACAGTATATTTAATAAAGTGTTCAAAATATAGCTTCAGAAGGATAAGCAAGCTTTTTAATTCTTTCTTTATTAAGACTGTGGGCAGTTGCCAAGGGCTGGTTCAGGCCAAAGTTTGCCCAAGTGACATCATTTAGCCAGTATTAACTCAGAGCACAATGCTACTTAACCTGTTTCTAAATAGGCTATTTCTAAAAGTAGTTCTTAAAGGTCTTTATTGTTCTTTATAAGTCACCATCATTAGAGAAACATTTTTTGTTGAAATTATTAAAAAATAAATAAAAGTATTCACAAAAACTCTTTGGCATTTCAGCATTAAATATTACAATGCAATGCATTTTTCTATAAAACCCAAACTACTGCAGAGCAAAGGCCCTGTCAAATAGTAAGTCTTAAGCCTAGTTTTAAAAATGTAGTTGAAGTAGTAGGTGCCACACTGTGATTGTAAAGTGGGTCAGCTTATCCTGCATAGGGAGACGAAGGCTCCATGTTGAGTAGATCTGTCCCATTTTGTTATTTGGATTCTATTGAGTTCTCAGACTCAAGTTAGTTATTTTATTACATCCAAATTTGATATTTAAGAGGTTTTGCCTAAACTAGGTCCTCAAGAAATGAGTAATGTCATGGATAGGGACGATCAGGTCAATGACCTGATATTTTTCATTTGACCTCAAGTTACTCATAACTTGTTAAGAATTCTGAGCTTTATTTTTCTTTTTTTTATACAGCTTCTGAAGTCTCTTTAATAGAACTGGAGTGCGAATTATATAATTGTTAAAGTTCTCTAAAGACCTGTTGTAACAAAACAATGCATGAGCTTACAGCAGCTGCACACAGTTAAAAACTAATTTAGCAGTTGTAAAAAGGAACAGCCATATCCATTGGCATGTATCTGTGCTCAAAATGAAGCCAAACGACTCTCCATTTTTCATTATATCATTGCATGACAAAAACAAAAAACAAAACAAAACAAAAAAAAGAGTGAAAACCTGAATCTGACTTGCATTATATTTTTAATAAATCTTTTGTTGTTTTTAAGTTTTTAAGAGGTTGTCTGACTGGTTAAACTTAAAGTAATTGTAGCTAACAAAATCATTTTATAACTCTTACCTGTTAAATACAGTTTCCAAAGAAACACACCAACCAGCTGCTAGGAACTGGATGAGCTTAGATGGGCTAAATGCACTTGCACTTCCTGCGCCATTTCACCTCAGCATGTTACTGTCTGAAAGCATGTCAGTCAAAAGGGGAAGCAGCTGGTTGGTTGATGACAGCAAAAAAGCCATTGAAAGGGTGGGGACAATTCCACCCTCCAGGTGCAACACTAACAGAAAGCATGGCTTGCAAACAAGATATTTCTTTAACTAATTGTGGTACTATATATCTTGTTTTAAAATAGAAAAATAAATAAAAGTTGGATGTGCACCATCTATAAGAGTTATGTAATTATGTTATTAGCTGCAGTGACTTTAAGGTAATTAGAGCATTAATCAATTCTGCACTTTCGGAACAATAAATTCAATACATTTGCATATAAAGTATAAGATTAAGAGCATCTTTAAAAAGCTGCAGTGTTCCACATATTTAGCTACACACCACAATACTGTAATACTGCATGTATGTGGCAATAACTCCATGTTACAGTGCAGCTCTTACAGAGATCCACTTGTACTCCCACTTGTTCTCTCTTGCTTTCCATGCTCTTTAAGCCTGATATCTGTTATTAGCAGTTGTGTCGTTGCTACTTTTTTTTTTTAAAACGCATCCACCATGTTTTAGAATTTTCTATTCACATCCTAGCCTTGTATTTAATGTATTATGCATTGTTTTTCGCTGTATTTAATGTATTATGCATGGTTTTTTTTACTGTATTTTATAAAGTGCTTTGTAAAGATTGATTGATTGATGTAGGACTTGTTTGCAGCAGAAAACATTTGTCTGGTCTCTGCTGCATTCAAACCATGAACTTCAGCCTTCAGCTTTCAAACACACAACATAGAATCCAACCCATATGTTCTACTGTCAGTGGCATTCAAGTGCTATGTTTTTTTCATTTGAAATTCACACCCCTAATAATATTAAACTGTACTAATCTAACACACAATATAGTAACTTATAGGTGTAATATACAGTTGTTTTAAAATAGCTTTTTACGTAGTTAGTAAGGTTTGTGACCACATTAACATGCAGTAACAAATATCACCTCTCTAGGTGTCTCCTGTAAAACATTTTCAGTATAACAAAAAGCAACATTTCATGGAGGTGAGTCTTCTGGCAGGGTGGACAGTGGCAGCTTAACTTTCCTTCTCCACAAAAACAATAACAGCTTTACAGTTTAACTACTATAACATTCCTCCCTCTTTCAATGCCAAAGAAATAGCTTGCTTCAACTGAAAGTTTACAATAATGACATCCTTAACCCCAAAATATAAAAACATAATTCAGATAAAATAACCCTGTCTCAGGGAATGAAATATGAGGTTGGGCTGAAACGATTTCCTTGGGATTACATCTGATTACTAATACAGTGGCCCAACGTGATGTCAGCCAAAATAATATCCCGGGACCCAACCTCCTGACCTCAGAGGGGAAACTGCTTTCTTTGAGAAAGCTTTAGCTTCCACCAGAAAGTAACAAATTGTTTTAATTATTAATGATACGCAAATAAGATATTGGGTTGCGAATGATAAATCGGTCAGCGTTTAAAGCACAGTGAAATCATGGTATTAAAATCTAATATGTGGGAATATTTACCAAGAGATCAAAGCCAGTCTTTGCTGTCGACAGTGTGTCCATGAGGCTATGGGGGCTTTTAAGGCCTCATAAGCAACGTCATTTAGATAAACAATAGGTGCTTGTGTGTCTGCCCTTGAATGCCTAACATTTTACTCACAAGGGGGATAGGAAATATCAACGTATGGGTTTTTGCTTAGTGCGTGGATATTGTGGTTCATGGCTAAACCCATCCCTGCCGGAGCGTTAGGTAATTTATATTTCCGGTCTCTTATTCCTTATTATTGTAACCTCCTGACTGGGGATGCATTACTCTGATTTTGAACCTCTTCTTAAACACCTCTTTACTTAGCATAGCCGAGTGTACCCTTAGCAACAGCAATGCAATGGCTATGATATATGTTTCAACCCATGGTGGTCTCAGTTTTTTATTAACACTGAGCAACCTCCATTCCCACAATCAAGCCCCATCGTTTCTTTTCACCTTCTGAACTTAAGCAACAGAGGTTCCCTTATAAAGGTTTACCACTGCAATTCTGTGTTTTTCCCATGCTTTTCCTATGGTTATACTATTTACCAAACTTTACCGAGTTATACTATGTTTTATTACACTTTGATATGATTTTACTATGGTAAACTTTTATAAGTGTTACTGAACCCTGGAGAAAGGGGCCCAGCCTGGAAATTCTTGACTCTTCATCTATACTTTTCAGTTACCAGACTGGTATAAGTACAATTACTATCCCCAACCAATGTAGTGCTTCTTGTAGATACCCTGCCAGGATCGACAACTTGGTGCAAGTGGGATTCCAAGCAAGCTCACCCTGCACCCCAAGTTGAGTGACCAGGGGTCCGCATTTTTACAATTTTATACAACTAACTTTATAATGAGAAACAAGAACACAAACAAATGTTGGTCCAATAAAGATCAGTTTAATTAGCAGTTTGCATGACCAGCAAATGTAATCTATTTAAACATGAGTTAATACACTTGGTAACAGAATATCAAACTGTGAGATCACATAGGGGGCCATGATGTTGGCTACAACCATTTATTTTATTTTATTTTCTGGTTTTGTATCTACTTTTAATGAAAAAGCATTTTAGGCCAAAGTTAACATTATATTTACTTCAAACTGTTCAAAAAAGTTGATGCAAAATAATGCAGAATGTTAAATAGCTGCCAGGAATTTATAAGACCTTGTTAACACTACCGAGTCATCATGGGCCAATGCCAAAGGCCAGGAGCCACAGAGAATAGCCAGGCACACAAGTACTGGCCTACTTAATTGGTTTAGGGTATGCAGGGTATTTTTCTCCAAGGGAACATCAAAAAAGCCCATTCATGTTCAGTTTTATGACATGTATTAGGTTTTCAGAAAATGAAAAACAAGGTACAATAAAATAAGCCAGTTACTTACTCCAAACCTTTGATAGTGTTTTCTGTTTAGCAGATGCAGAAAACATCTATGTTTGTTCTACTGCATGTGCACAAGATTGATAAGTTTATAGTTTAACATATTTCTGAAGTACAATATTTCTGTTCAATATATTATTTCATCACAGTCTGCATGGAATCATAGTTTCTAGATGACTCACTCAAAATGAGGACAACAATGTGTCCCAATTTTGATCGTCCTGGTTTGGCTTTGATCACATTTTAAGAGTGTCTGAGTCAAATGCCAATTCCAGTGTTTCAGATGCTTCCAACACAAATTGGAATTGGAGAGACTGCACAGCTACTTCATTAACTTCCAAGATATAAAGTAATTAAAAAAATGATCCACAGATCTGTACATTAATCACACGATTCTATGCAGTAAAAATCATTTGGCCATTGGCTGCCCTAACAGGTTACATACACCAATCAAAACACATGTTAATCTAATTTTGGATGAGGAAGGCCTGAGGTTATCATGGCATTTTTTTTTTTTTTTTTAATTAAGCATGAAGATAATTAAACACAGAGGGTCATCTAAATTGAAAACATCATTGAAATGCTGTTTACCAAATTACTCATAATGCCTGTCTGGATTATATTTAGCTTGGTTTGCTGTTCACATGCATAGGCAAATTACGCCTGTGAAAACAACCTAACTTTATTAGCTGAAAAAATAAACAAGAAATAATCGTGAAAACACTATTAATTTAATTTTGATGTTAATTTTACTTTACAGAAGGATGTTAATAGATACATCATGGCACTTCACACTACACTGACCTATTTTCTGTTTGTTTCTGTGCTTTATAACAATCTCTATTAACAGACCTTCTGAGGTTAAAAAGAGAACCATACCTATAGTGTGTGTGTTCTGTATGGTTCACTGTTGTTGTTTCTACTTAGATGGTTATATCCCATTCTTACTAACTATTACAGCTTCTGAAAAGCAACACATTCCTCAAGGTTGACAGTGGGCAGGTGAAGTGGAAAAATATCAGTGTCAGAAACAGTTTCTTCTGTGATAGTTAGAAAGCATGGAAAATCAAAGCATAACAATAGAGATGGAGGGTCCCTGGAGAACTATCTACCCCCGTTTCTTTCCTGACACCATCGTATTTGCTGATCCAAATGAGGGGCTATCGATCTTACAAGGCTCTATTGAGTTAAACAAGCTCAAACAGAGTATAATACATAGAGCTCTGAAAGTGAAAAATAAAAACAACTGACTCTGCGGGATATCGGAAATTTAAAAGACTGGCAGAAGATGTAAGTTTATCATTATCCCAGACAAATGGTCACTATGAATGCCTGGTGAGCTCAGTGCAAGTGGAAAGACTATTCATACCGGCAAAGGGTGAAAAACACAGTTATTCTAAATACAAAAGAATAAAAATCTAATTTCTCACTCGTTTTCAGTACCGCAAAGCAAAAGCAAACAAATTAACAAACAGTGCATATGGCATACAGATGAACAAGAAACTATAATGTGAGATAATGCAATATGGACTGGTGTCCTTTAGTTACTTTCCTGGCTCCAGAATATTCTTACAAGTGATTAAGATTATAAATCAACAGCCAATTGTAATGATCCATGAACATTCTTAATGCCTGTTATTGCTGTTTTTTGCCATAAAATGTTTTTTTTTTTGTTCATGAAATAATAATTTCAAAGCATGTACTCCAGACTTTAATTAATTCCTAAAACATCTCAAATAAAAGTTTACAAAACTAGAACTACACAACTAAGTAATATAATTTAAGTTCTCCTAAATGGTTTGTTCTCTTTGGTCACATTAACGTGTAAAAAATAGGAGTCAAGTAAAGACTGGGGTATACACTGGTGGCACATTTTATATTACTGTACCTTAAAATGGTAATCTTTGGCTATGCAGCACCAAAGAAGGAATATTTTGCCATTAGGTTAATTTAAAAAAAGCTCTGAAATTGAATGCTATTTAGAATCAGCACCACAGATCAAACATCCTCAATTTACCATTTACAAACGTTCACCTCCAGGTAGGAAATATCATATATAGTATTGTATATACAGTATGTGTGGCATCATTTCTGGGAATTCTGTCCATGCTTTTCATTAAAATGCATGAGATTAATGTACACCACCGGTCAACTTGAACAACCTAAAAAGATCATCCATCACTTGGAAGCCCTCCATCACAAGGTGTTTGTCTTTAGTTCAGGAAATGTACTCCCTTTTTCCAGACATGGGACAATGCCTTTGGAAACACGGTTACACATAAATGAAACAGACAGAGGATGAGTCAGATTGTTGGGTTTTAGGGTATGTCAGTGTCTGAAGGAAAATGAGTCATCTAGATGAATCGTTAAAATTGTATGTTAAGACAGAAAGATCTTGTGTACTAAAAGGGGTATAGAAAAAAGTGTACTTTGAGATCATCTGTATACTGGGGTTAAGATAATAGGTTTGTTAGTCGCCCAAGACAGTTGAAATGGATTTGAAATCAAGATATAATAGCAGCTTTATGTAATTAATAAGAATACAAAAACAGTCCATTCGTTTTAGTACATGGGCTGTTGAAGGCCAGATATTATAAAGTAAGTTAAAAAAGAGATCCAGATGGGATCCCCAGTGGCTCACTTAGTGCTGTGAGTCACGCGATCGGGAGCTTGCAGGTTCAAATCCCAGTTCACTGATTTGCCAGACTTAGCTGCATTTGCCATTGCACTACCATGACCTACAAAGAGAAGACTGGAAGACAAAGGGAGGATCAGCAGCTATGGCCAAAGGTTTTGCATCACCCTATAGAATTAACTAATTTTACTTCAAATAAAACCTGCTGAATAATATTGAATTACATACCGCTTTGTAGTTTAACGAAAAACTGACAAATTTTGAAATCTAAGATAAAATACTGTACTACTATTATGGCTTCCGGTAGACTTTTGTGATATCATTTGTAGTTTCTTTGATTACATGATGTTAAATAAATTATCCTAAAATTTTAGGTGATGCAAAACTTTTGGCTGTAGCTGTACAGGCACCAGACAAGGATAGACAGTCGAATTCGGCAGGTGAGAAGAGCGGATTAAAGCAAATTATCCAGACAAAAGATCTGTTAAGAGAAGTCTATGCTACTGTAAGCCAGCACATGCCATTGTTCCTGAAATTTCACAAACACTTAAAGACGCAGGTTCATAGGTTGGAATTTTCATAAAATTTTTTAGGACATTTTAAAACTTAAAAAAAATACATAAATAAGATTGGACCCACAATATTAAATCACGATATAAAGCTATTATAGGATGTTACTGTAGTCCCTCTCAGTAAATATAATCAATCATCTATTAAAAGAAAATCAACAAGTGTAGTGATACCCACAGTGGTGTTCATCCTGTCCTCCATGTTAATTTAGTTGTATATTTTCCAATGCTGGGAACAGCATGTGACCAAAATGAATAAAGTAAAGCAAACCAGATTGTAGCAGCATTATTAAAACACAGAAATGGTAAAGATTACATTGAGCAAAACCTTGGCAAAATGAAAAACAACTGGAGGTGTATAAGCTCCACTATATAACGGCCTCAGTTAGGAAGCACCCCTGCCATAAACCTTGGACTCCTTACATGGAACATGTAATTGAATGAATAACAGCCTCAGCTCAGACCGAGACATATTTTTGGCTTTTTTAAAGCACAGGGAATAGCATTGGTAAGGTTTTCTTGTGCCTTCATTTGGACTATGACTGCATTTTCTTTACACCGCCTGTTGCCAATACATGTGCAAAAAGAGGAAAAAGTGAATCGCATGGAAGCCCTAGAAGTCCAAGCCTTTTTACTGTTGTTTTTGGAATACAAAGCGCACCTGATGTATACCGTGCATGACTGCACAGTTTTGGATTACACCTCTTGTAATACTGTGCAAATCCTGTATGACGCAACGTCTTGTGTACTTCATTAGCAGAAATTGCATATTAGAAAACACTCAGACATTTGCTTAAAATGTGTAAAAGTTATACTTAAAAAAATACAGTATTCCAGCTAAAAATGACTTATGAGCATCACAGATGTTGCAACATATAAGATCAAAAGGACAGTTATCATTTTGGTAGTAATGATACAACATATAACCTTTTCACCTGAATTACTGGAGGAATGTTGTCCGTTTATTGGTAAAATGTCTAAGCAGTAAAGTATTTTTTTGGTAATTAAAAGTAAAATTCTGAGAATTAGTATGAAACAGTGCAACCAATCAGCCTTCACTACAACAGCATACATTCATAATGCAATATTTTTGTGGCAAACAACCATGAAACGTTTCATTAAAATCCATTTAACCTGCCACCACACTGTACCATAGATTCACTCCCTATGCAACATGTGTTCAGATCCAACTTTAAACTTCCCTAGGACTTTAGGTGGGATCCCAATACCTGTTGCACAGGTAGTGCATCTATAGTGTCATGGCAGAATAAATGGGCTTCACTTGATGCAAACTACAGTAAAAAATTATACAGACTTGAAAGAAAATTGTTTTTGCTAATGAAAGGTAAGTACAGCTTTATAATATTTTTAAAGACACACAACATTTCCAATTGAAAACTCTTTATTAGTCCCCATCGTGTTTGTTAGGAAGTTTAAACATAAGACTACATCTTTAAAGTATTAAGTTCAGGGTGCATTTTTGTTTGCACAGTCATTACATGTCATGTGAAGGTTGGGAGCAATTTGTAAAAAGCTGTCCACAAACAAGGTTATCAAAACATTACAAGGCTTACATATAGCACCCTTTGCCTTGGCCGTGAAGAACAGCAAATGTAAAGTAAGGAGAAGAAGAATGAAATGAAGGTTATTCCCTGCATAACCTAATCTCAACAAGCAGGCTACTCGAAACAAACAGAATGCAAGTAAAACAGAAGCAGACACTTGCCGCCAGTGTTTCTGGCAAGTCACTAATTCACTGCAATGAGACCCATGCGTGTGTATTACACGTTCGTAACACAAGCAGTTGGCATAGTTGATGTTCAAAAACGTATGAGCTGCCAGAGCGTGGAGTTAGTTAGGTTAGAAAAAACTCATTAGCATACAGTAAGTTTGGGGCTTAGTTAGTTAAACGTTATTGGGAAACGGAAAAAGTCTGAGTGGTCAATCATCCAAAATATAGAGAAGAAATTAAAGACTCTTAACACAGTTTAAAACAGATTCAATGCAGGACAATGGCAAGAGGTTTGTTATATGGATATGTTGTGACATTTGAGCTTCAATGACCCAGTTTTTGGACAAAGCATTAGTTTACAGTTCCTCCATAAACATTGATGAAAGCTCTAGCAAACAAAGTTTTTGTCTACTTGACCTCAGAGCCTATTTAAGTTTCCGGTCTCAAGACATACAAAAAACAAGAGGCACAGCAGCTAACCTCTGGAGTTCGAACAAGTGAAATGAGTGTGGTGGTTTCAACCAATTCATCACAGATTCTGGTTCTCTGCTTGAGAGAGGTCCAGCACTAAATGGCAGGTCAGGACTCATGTACGTTCGCTTGCATAGCTGTCCTACTGTCCCTCACCTTTCATGAGCACTACATTTACAAGAACAAAAATGTTTGAGAAAAAAAATCCAGACGAAAATGAGATAAAACCTAACTGTACATATATAATGGCCACCTACAGAATATATCTAACCTTGTCCTGCCTGAAGGGATTCCCCTATTATTATTGATTATTCAGGCTCGCTGACATCCTCAGTCTTTTGTCATTTAGATCATTATCCCTTTATCATGGAAAGTATTGGGGTGCAACAGGGAAGCTGGCACTGGCTGCCTGTGTAGTATCATGGTCTTCAGAGGAACAGAAACATATTTACAGTGCATCTATACACGTTTATATAGCCATACATGCAAGCATCACAGAGTACTTTACTTAAGAAAAAGTAAACCACTGCCCAAAACTCCAATGAAACAAGGTCAAGCTAATGAAGGTATATTCTTCGGAACCCCACTACCTACTCTTTAAGTGGTCTTTTAGAATACAGGCTGGTAGAGTACTTCACTGCACTTTCATTGTTTCTACTGAACATAAACATTTCTTAGTGTTGACCACCTATGTTGATCTGTAAAAAACTGAAGAGAATCAAAACAACTTTGAGCCAGAAAGCAGCAAGATGAATAACACAGTGGATCAAATAACACAGCAGATGAGGTTTAAGGGCACCCTGGATTCAGTGTGACTTCTCTGGAGAGATACACGTTCATATTGGTACTTGCACATTGGTACTTTGTTCAGTTTTGGATATGGAAGTACCTGCTAACCAAGCACCTACTGTTGTATCAGCCCTATATAGAAGCCTGCCTGGTCTGTGGTGTTGCTTATTGTGTAACTGACTTGCAACATTTGTTAATCGTGGTCCTTGTTTACAAAATGTGGACCCTTATGTGCTGGTTGCGTCCATTTGCCTGCCTGTCTGTCCCACTCTATATGGTGAACACAACAGCTGCCTTGTTTTAAGATTTAGTTATCATAGTCTCAACAGAGATGGACAAACAGCCAGAAAGCCCCATGCAGGGGCAGAATTAAACCAAAACAGTATTCTTTCCCTGATGTGTTGGGGTGGGGGTTCTCTGAAGCTGTCAGTAACACACTCCACAACTCCAGACACGCAGGAGCCTTCCCTCTGACTTTTTTTGTACTTTAGTCAGCTAACACACAGTTCAGGTTTCACTCGAACATTTTTACTTCCAAGATCTCCAACGCAGTATATTTAATTAACCTGACACTTCACAGTTTTTAGTAAAACTGTAGCGTATGCTTACTAGGCCACATTCTACTCTGAGGGCTCCCGGTATGTCGTTTGTTGGGCCACAAGAGATCTGATACCTGGATACCTGACCAATTATTTCTTTCAGGGAAGTTATGGTGTAAAGTTGTGGTCTAATCTGCAGTGACTGAAACTGGCATGTAAAAGAGAGATGTAGCTTTCATATTTTCTGTATATGTCTGGGCTGCCATTAATCATTCATGTGAGGGACAGGCCATTGTTTTGGGGTGCCCCACCCCTGTGCGTAGTTTTGTGTTTTATGTTGTGTGTATACATTGATACACAGAGTGTGGGTTATGTAGCACGGGTGATTTGAAATGTATAGTTGTATTTAGGCATGGGGATTGCCTTCACGTGCAGATAAAATGTGTATTAGGATGTGGGCACGGGGATTGCATAAATTAGTTCACGTGCTGGGATTCAAGTGAATGATTAATTAGTAATTGAATCCCGGCACAGCGGTATATATAGATGCATGAATCACTCACTTGGGGTTGGGTGTTCAGAGTGGAGAACAGGAGAAAGGAAGAGCTAGAAATAAAAAAAATAACAATTGCTACTCGTGCTGGAGGTCCAGCACGATACTTCTTGTGGGTTAGTTCACTGGGTTTTGTTTGTCTGTTTGTTTGGCCATCGTGCCATTTTGTTTGTTCAGTGTTTCTGTTTTGTTCAACCTTTTTACTTGTTCATTTATAATAAACCAGCGCAACAGCGCATTCACTACACATTCTGTACATCACACATGAGCCAGCTGTTCACAGCCATTTACACAGAAAAGTGTGCTAGACTAAATACATTACACCTTTGTATCTTAAACTGAGTTCTGACTGAAGGTCACAGTTAAAGAGAAAAGGCAGGCATTTGTATATTCAGTAGTAGACAACTGTTTGTTCATTTGCCACAAAACTGCATAAGTTGTATAATGTATCATAATGTCAGGGTACATGTCAGGGTCTTTTTTCTTTGTATATCAAACTTGCATATTTACATGTACATACAGTGGACATAGTTCACAGTGATCATCTTTTTCATGTTACTGATAGCTCTAATTTTTAACTTACAGCTGTGGTGGGGGATGAATGTCACTGGCATGCTTGTTGAAGAGGCTAACACACAGCAGCCTCGCTTCTAGTAGAGGACAAAGGTTAACACAAAAAAGTGTTGTCTCCAAAATAACCAGCCCAGTAATTTGTTGAAAAGTACAATAAATAACAAGTTCGGTAATTTGTTGAAAAGTATAATAAAATGCCTTTTGTTCGTTGCTGGCAGCAAGCCTCTCAGCTTGAATAACACATTTGAGAAATGCACAAGTCTGTTTGCTGTAATGGATGAAACTAAAACCCAAACACAGTTTCAGTTGCAATTTTCAACAATAATTTCATAAAAGTCACAAAGGACCGTTTCTGCAATAAAGCAAAACGCCAAGAAAACTGGATTTATGTGAAAGCTTGTCTATAATAATACATACAAATGGGTTTTCTGAAAAGGAAAATGTCTTCACATCCCGAGGGTCAGAAAATGGGAACCGCTCTTAGCAAAAAAAAAATATATATATATTCTAAAGAGCTGCAAGGCAGGGGTGGTTATCTGGGATAAAAACATAAAACCACTGATCACAGCTTAGATTGACTTATTGTTTTTATTTTATGTATGTGGGTTTGGGTTTAATACCCACAATTATTCATTTCTTATAAAAACAGATGGTTTGTATTTTTGTTATTCATTTCTCTAACTTTAAATACAAAAAAAAGAACAACGGCAGACGAGCGTAGTGAAATCATGGTAAAGCTCAGAGCAGTATGATACAGTTTTTATTATGGTAAATGCATATTAGATGTCAGTATCTGGAAAACTTGCAAACTGATAAAAGAATGTACTCAGGTACTACTGTTAACCATAAAAAAAGGTGTTGTGTTTTCAACTTTAGAATTGTGTTCTAAGCACAAGATGGCATCTGTACACAGGATAATATGTACCAGAATATTTACAAATTCTTAACAGTGATTAGTGGACTTCTTATATATGATTTCCAATCCTCTATAACCTTCCTGAGACATATCGAGTAAAAAATCCCCTTTGTTGTGTATAAGTACCATATAGAGAAAATAATAGTATAACTGTCATTTGCCATTGTAATTTTTTTTTTTTTCAAACATCTTTTTATTTTAATAATGCATGTGTGGTCAATATAAAGTGCAGCGGAATCCATCTATTCTGACTACCAAAGTGAATGAGTAAAATAGTCTTAACTGAGGGCAGCTCGTCATCCGTAGTATGTTTAAACCGTGGGCTGGTCTCTATAAGGATAGGGATTTACTGTAAAACAGTGTGACTCGGATGGCTGAGTGGTGATGTCAGGCCAGAAGCAGGAAATGCAAACACAGGTAGGAACTCAGGTGCAAAACGAAAAATAAAATCTAAAACAAAAACAAATCACAAACACAAAAGAACACTAAGGTCAGGCTGAGGAATTGCCTTCACTGAGCCTTATCTTTTTATCTTGTTCCCTTTTTCCAGACTCCTCTGTTTCTCTCGTTCCGTTCTCTCCTCCGAACTCCCACACTCTGAGCACAGAAAACTGCAGGCTTTTATACAGGTGACCATGGTGATGGCCACCTTCTGCACAAGGTTTTTAAAATAAACAATTGATAAAACAATACGCACAGCTTTTTGCCGTCATTTATATAATAAACACAAAATACAAACACCCGTTTTAAAATAAACAATACCCATCACCAATATTCACAATGCATAGAGGGCTTTGCCCTGCCCCCTTTTAAAAATGTGTAGGGCTCTTTCCTACTGCTCTGCCACACACAGATTTTCTTAAAAAAAAAAAATCCTAAAATGAATGAAATCAAGCTGAATACCTCTTCTGTGTCAGTTGTTTTATTGTGGCAAGGGAAGCTGTTTGTACAGCTGCTGAACCAGTTTTCTTTATAATCAATAAAGAAACAGCAGCTATATTGTCTAAGTGCGCTCCCTTCTTAGACACTTTTATTGGTTGCCACCACACAGGGAACTCTCCTCTAATTTTGCAGGGAGCCACGTGGCAGCATTATAGTCTGGGATACAGTGAGATGAGACATCCAGGGCCATTTTATAGTGTGGGGTTCAAATACTGTACCCCAGAGTAGAAACTGGACCTCACAGTCAACAAACAATCATTTTTTACTGCAGAACCTCAAAGTTATTGGGGTTAGAATGGAGGATGTTCACAAGACTGAATTGTCTGTAATGTATTATTTGTAATGATTTAATGTATGTGTTCTGTATTGTGACGATGGCTTGCCGTGGGTTCAGCGGGAAGAAAGAGACACTGCAACAAGGGATTTCTTTGGCGCTGGAAAGGCCATTTTATTGCTGAATTGGATTGCCGTTGTTTTGTAGAAATGGATTGGCGCTTATAAGTGCCATTGTTTTAGCTCACAAATGATCTTAGCTCTTCCTGCTGTCACTCTCTCAGCACCTCTCTAACAGCACTCAGGCTGCAGCTTATATAGAGTCATCATGCGGGAAAGAGTGAACCTGGTTGAAACCAGGCTACAGCAGCTACACAGACAGATGCACAACACAGCATGAAAGTGAACACAGCATACAACTATTTACAAGCAATCCCCCCCCCCCCCAGCAGTTCAATGCAGCACCAAAATGTCCCATTCATAAGTCCTGCGGGATCCGACGCTACAGTATTAATAAAAGTTCAACAGCATTAAAATGAGAAACAATAATTGGAAAACCAAAAAATAACCTAGCAGAACTATGTTTAACTGTTAACATTGTCTTATCTTGATGTCTTTTATAGTAGCCAACAACCCTGTCTGTTTGGTTGACTGGCCAGTTAGGCGTGGGGTTTGTGACCCAACAGTAAAATAAAAATCTTAGCAGATGGAAAAATCTCTATCTAAAGCAAATATTTCAACTTAAGACAATCATAATTACAAATTGCCCTACCTTATTCCTGAGAGTCAATGTTTTGCACGTCCCTTACCCTATAAGCGCAACACAACCCTTACAATATGGGAAACACCGCAATTCAGTTTTAACGTCCTCTTTACAAAAAACTCAAACTCAAAATGGTCATTTAAAAAATACCACCATGTATTTATAGACAATGTGGACCAAAGTAAATAACATGATATGCCCAAGATTTTATTGCCCAAGTACTTTTAATTGTATGTTGTTGTAAACTTTTTTGTATTCTATCATTATACACAAAAACATATATATTATTTTGCAGCTCAAGAAGTGTATTTTGTCTCATTTCTGATTTAAAACACAAATGTAAGCAATTTGAGTATATGACCATAAAGACAGTCTTTTACCATATTGGGTGAACACCCAATGTTCCTAATTATACAGGAGAAGACTTACGTAGTCCAAAACGCCTTCTCTGGTATTATCCATATTTAAATTTGACTGTTGCTGCATGCTCTCATTATTTATGGGAAAGTAATAAAAATGGGCATTCAGACTTCTGCTCTCTGAATTGATGACAGTGGTTCTCTCAGCATAAGGCCATGTGGTCGGTACTAAATCATTTGTTTTTTATTAAATGTGTTTATGCCATAACTTGCATTGTTCTCTACATCACAAAAAATGTTACTAAAGTCAGATTTGTCGAGAATGCCCAGGAAATAGTTTTTTATTGCCGGTCACTGCATTTTTGTCCCTACAGTCCTTTCACATGTATGCACGTTTTATCAATCAATACAATACAGAGGAGTTAGCAAGCATTAGATCTGTCTATTATTATTTACTTCTTAGCAGATGCCCTTATCCAGGGCGACTTACAATTGTTACAAGATATCACATTACTTTTTACATACAATTACATTATTTTTTGCACATTATTTTTACATACAATTACCCATTGATACAGTGGGGTTTTTACTGGCACAATCTAGGTAAAGTACCTTGCTCAAGGGTACAGCAGCAGTGTCACCCACCAGGAACTGAACCCACAACCCTCCGGTCAATTAAATTGTGAATGTAGATATTGGGTTAAGTTTTAACCTTAAAAATGTATTTTATAAATCACAGGCTTTAAATAGAAACTAAGACCAATAAGAAAAATAGCTTTGTTTTTAGTGCTGTTTTTAATCCAGTAAATTAAAATTGTTGAAACATTTGGCGACCTAAACAGAGGCTTAATCTGCACAGGAAACACTTTGGATCCCAGTCACTTCCCTAGCTGTGACCGAGTGGCACACGCACACACACTGTTCATTATTGAGTAGGTGGCATTGACTAGAGGAGATGAAAGACAGGACATTGTGAAACAGATGACCATTCAAACCGGGCCAGAGTGTCCGCAAATTGCTCTGAAGGCCTTATCAACACCTACGTTATGCAGCGTTTCATCTACCAACTCAGACAACTCATGATTTATTATTCCTCCTTGGCGTCCATCTCATATTCTGTGTATCTAGCCTGGGATGCTCAGTAGACCCATTCAGAGACGTTTTTTGTGTATTTTTATTTCTTGTTCCTTGGGAGGCTGAAGAGACCGCAAGTGCAGGTGTACGTGGGGAAAGACATCAAATAAAAGATCCTGAAGGCTTAGACAGCAGCAGGGGTGGAGGGGGGGGGGCGGCTCAAACATGTCAGGAGTGACTTTTCAGTCCCCAGGGGTTCCGAGGTAGAAATTCTAGTCATACTCAACCTAATTCTTTGCCAGAGAATTACCTCTGTGTGCTGCAGGTCAAAAGCTGTTTTTTTTTTTTTTTTTTTTTTAAATAAAGCTCTATTTAATATAACCTCCAATTTAATAGAAACTCGCATGCACATAAAACAATTGTTGGCAGCTTATTTGAGTATCACCCTCTGGTTGATTGGGGATGTTAATTCATTCAGTCACTAATATTTCACACCATTGGTGCAGAGGTGTACTGTAGACGATCCAATTGAGAATGTTCATTTAAAACATGCTCAATTTGATTGAGATCCAGAGCTTGTTGGGTGGACCTGATCTGCAACAATGTTTAAGTAAACTACAGCATTAATTCGGTCTTCCATAGAAATCAAGAAAAACATGCCCCACACCAGGGCAATGCCAAGTCCAGTCAGGGAGACAGGTCTTAATAAAGCCTCCAGGCAGTGTATTTTTACAAGGGTCTCCTGCTGTGTCTTTGGATAAACTGGTCACACTCCATCTAGCAACTCTGCAGCAGGTGTGAGGCAGGGGGACACTGCTGCTCTGTCACAGATGCTGATCTTTAGACAAGACTGTCAATTTTATTGTTAAAAGGGCACCTTTGCCAAAGCGTTTTAAAATGAAAAATGCGCAACATCAAATCAACAAATAATTTGGGCTGTTAATCTCTGCACTGCCTCGCTGCTTCTGCTGTGTTTTTTTCAGGCTTTATGGGTTCATTTCTGAATTATTTTGCAAGATATGTTCCGATACAGGACTAGACTGATGCAGTCATTATGTAAGTCAGGCTGAATTATTTCACAAACCAGAAGCTGTTAGATGGCTTTATGTGGAAAATAAACAGCAATCTTCTTTACCTATTCCCAGAAACAGTTTGAAAGCATGACTTGACAATGACCCAAAAACAAACCTTTTTTATTGTCAATTTGATTTGTGTATGCTTTGACTTTTTATAAATAAATCGGTCTTTGAAATTACTGCAATTCATCTAAATCTATCTGCTTTCACTGGAGAACCAAACATACCAAATGAAGGTCTCTCATGAATTGAATCTGTAATCCTTGGTACACTAATGGTCCCCCTCTACCTTTTAAGGAACAATATGGGTCCTTGCTTCAGGGCATATACCTGTAGACTTTAAGTCTAGTCAAGAGAGATGAATTAACTTCTTACCTGCCTTAATGATGGACTCAGCTATGCAGTATCAGGCTTGTTGAAAACCTAAACAAAAAAAAGGAAAACCTCATAAAATTTCTATTCTATTAAGGACATTCATTTATTTTCTCAGTTTACTATATAAAAAAAGATATTCCCATTGTAGAATCTCCTTGTAGAATCGATTCACCCTGTAGTTATTGTTTAAATGAATAGTTGTGTGTAAAAGTACAGTATGCAAAAAAAAAAAATTGAAACTGTGTAGGGAAAAATATTTTAGATTTGTTTAGATTTTTATATTTATTCTCTGCCTATTAGCATTTGACACATTAGGCATGTAAAAGAATCTTGTTGTATTAATTGTGAAGGTGGTACAGTAAGTGGGAAAGTTGTCAAAAAAGCTTCTTAAAATAAACCCTACTAACATGGTTGACATGGTAGATAGATACACCAGCCAGCATTGTTAGTACCGGTTTTGAAACAAATAGCATCTGAGTTAATCTTATTGGAAAGTCTTTTCTTCTCTCAGACGTAAGTGTACTTTGGTTGACATGGCGCATAAGTCTGGTAAACCATGATCTCAGCAAAACAGCAAAAGAGAATGCATTTAGACAAAACAGACCAAATAATATATTCAACTGATCTAAACGGTGGCAGTATGAATTTTCTGAATCATCAAAACAGGACATCAAACAGCAGATTGTTTACACTAGAAGGAAAAACATTCCAATCAGCTACAGTACGTAAGTGAATAGTGCATCACTGATTTTGTCTGTATGTTTTTGAAAACTCTTTAACGTGACAGATTTCCATTACATTTTAATCCTCATATTTTTTTCCACATCTAGTTTATATTTTCCATTCTTTCATACTAAAAAAATCCTTGATAGAGTTTAAAGGTGCAGCTCCTGGGGAGGAAGGGGAAGTATCCTGTGAATAAATGTAAAGACCAGGAATTCACCCGGAACGACAGAGGTTTCCCAGCGGAAAGGTTAAGGATAAAAAAAGGAATGCGAGTGTGCACTCCACAGATACAGTGATAGCATTATCAGGAGGGGAGTGCTTTGTACAGGTCTAACCCACACACCGTGAGGCGATTCGGATTCCAGCCACTTGAAAAGTTCCCTGTGCCAGTTCACATTCTCTGCATGCCAGCCACACGAGCCCCCAAATAAATCACAGCTATGGACGAGTCACTTCAGCTTAAATCTGCATTCAATATCCCAGACAAGTACTGACACAATAAAGACTGTTATACAACCTGTGGAGATTCGCTCTACTGGGGACATCTGCCCAGACGCAGTTGTTAAAACCCCTGCTCTTACACATTTATGGTGTGATTTACAGTACTAGTGAACAGTCTGATGTTTCTTCCAAATGGCAGCACTTCAGTAAGTGGTGCATCCCCATGCGAGGGTGGGTTGTTTATTGATGGAGTATATCCATGTTATCACAAAGCAGAACTCTGACTTGTCAGCGACTAGACTGAAGAAAAAACATGCTACCTACTGAGCCATCAATACCCTGCTGTCTTAAATCAACATACCACAGTAGCCTTATGAACTGATTGTCTTGTTTATTAAATCCTCTTTCAGATGTGCAGGATTTGTTCAATTGCATGTGTTACATTTTAATAGGGCCTCAGAGCTGCTTGGCCCAGGTGCCTCTGTAATTTCTTCTCCCCTGAAAAGGGGATTTTGCTCCACGGTTCCACGGCTTCACACCCCAGTGCACCCCAAGCAGTCATTTTCTTACTGCACTTCAAACCTTGCTCAGGCTTGCTCAGAGAAAGCCCGAAAGGTAAAATATGCTTTTTTTAAACATGCCAAAAACTGTGAGTAGTAATGAATGATGTACAAAAACACATATATAGTAGTTAAAACTGTGATGCACATTCAAAGGGTATGAAGTATCAGTAGTTGCTACCATACAGATGGGTTATAATGAGGATATTATTTACAATACTAAAATCATATAGGAGATTTTCTGTTTAGGTCACATACATTGTGCCACTACTATACTGTTTACACATTTTGTAACTAAAACAACCCTCAATGTTGATATAAGTCTTCCTCAAAGTAATTTGTATACATTTATAAATAGTTCTAATATAGTCCTATAATTATTTACTTAACTCAACCTGACCATTTAAGACAAGTACTCCATATTTCTCTGCCTGTCCCTTTCAATTTGTGGAGCGTTACTATTATGAAACTGATCTCTAGTAATTCAATTATACTCTATCCCTTTGGGACTTTAGAATGGAAACGAGATACAAACAACTTAGAATATTTCAGAGCCCTTGTATTTCTGGGTGGTTTATCACAGGTTTAAATTTAATAGGATTTTTTTTTTGTTGTTCTTTCAGCAAAAAGTGTATGTATTGACACGGTTTATATCGAGAGAAGGCTATGTGCTAAAACCTTTTTCTTATTTTTTATAACACATTAGGTTATCACAACATTTCCTGGCAACAATGGGAAGTGGAGCCATTACTGGCAGATCTGATCCCTCTCCAAAGGCAATACAACCCTGCTTACTGGCTGCACACACACACACACACACACACACACACACACACACTGAACAGATTTGCCAACATCCCTCCTTAATCTTAGGCATTGTTGTTTGAACTATTTATTTCCACGGCACCGATTATTATACATATATGCTTATTTATACAGGGCGTTGAGAAATTCCAGCTGCACTTTTGAACAGTAATAACATGGAAATATCTTGGAATGTCAAATTTCTGTTGACAACACCAGGGTGGCCCTGCTATCTACAATGCAAAGTTTACTGCACATACATTTGCAATGTCATTTTCCCATGCTTAAACTACAGTCGTTAACATGCTTTTACTTTGTTTTACTACACTGCCCGACCACCCTATTGGATTTCACATTGCTCTGGGTCACATTTTCCTGGTATACAGTAGGTGCCTTGATTACTCTGAAGGCTGAACGTATGCTGTAGTTTAATTAAGCATTGTTGTGGAGTACGTCCACCTAGCTCTTGCAACCTGATGACTATGGCTACTTTCAAAATGATAATGTACCCATCCACTGTGATGCAGGCACCTTCCATGGCGACCACAAGTCCCAGATTTTAATGGGGTGTATGGCATGAACTTGAACAAATTAATCACAATCCTCTGCCTACCTCTCTGCACCAGCTGCTTGAAATATTGATTCCTGAATACATTAACATACTTTGAGACACTGTTCAGCACCTTGTGGAGTCAATGGTTTGTTGTGTCAAGGCAAATGTTGGCCCAACAGGGTATGCTGTTACAATAATATACCACAGTAAACTTGTATAAGGGGTAGTACAGCAGGACTTTATAGGCTTATGTCTTGGTTTATAGGTTTGATGAGAAGATGTTTTTACTTTTATAAGTCTGTCAACAAGTTATACAAAAGAAACAATGTTAAAATCCTAACCCTAGTACAAGCAAGGAAATCCTGTTGTGTACCTGCATCTCCAGTTCAGTTTATTTTAAGCCCACACATCTTGCCTTTTTACAAAATGTATTTACAGTATTTAACAGGATAAATAACCTCCTGTAACAAAAGCAAGGCCAGAAGTATTCTGCTACAAATGCATTCAGGGAATCATGGTGGGTTTACGTGATAATGCATAGATTTGTACTAAGGGGCAATAGAAACACACTGGGTAGAATGAGACATTGTTGTTGGTGTACTCAGTACTGTTTCACATTAATAAAAACTGTCAAATGCCCTTGGACCCTTTCTAAAGCATTTTGGAAATTACCATACTAAAGCAGTTAAAGTGAATATGTCTTCTATTTAGGCAGACAGCACAGTGATAAACATGACTGATCAATATGCCTTGTGAGAGAAAAACAAGCAAATTGCACTAATCATTTAAAGAAAGGCACATCAATTTCCTTTTCCAGCACGTATCAACAACAATTACTTTTATACAGACATCTGTGAAGAATATCCCAGATGATAACCAGCTGTAGAGAACCAACTTTGCCATGAGATCCAAATGCATTTCAACTGATCTGAGTTTATCTGAGCTGGAAGCAAACCGAAGTAACAAAGGCATATGGCCATATCATATATATTTAAATATCTGCATGAGAGAAATTAGTCAGGCAAGATGGAAAAAATTATTCAGAATCCTTGATAGCCTCTTAAATGAATGATTTAATGGCTATCTGCCATGACTAATAAAACTTGGTGATTGTGTTTGATCTCATTCAATGCTGTAACATTTACTTTTAAATCACATTTATTCCAATTATTCAATTCTCGGCTTGAAGTAGAACATTTAAAAATGGCTTCTAATCATGGTTTTCCCAGAGTGCTGTTCCTGCACATTTTTGCTAATCTGTGTCTTTCTCTGCACAAAACGATTATATGTATAACATTTCTGTACATTTCAGGCTTATAAATTACAGGCTTCTCTAACCCCAAGGTCCTTTCAGAAAAGGGAATATGGATGTGACAACATCTTTCAATGCCATTGCTGTAAGTACAGTACACATCATGCTGGGTTTCTTAATTAACACCCTGGTTCTGAGATCACCAAAAAATGTATGATGCTGCTGCTTTGAAAGACTTTGGTAAGACCACTGAACACCCTAAATATTTCCCACCCCCATGTTTACCCCATGGATGATTCATTGACACACACACGAAGGTTCCTCTGTAACAAGACAGACAATGGTCAGGCAGACAAAAGCAGGAGCCACCAAATAAATCACAGATTGTGCACATTTTTATGATTGGTAATCATACATATTATAAAATATTAACAAAATACTGAGTACTTCAGGCTTTAGAAGTGAGAAGACACAGCCCCCCCCCCCCCCCCCCCCATAAAAAGTTTCCCATAGTAAATAATGTAAATATATGTGTATATATGCTTTTTAACTATATGGAATTTAACACAGGCACATAGTATTGTGGTGAATACAATCCTAAGGTGCAATAAATAATCATAACTAAACAAATGAATCGATAACCGATTCATCATGGAAACTGATTAGTCTTCCAACTTTCCAACCAGCACGGCCATGATATTGAATTAAGCATATTAAAACAAGAAAAGCAGATTCAAATATATTTCAATGAGTTAAAAAACAAAATAGTTTCATAGCAGATTACATAGGAGCAATACAGTGCCACAGAAATGACAAAAACTTCAATAAATCACAAAAATTCCATCTTACTCCAAACAGACTGAGTTCTCCAGCATGGTTAACCTGCTGCAAATTACAATGAATTGGAAATTATTCATATAATCACCTGCGGCTGTTTTATTGATCCTTTTATGGTCTTTTTCTTCCTTTTATAGATTCCATCGCTATGAAAATTAACCTTCCCTCACGTCACAGCTATTCCTGCTGGCAGAGGCAGATGTAACTGCAGACACCCCTGAGGTCCCTACCTGCCAACACCCTCTCTGGCTCAACTTAGAATCGCACGCAAACAGGGTCAGCGAGGGCCTGGAGAGCGGGTTCTTGTTTTTCCACAAACGTGGAATTAAATCATCTCATCGCCAAACGAGTGCACCTCACAACATTTCTGTGTGAGCTCAGATCCTGAGAATCAACACTCTCACATAGGACTGCTTCTGTCAGAATAATACGAAAGTAATGATTGCCCATTTCACTGTCCCTTTGCATTTCAGAAACACAATTTGTTTATCATATTGTGGAGCGGTATCTTTTCAACGAAACTAATGGGACCCTGTTCCACATTTTAAACTACCCCATTCTTTGTGCCTCTTTTAATTCTGATTTATTTGCTGTCAAACAGTTCTTATTTGAAAACATGATGTAACATATTCCAGGGTTGCAGTCATTTTTGCCATCATCACCTTGGCATTTGCAACGGTAAATTTTAATGTGTACAGCCAAAAGTTTCTTCATAAAATTGGATTAAACCTGCTGAATAATGTTATGATAACATATTGAATTATATACCACTTTGTAGTTTTCCATATACTTAACCTAAAACTGACAAAATTGTGACATTTCAAAATCTAAATACTGTACTACTATTATGGCTTCGGGTAGACTTTTGCGATATATTTTTATATATTTTTTGCAATAGCTTCTTTTATTACATGATGTTAAATAAAAGATCTAAATTATGTTCACATAGTTGAATTTTTTTAAATGAATGTCTCAGTCCTAATAGTCTAGGAGATGCAACACTTTTGGCCATAGCTGTGGACCCCAATTAGCAAGTATTTCATTTCTACAGTCATAAAATGTTAAGGAATGATGAAAACCAACAACTATTTTCACTCCTGCAACAAAAAAAAAAACTTCCCCACACACAGTAGTAGCTAACCGTCTTCGACAAATAGGTAGCAGCAACACAGCAGGTGACAATTTGTCACGGTCATGTTATCTTCAAACATGGAAATACCAGGAGCAAAAATGCCATCTTGGCCAAGCCAAGCCTTGGATTTATAGTTAGATTATCATTTTGTTGTGTTTATTTTGTAAACAAAATAGAAATGAAGATGATTTAAGTGTTGTTAACGTATGCTTGTGACAGAGAGAGAAGGTATTCCAACTGCAAATCTCCCTCCCAACCAGAAAAGGCGCTGTGTAAGGCGGGTATTATGCTTCCTCCTAGACTGGAGGACTCGATGGTTGGCGGAAACGGGAAGTCGGCCATCTTGGAGGGGGCGCGCATCTACCCGTAGGTGGAACATTATTATTATTATTATTATTATTATTATTATTATTATTATTATTATTATTATTATTTTGGGACTGCAATTCCTGCCGTATACCCCCAATACCATAGATGGTAGAGGGGATGATTATTATTTTATTATTTACAAATAAATACTGTTTGGGAAACTGAAATATTGTTTGGACTTTGTTTATTTACACCCACCACTCACATCCTGACAATGCTGTTACATACAAGAATGTTTTAAAAGAATGTGGCTCATTACCTTTCGTTTTTTCTAGAGATGCTTTCTGTACAAGCAGCTGTGAAACAGCTTTCCATATCTTCAAATGCAATATTTCTAGGTACTGAATAACATTTCAAGATATAACCTAACCCTCCAAATAGCAGGCTGAGAGTTCTGAGCGCTAGATCCCAGGAATGCAGTATTTGTATTATAAAAAATACAGGGGTTGGGGGCTCCAGAGGATTCGCTCTATAGTCTGGAGATCGCAGGTTCGAATCCAGGCTATGTCACTGACAACCGTTACCACGGGTTCCTAGGGGGTGGCACACAATTGGCCGAGCGCCACCTGTGTAGGGAGGGCTTGGTCGGCAGGTGGAATCCATGGTTCACTGCACACCAGCAACCCCTGTGGCCAATACGGCGTCTGCGGTTCTGCAGTGAAGCCATAAGATCGGTGTTTTCTTCCGGCACTATAGGTCTGGTGGCCTCGCTGTGGATCTGCAGAGCAAAAAATGACGGATTGGCAGGAGCACGTTTCGGAGGACGCGTGTTCCAGCCTCTGTTTCCCGAGTCACCAGGGGGTTGCAGCAGTGAACCGGGATACAAATAACAATTGGGCATTCCGAATTGGGGAGAAAACAGGGGTAAAAAAAACATTGGCGACGACTACATTTATAAAAAAATAAATAAAAAATACGGGGGTCTGATCAGCATTTCCAATCTGTCCAAGCTGGTACTGTTTGTTAGAACTGAGCCTAATAACGAAATGCTGAAATTGTGAATTCTGCAAGAAGCTAATGATGCTTCTTTGAAAATGGCTGCCTGTATGTCATGGATGATTACAGATCGGGCAGTAACATTTTGGTTCGTCTTTCTTCGTCAGTAAGTCACGTTGCTGCTTGTGTATTCGGACAGTGACGTCTTTGTTCATCTTTTCTCGGCAGTCAGTCACGTTGCTGTTTGTGTACTTGGGTAGTACTTGAATTTAAGAACAAGGCTATTTTTGCAAAAGTGCATCTTAAAATCGAAGGAATACGATATATTCTTGTTATTACATGTTACATGATCTATTACAGTTACCCCTGACTCTTCGGGTATATTGGATACAATCCAGTATAACTATCTTCTTATGAGCACTGTGGGAAAGTAATACCCTAATTAAAATTTTACCAAGTTAAATTTCCCATGGATATACTAGATATTTACCATAGTTTGCCATGTTTTTTTAATTCGCTTTACCATACCGTACCTGTCTGTGCTTTTCAATGCTTACCTATGCTTTAGTACACTTTGCTATGCTTTTACGATAGTAAACTTGTATAAGGGTAAAATCCTAAGCAGTTTTGAACAGATTTAATAACAAATAAAAAAAGTGCTGGACATATATTTTGTTACTTTATTATAGTTTATCATAATAATACTGCCACCCATCCTACAATCTAACAGGCATGTCACAAAATGTTTGTCATATACCAGTAGTTTCTTTCCATGCATCAAAAGACTTTGTAATTAGCATCCTAGAATACATTGGGGCATTCATACATGTGGTCTGACAACCACCTTAAAACTTCACAACAATGGTATTGCTTTGTACAAACAATATGTTCAATATTAGATAGAAAAAACAACAGTTGTTTTCTAAACCCTTGATTGTTCACAGCAGTGTGACTAAGCTATTATACATTCAAGGATGTTTTAGTGTGCTTCTGAGTCAAGGCAAAATAACAGACACATTTAATCTTAATAGAAACTGTCAGTTGTCCTCTTGCTTCATATGTGTTGACCTCAGCTGAATGTAGCCCAGAAAAAGAGGAGTTATTAACTTACATTGTCACTTAAACTGCATTTTGAAAAATAAACTCAGTAACCCCTTTTAGTTGGTAAGGCCAAAACTAATGAAGTTTGTCGTAGTTATAAAAACAAAACTGTAACAATAAATACTGAAAGAAAGTAAAACTGTAAATATGTTTTCTCAGTTCACTGTTAACACATTTTACAATAGGAGCTGGGGGAGAGTATCTAGTGTATGCTTCGATAAAGTAGGGTAGAGTGCTGTTATGCATCTGTAATAGTTCCTTCTGCTAAGCAATCTGTTTCCTGTGAACCACTGATACACCTATTCATTTTGTAAGTCTTCTGGAGTAAACTTATCCAGTAAGCTCAATTAACAAGATAGTGCATTCTCAAATGTAACCGTTTATATGCAAGAGGCCAAGGTACAAAACACCCTGGGTTGTTTAGGTTCCAGTCTATTCTCCTGACAATATATACAAAGCTCCCATAACCCTTTGTGGTTTGGTTGAAAAAGGACATGATCTACTGTAAGCAAACAAAACAGCAATAGAGAGAATTATACTGAATATGCAGAACAGGATATTGACTCTCTCAACACTGCAGACCTCTCATGAGGTTGAGGTAAAATAATTCTACCTGAAATAGCAGCCTGCTAATGCAGTCTGGGCTAAATAACTTAACACATCGCAACAGACCTATTAACCAGTCGCAGTCTTGGGTACAGTCTACCCTTTATTTCCATGAAAGGCACTGAGAGCTTTTAACTAGTTACAGAAAGGTCGAGTCCTTGTCAAGTTACTTAGTGCTGAAAGAATTAAAATGGTTCAAATGTAAATAACCCAACAATGTAGATGATGCTCTTCAATAGCACAGCTTTTGACATGACAACGTTGGCCTTCATTTCAGTCAGGACAATTCTTGCAATTTAAAAATCTTTATCTGAGAATAATAACAGTGTGCAGAAGCATGCATCACAGCATTTTGACTTGCATGGTTTTGGCACTTGGCCTTGCTTTTCAGGGCACTTGGTGCAGCCTTAATATTTTGATTGGCATCATTCAGCCAGCTCTAAAATATGTGACAAGAAGGTCGGAGTTACCTCCTTAGTCTAATGTCTGCTTGACATTTGGTGATGGTTGCAAGGATTCTCTTGTCAATCAAATGGGCATATTGGAATGCAAAGTAAAGATACAAGATGCAAGAACAAGAACTAGGTCATGACTCATGACAAACCTATGCAACCTTTTTATTCAGTAACATGTGCTGGATATAATGAGTTAACGGGTCAACTATTGCTGTTTGGAGATGGCAGAGTTACAAGGTATTACACAGCACTGTAAACAGAAATGAAAAGTGACTGTGAGCACTCATAATTATAATCATATGGATCTAAACATTTTAGCTTGTTCCAGATTTTATTTGATGTGGCCCCTGGAGCAGAAAATGTTTGTAACTGTTTGTAATTGTATGTTCTTTTTTCTTTCTTTCTTTCTTTCTTTATTTCTTTCTTTCTTCTTTTTTGTTGTCAAAAGTAGAGTCATTAAATAAAACCATTACAATCTGCTGCATGATCTCTGTGCAACCCAGCAGTGGTCTGCTTTCAAACTCATCCCCTCTGCTAAGGCTTTTGATGGATCGCTAGTCAATGCAATGTCATTTGGCCAAGTATTTATTACACATGTTACAGAGTTTAATATTTACTTTTTTTCATGCTTGCAGCCAATTTGGACCACACTGATTTCAAATTAGGCAACTACCACATTGTATTGTAGGTTACAATTACACTTTTGTCATGGGATATTCATGTGGGGAGTGTATTAAAGCAGAGTCTGGTGTTGAACTACTTAAGCTATATTTATTCAACCAGATATCAGTGAAAGGTGGTTTCTGGTCTTAGGAGATTTACTAGAGAGTACAATATTCTTTTTAGCCAGTCAGCTTTTGAGTTTATAGATTATTGACATTTAATATTTACTTAAAGATGAAACTACAGTCAAGAGACTGACACACACACTGTTGAATTTATCAAAGTCTTTCTAACATACCCCTGAGTTTCTGCAGGTAAAAACTCTTATGTAGGAAAACTGGTAAGTCGAGCGCACTAAACTCACGCTAAACTATTGAAGACTTAGAAAATATATCATAGTGTAAAATTCAGCAGAATATGGGAAACTAATGCTCAAGAAGTCACAACAATTAAAATAAAATATAAGGCATTGCATATCTTGATATTGAACAGTAAAATTTTGTTTTCCAACCTTTGTACATTACAGCCAGGCCAAGATTCACACTCTATTTTGCACTAGAACAGTAACATGACCAACATTACCTAAGCCAACTACTTTACAACAGGCATTGGCACCAATCTGTAATATAACTCAATACTAAAGATTTCCTGTTTTTTAAAATAAATGAATAATCTGTGTCTAACCTGCCTGCTTCAAATTGGCCAATTAAAAGTGGAAATTGATCTGTTGTTCACAGACGAATTTAGTTTTCTTTTTTGAATCTATGGTTTTACAAACTGAACTGTCCCCCTAGCTATGATGTGCATGCAAGAGTGGGAAAAAACAGCATCATCTGGAAATAAATAGGCATTTTTGAAGAACTTTAAGCATGTAGCTAAGCAATCAGCCTGTTTACATCAACAAGGTTTTGTATATTTCTAAAGTTATCGTCTGTTAGCCACATGAAGACCAGTGTGAGAAATTAAACAAATGGCAAAAGCACACCAAGTGCTTCATCCAACAGGCAGGTCATGCAGAATGTGTCTTTGGTATGTCTTTTTTTCTTTTTTTTTTACCATGAAAACTACTGTGAATCTTTTTTTAATGTCTTACTTAATTGATAAAAGAAAGGTTAACCACACCCTCTCAGACAAAGTCCAGACATTTATTTAATCATTTCAGCTTCAGAAAACAAGACATACTTCATTTGCTACTCTAGACCTGAGTTTGAATCAGATCGCAAGTGAATTGAGTTAAGTGGTCTGAACAAAACCAACGCAGGATTAAGGTACAATTATGCACTCTGAACTGGTGTGAACACTACTAGAGCTGTGAGGGGAAGCTGTCATGGTACCAGAATTGCCTTTGTCATCCACATACAAGAGCTGGATAAAAACAAAAATACCTGCACTAGGAACCAGCTAGTTTTGTTTAGATGGACAGTGTCACTGTTGTGTTAATGGGTCATCACTCACACGGCTAACAAACATGTTTTGCAAAGAGCAACCCTGGAATATATTCTGGAATATATAAAATATTCATCTCCCTGTTACTCACCAGTTTGAGTCACAAAGGGCAAGACAGCAGATCTGGAAGATTTTAATAGCGGACTGACAGTAGGAGCTTGTTTGGAGTTCACATTACTAATTTTGCTCAAGAAACAGTGTCAAGTGTTGGATGATACATTCTGGTGACCTAGCTTCACTGCAGAATTCAGTAATCATTGTGGAGTGGTAATGTCTCATTCCAAAACCATTTAATCACCTTAAAGTACTCTTTCACATTGTATAAAAACTGTACTGGCTGCTCATAGCAACAAAAACAACCACTGAAACCTGCCTAGAATGATCCTACATGTTCCGTATTCCACAAGAATACATATACAGTAATATGGTTCCCATTAGAGGTCAGCATATCAGTGTACATTTTGAATCTTTTAAAATGCATTTCACATTAATTATCACAGAGTCGGATCCTTATTCTACTGCCATTAGAGAGCAAGTCAGATAATTCTGGTATGCTGAGTCTTACATAAAATGGCAATTACCTTTAAAATACCAGACCTTGAAAAGGGCCAGCGTAATCACTGTATAATGACGATAATGACGATGCCAGGGAGAGACAACCTTTTGCCCGCTGTCTGCAGCTGAAACTCAGCAGACGCAGGGCCATCAACGTTCATTTCGTACATCACATTCACAATTTAGCAACTGAATATTTGTGTGTTATTTTGGCTTCCCTATCATTAAAATGTTCCACTTTAAAAAAGTTTCCACTACTTAAAAGAATGACCAGTGCTTGATTTAACTTAAATAAAATGATGTAATGCGTGAGTATAGATGAAAGTTACCTAGAAAAAGGCAATGAACAAAAGGCAATTTCCGGTGGTGCATTCAGTTACAATCACAACAGTTGCGATTGAATCCCACACAAGACTTCTTATAGAATGGTAGCAAGGTTTTATATAAGGTCCTATACAATACTATAGATCAGCACTCCTTTAATGAGGTAAACAACCTTGGAAGTGCAGTTACTGTAAATTAAGACAAGAATACTGAGCACTTCCTTGATTGTACTAGACATCATGTTTTTATCCATGTTTGCTATAACGCACGCTTCTTTCCAAATTGCACCTACTGTGCATAGCAGATCTACATTAAGAATTTATTTTTTCAAAAAAGCTTCTGGCAATAATCCATTTTGATTCTAAATTGAATCCAGAAATGAAAACAAAACCCAAAAGACACTGAAAGAAAGTCACATTATGAACTGACAATCAGGATTTTGATCAAGTTACTTGAGTTTCATGGACTTTGATTGGGATCTATCTATGACACTGGGCAAAAATATGGTAAAATAACATTACAGTTCATGTTATATGTGGCAGGACGAAAGCCCTTAATGTAAATAATGTGTGTGTGTGTGTGTGTGTGTGTGTGTGTGCGTGCGTGTGTGTGAGAATGTAAGGTCTGTAGGGATGGGGTTAAATCTGTCCCTGCCAACAATCACAGGTGTGTCCATTCCTCAATTAGGTAATTGAGTGTTAATTGGGGAGTGGCCACATGTACAAAAGGGAGAAAGAGTTTGTTTGAGGAAGGTGTTTGAGAGGAGTGGCGGTAAGTGTTTGTCTGGTGATTTTTAACCTTTAGTGAAGGTGTTTGTTCTTTTGTTTAAATCTTTATTTTGGCCCCCGTGCCCTGTTTTGTTTAACAAACGTGCACATACATGAGTCTCATTCTTGGCGCTGTCCTGCTACAGAATACCAAGCATGGAAATAAAACTCCTGTTGCATGGCAGTTTGATCCATTCCTCATTTCACTCTGAGTTTAACTTTATTAAAATCTGGCATCCGTCCCTGGATACCATGACATTACATTGGCTGAGAAGTTAGCAAGTCTTGTTCCCCTGCAACATAGTCCCCCTGCTGCAGCACTTCATTACTCTACTCATGCATTCTACAGCAAACAAAACACCAACATAAACCTTGACAGATGACTCTGCAGCCCATTGAGGGAACCTAGCACGAGATACCATAAAGCATGACTGTATACAAAGATACAATCTTGACTACTCATTTCACCCAATAAAGGGTTTACTTTTCTGTTGAAATTGACAGTTTGATATGGCTGAAGAGTTTTTGCACTATGGCAGAGTACCCAGGCACTGCAGCAAGAACAAATATAGCAGATGTTTTCAATACTGTCAAGCATGAAAAGACACAAAGTAAAAACATACCACCATGTATAACATACCCGAGTACTTAACGATGCAGAGTCCCACACTATGATAGCATTACCTGGTGTCTGTTTAATACAGTATACCATACTTTTGCTTTCTTTACACTCTTTTGTTTTATACTGATAATATACCTTGTTGACAGTCCACTGTATTACATTCTCAAAATGTACAATACAATTTAAACGTTCATATTTTTTTAAGCAGCTTTTGCTGAACTCCATTTTGTTTTGAAAGGAGCAGTTTTCATGTTGATGTTTCAATACTGTATCTTCAAAATGAACAGAATAATTTTTCCTCCTTTCAAAAAGTTATTTAAAGACCCAACAGCATCATGTAATTTTTTTCTAAGTGATTATTTAAATTAGTAGCAAAGTAAAATGAATGTATCTGTTTGAGCTTTCATAAATGTGACAGAACGAGCAATCCTACCCTTGCTTAACAAATTCTAAAATACTGTTGTTAGCCACGTCTAAAATGTAAAACAGACTGTAGAGATAAACATGTTTTATGAATACACAACTAAAAAATAACCACAGGTTTTAAACGCAGCAAACTTTACATGCATCTTTGAATTTGAAAAAATGGACATCTTCAAACTCAGTTATAGCTCAGAAAATAAATCAATAAATCAATCAATACATAAAAAGGGGATTTCTAAATTGACTTACTGAGAATAAGACATGGAAACTGAGAACTTTATTTAACATTGTGCAGTCCCGGATTTCTTGATTGAAAATGAAAATACACAATTGCTATTTGTTCTCTGAAAACTGTACATTTCAGAACTATGTAGCAAATTAAAGTGCACAAACCATGTAAGACTTAACAACATGTTTAAATATTGTTCATGGTTGTCACACCCCAATGACACAGCCTCTAAGAAGCCAGCAATTCTCAGTGGAGTTATCCTTCCTAGCCTTGTATACTGTGGTGTTGGAAGTGTGATGGGATTAATGGTGTCTCACCACAGGGCTCACTTTCTTCCCAAGCTAGGTGTCTGTTCAGGGGCCTCAGTGCGCACGTGGCCAGGGTATAAATAAAAAACGGACCTCACAGAAGCTGCAGTGCGAGAGGGGCTTCCAACTGTGGAAAGGGAAAGGAAACTGAGAAATAAAATGTGCTCACACAGCATGACAACAAAGACAGAGGGTAATTACAGGGGGTCGTCAGACTTGTAATGGGAAACCATAATTATTACACAGCTGGAGACGTACTGCAGCAGAACAAAACAAGCTATTACAAGTCCACCTGCAATTTTCAGCAATCTAACAGAAGTACTGTACTAAATTGTACTTCTGTTTAACGTTAAATAAACCAGCGCAAAGTGAACTCATTATCACAGCAAAATCTAATCACAGTCTGTAATTCTAGTAATAGGAGATTTCATGCAGCGGTAACACTTTATACTAAGGTGCTGCTTATAAATGTTTTATAAATATATAATACATCTTTAATAACTAGGTTATATAGTGTTAATAAAACATTGTAGATGGGTTATAACCATGCAATAGCCATAGCTGGAATTATGTTTCTATAAAGGGGACAGTTTTTAGCCACCTATTGTACTTTGGTATGTTTAAATGTAATTCCGTCAATGGCTAGTGCATGGTTATAAACCATATATAATACTTTATTAACAATATATAACACAGTTATTAAGTATCTATTATATATTAATACATTAATAACCAGTACCTTAATATAAAGTGTTACCCATGCGGCTATAAGGGAAACACATCTTATTTAGCACCAAACTCCCGGCTCATTTACATAATATACTTAATTGAATGTAGTTCTGAAATTCAGGACTGGGTGCAGAGCTAGTATGAGTTTCAATCCCTGCATAATGTTATTAAGAAAAAAAAACATGAGAAGTGCAAGTGTTTAAATCAGTGGTGCACAGCAAGGGGCCAAGCTCTATTCTAGACCAGATCTTTTTTACAACGTACCCTTAATTACTTAATTGAACTGCTTACACCTCTATTAAGGTGTTAATCTCTGAAACCTGGTGTGAAATGGCCCACAAGGACTGGAGTTGTGCATTCAATGAACTTTCACCATGCTTTTATAACATTTGCTATCAACACAACATAACAGTCAGGTACATTGGCTGTCTGAAATGTGGCTGAAACTGTGAATTGGAACCTGAATATGTATGTCATATATATATATATATATATATATATATATATATATATATATATATATATATATATATATATATATGTTAGGGATGCCATTTGCAAAAGTATGCTCTACATATAACAGGTATTTCTGATATAAAATGTTGCCAACCCCCAGCAGGCTTTTAGAGTAGTGCAAAAACAATTGCCTAATCTCACTAATAGAAAACATGACACTGCACTGTTTTTGTCTAACCAATATGGCAAAAAAGAACAAGATTTGTGGCTGCAGCCAAAAAATAATAGCACTTCACTAAAACCCAATAGTGTAAAAATATGTTTTTAGTTTTACTTGTTGATATATTTGAAGGCAGAATAAATTGGCATCTGTACAAGTAACCCACAGACTGCTAAAGCCAAGGGGACACTAGTCTACATGTTGCTAGAAAATATGGAATGAAATCTGATGCTTCTACATTGCTGCTTCACATTTCAGGGGACACTATTCTACAGTATGTAGAAAATGCAGATAGAATGTTGATGAACAACACGGAGAAGACAATACAAAGATGAGATTTCCTATCAAAAAGTTTATTGGTGTTTTTTAGTGTGCATATAATTTACCAGCATTTTATGTTTCAATATAATAAAATAAACTTAAATATGTATATATAGGATTGCATTAGTAACATTTACCATTACCCTCAACATTTTTGTTCTGAATGTGTTATTTTTGGCTTGATTTTTTTGCTTGAATGTTTTATTTCTGTAACTAAATGTGTAAATAAAACTAATTGTAAATAGAGAAGTTGAAATGTGATTAGTGTTATAGTTTTTTGTTATTATTATTATATTATTTTGAACATAATTCCTAATTATGCCAGGTGAGGATTTTTTCTTCTTCTACAAAAAAGACATCAGTAACTGCGTGTAACAATATTTGCAAGTTGCGTCTGCTGAACTACAATGTTCAAAACGGATTTAAACAATAAGTAGGATTCACTTTATCCATTACTATTAAAGGGTACATAAAGACCTTTTTATTTTATTGTGTTACATGTTCCCATGTGTTGCTACAACTGTTTACGTAAGGAGTGTGTATTGTTTGTTTTTTTTTAAAACATTTTGACCACTTTTTTAAACTTTTAAATTGCATTCCCTGCCTCAAGATGGCTTACCATGTACCTGCATGAACCTCTCAGAACTACATTTCCCATCATCCTCCTGCTCCCTGGTAAATAAACAAATAATAATAATAATAATAATAATAATAATAATAATAATAAATTCATCTCAGTTACTTATGTGAGCAGGAGGATGATGGGAAATGTGGTTCTGAGAGGTCCAGCAGGTACATAGGCAGGGAATGCAATTTAAAAGTTTAAAAAAGTGGTCAAAATGTAAAAAAAGAAAAAAATTAAAACAATACACACGCCTTACGTAAACAGTTGTAGCAACACATGGGAACATGTAACACAATAAAATAAAAAGGTCTTTATGTACCCTTTAAGTTGCATTAAATGAAAGCCCTTATTTGAGACAAAATGATCACTGGAAACACAACTTGGGATCTTAAACATAACATAGCAGTGTGGAATAGTGGTTAGGGCTCTGGACTCTTGACCGGAGGGCCTTGAGTTCAATCTCAGGTGGGGGACACTGCTGCTGTACCCTTGAGCAAGCAACTTTACCTAGATTGCTCCAGTAAAAACCCAACTGTATAAATAATGTAATTGTATGTTAAAATAATGTGATATCTTGTAACAATTGTAAGTCGCCCTGGATAAGGGCGTCTGCTAAGAATTAAATAATAATAATACTGTTAACATACCATTGCAGTTTAACATTAGCATTCTATGCCAACGCAACATTATGTTGAAATTTTTTTTTTTTTTTTTCAAGGAATATAATATTCATAATTTTGTCGACTTTAATGCTGCTCCACTGCATCTCATGGCATTAACTGAGAAATTGGTCAGGATGGACCGATTAACACTTATTTACTTGCCTGTACCACCTATAAATTTTTTTTTTTAAATCACCATGAAAGAAATCGAGAGTCTCCTTCACAATATCGAACACCGGCTCCGCATTCATTTTCTCTGCCAGTTTTCTTAATATTTTTCGCCACGAAGAAGTGTCACATGACTTTATACATCACTTTCATTGGCTGATTTATTCTATGATGTAATGTTACTTCTCACCAGTTCTTTGATACAGTTGCTTGCCACAAAGTTTATGTCACGTTTTACATTTTTCTGGCAACATGTAGATTAGTGTCCCCTTGGCTTAACAGTGGTGGAAAAACAATCATGAGCACTCAGTGAGGGATCTGCAATCGAGCTTAAATTACCTACAAACAGTCCTATCCCTGCCTGAGTTCATGCATTTGAAATTAATCACAGGCTACATTTTTAATCATTTCAATCACACGAAAGCACATGCCTGTCTCAGTAAAGCTAGCCAGGATGATTTCTTTAGGGGGTAAAAAGTAATGTTGGTCGTTTTGTACATTTATAAAAGTTTTACATGGTAAAGTAAGTCGTGCTTTTGCTGCACCTATAAATTACACAGATCAAAATTGACCATGGGTGGATAGTTTTTTATTATTATTATTATTATTTATTTATTTATTTTTTTACCATTTTGTTTCACAATGCTTTACAGCACTTGTTATCAATACAGGGGTCAACAAAGATGTGCCATGTTAGAATATTTTTACCAAGTAATAAAACCCTAGTATAAGAATATACTGATAGTAGTGTATTGTATTAACTGGGGAGCAAGAATAATGGAATGCTACAGATATCACTTCTGACAAGCACCTCAGTACATACAGCTATGGGCAATATTTTTTCATCACCTAGAATTTTAGGATTGAGACCATTTTTTTTTTAAACGATATGAACATAATTTAGATATTTTATTTAACATCGTGTATTCAAAGAAACTACAAAATGATATCACAAAAGTCTACCGGAAGCCATACTAGCAGTACAGTATTACATGTTAGAAGACAAAATGTCACATTTTTCAGTTTTTCTTTAAGTATATGGAAAACTACAAAGCGGTATGTAATTCAATATTAACGTAACATTATTCAGCAGGTTTTATTCGACTTTATGAAGCAAAATGAGTTACTTATATAAGGTGACCATAGCTGTAGAGATTTCAATGAGCAAATGTTTAAACATCTGAATATTTGTCCAAGCACTAACTTGTATGGGTGAGTTTAGTCAGGGCACAGCAGGGTCTTGACCTGAGCAAGCCTTGCGCTATTACAGCATGTAAAGGAACGCTGATGAGCTGTCAGCACAAGACTTACGGTGCAAAGGTCTTGGTAGCATGACATTGGTTTAGCAGGTTAGTTTAGTTATGAGATGAGGATAAAAACTATTCAATTCCCATGTCATTGGGTAGTGGGAGAAAAAGTTGACCAACAAACATGCCATGTGTGACAAGTATCTCCTGCAGTGTGATGTGTTCGTAGTGGGAGAACTGAAAACAGGATTATTAAGGGTCATCAATGGCTCACCAAGTAAACAGTGAAGAGCGAGTCATGCAATCAGTAGGTCAGTAGGTTAGTGGAATCCTGGCTGTAGCGAGTTGCCTGCATAGGCCTTCCCTGAGTTGACATGAAAACTATACCTTATAATAGTGTTACACATGCCTCTTTGTGTCTTTAGTTACAGAACTCCAGTTCCCTTGATTTTTTTTTTCTCTTGCCATGAAGCTTGAGTGAATACTTGGACAAGTGACAGACGTGCTTTATCTGCTAAAAGCTTTGGGGCACGTGGAAAGCAAGCACAGTGCACTGATGCAACGTGTGACCTCTTAACAGGTCCCATACGTGTGCTTGGAATAGAACGTTCTCTAGAGCAGAGTTCTGCCTGATTGACAGCAGATACACACCCCACAGCCCTCAGTGGTCATGCATTGTCTTTCGGTTTCAACTTTTCAAAGTAGTGTACTGAATTCTTCTCCGGATACTGCACCCGCCCCAAAACAATTTGAATTCCCAGGTCCCATCTAAGAACCTGACAAGGCAGAGAAATACAATGCCGAATAAATAAAAAAAAGGCTGAGGTAAGCAAATGAGACAACATGGGAAACCAAATTACAAGGTAGCTTGTCAGAAATTATCCTGTGTCTAGTTTTTTCAAGTGGAGAAAAAGTAGTCTAAACAGAAGAGTCATTCTCCGAGACAGGGACGACAAATGAGCAGAGATTATCCAGATACTAAAAAAGCCGCTGATTTTTTTTTTTCTTTTTTATTAACATTTTAAATAACATGTATTTACATTCTATGTAGTTTTATATGACATTTGCAGTCATGATATACTTCTTACCACAGTGAATTTGTAGATTGCAAACACCAAGTTGTGAAAACATTTGCTTGTAAAGTATAACAACGTATTTTTAATGGGCAGACAGCTCAACTGAACGGAGAGTCCCCCCGGCTGTTTGATATTGTGTCCTGTCAGAATGGTTGGCATTGCTAAAGGTTTAGAAAACCTACACGCTGGCCAGGTACACAGGTGTAACTTGTAGTGTAAGGCCAAGACCTACCCATTTTGTTTTTACCACATCTTTACACTGCTTTCTAGAATGAGACAAAAAAAAGACAACAAATAAATAGGATTACACAGAAGCATTTGACAGTTAGACAGTTATAGAGGAAACTTAATACCACTTAAGAACAAGACTTTTGCAAACATGAGAAAATGTAAGGGGGGTAATATAATAATTAAAGGGCATTTGAAGTTAATAACCCATAAAACACATGACCAGTTTATACATAAATCTTAACACAATTTGATGTTTGCCTTTAGTTCTACAAATTTATTGTGCCAAAAGGGTGTCCCTCATAATTACAGTACTTTAACAATAATGATCTGACCTGGCATATTTTGTCTAATAAAAAAAATCAAGGTACAGGAAACAATAAAGAAGTCAGAAAGCAGAAGAAAAGTTATTTGCAAGTGTGGCGGAGTGTCCCACCCCTAAATATTTGTGCACTGTTCTTGTATTATTGTTTGCAGCGCAGATAAAAACGCTGCGTCTTTTGTTATTGTTTTTGTATTTTTAAAAACCTCGTGAGAATGCGTGGCTGTTCAGCAAATTATGGAAATAATTATGACATTACCTTTAATCACTTTGTGCTTGCGAATGGCCCACAGAAGTTGACAAAATTTGTTAACTGAAATACAGTAAATGCAAAAAAAAAACAAAAAAAAAACCTTTTAAAGTCTACATTTTAAAAATGATATAACAAGAACAATAATGCAAATTAGGTTTATTAAAAATATGAATTACTAATGATAATTTTGTCTGGCTTTCATATATGATCGCGCGCACCACAAACATTAAAGCAGTAATAATACAAGGGAAAGAGTTAAAACAGACTTGCAAGAACAGTTTTTTTTATTTTATATACCTGAAGTTACGTCCCGTTTTAATAACTAACTTTCAATGTTAGTGAAAAATCCTCACCTAGCACGTGTTGTCTTGAATGACAAATCCCTCCATTGCTGAAGTATATCCACAAGGGCTAACAGAATACACACCATGCTCTCTTTAACTTTAATGATAGGGTTTATAAACCTGTCCTGGTAAATGAGGCACACACCCTATTATAACAAAGCATGTGTAATAATGACTTTGGTTATGTATGGTTTAATGCAGACGGGCCCTGTGATAGGACCCTAGACTCAGCAGATACCAGGGGCATCTATATAGCAGAACGCTTTGAAATGAGAGATGCCTTTATATCTAACAGGATTTACAAAAGGAAGGCTTTAAAACATGTGTCCCTGTTGCATTGCAAAATCCATTTATTCTCAGAACATCTGCCAGCCGTTACCATATTTGAACGATTATCAAAACAGCCCTTGTTCTAGATGCAATAATGCAGGGTTTCATAGAAATGTAAGCACTGCACCTGTGAAAGACTTCACCACCACCCCTCCCCCACACACACATTCACCGTCTTATAAGTCTAGAGTATGAAAACCTTCAAATACCTTCATAAAAGGAAAAACAACATTATCAAGCACAATGACTTACCTTTTCTTTATTTTAACCCACTTGGAACGACTATATTATTGTCATTGTTATTATTACTACTGTTATTATTAGCAGTATTTATGCTCCACCGCCTCCTCAAGACCCCCTGGTTTAGACTGCACCTTTAGATCTCTTGATCTACCCCTCCTACTTTGCACTGAACTCGTCTGACCTAAGCACCATGTTACTGGATCCTAAGCCAATGCACTATTCTTGCACAATTGCACTACTAATATGTCATTGTTGATCTAACTTTCTATTATCCTAAATTGTTGCATCCTATTTCATATTGTATTGTAGTAGTATTATTTGCACTTACTGTAAACTATACTGTATTTAAATATGTATCTTGCATTCTAACCCTGCACTGCCCTGTAACATCTGTAAGTCACCTTGGATAAAGGCGTCTGCCAAATAAATAAATAATGCTGAAATAATAATGCTGATTGCATTTTTTTTTACAAACATAAATGCACTAAAGAGACATGCACTGCCAGATGTTTTCATTTCCAGAACCTTGATACACAAAGGACTTATATTAGTAATTTGAACAGTATTTAGATCAGCCACTATTCAGATCAAATGAACAGACCCAATAGAAAGGACTGGGGGAATAGGTGCCGATCATAACTAGGAGGGAGTGAGAAAGGGAACAATGGGGATCTTAAACCCTCTAGGCAACTTGCCATGCATCTTACTTGTGTTTATATACACTAATTCAGTCTGTCAGAGCATTTTCATCATCTTTTCACCACAACCTTGATGATGAGGTGTACATGAGTTATTTCATTACCAGTGTAAAAGTGTCAATGGATGAAATGATCTGTTCAAGAAGGAATGCAACACATCTGACAGGCAATACTATTCCAGATCTGTCTGCTATATATCTAGCACTGTATGAGTTTGTCATGTGTTTATGACTAGATGCTTTCTTTTTTTCTGACATCCACTGAAACAGAAAATTATAATCTCCATACATTGATTCCATTTGATAAAATACATATATTACTCATGCACAAGAATCACTGTCACTGATGCCATGTACAAAGGATTCATATTTGTTATCACAGATAAAACGCAAACTTGATGGAAAAACTTAGGGAACCAGGAAAGGAACACGTCCAAGTCTATAAACCTTATCATATGCTGCTGAGCTGAGCCGAGGAGAAATCTTTGGAGCAGATGAGGCTGGAGGCGCCGCTGGTGTCTCGTGAGAGGAAAGAGTTTGATTTTAACACAACAAAAACACATTTCAATTATCTGAAAAAGTGTCAGATCTGTAGGCCTCCACCCTAAAATGTATAAACCTGCTTTTTCACATGGATCTCATCCAATAGTGTTCTTTATTGTCTTTAGTAATGTAATAAGGAGCAGAATACAGTGCATCACCATAGGGTGTCCCTGATATTGTTGGTGAGTAATGTATTATATTAATGGACTGCACCAAACCAAAGCCCAGAACCTTAAACATACCGAAATAGAGCTTTTTTAGTGGTCTATATGAAGATAACGTGACTTGCTTCATATCGCCAAAACAACTGTCAGCCAGTTTGCTTTGAGGATTTCCTCTAGGAACCTGGGTCTGGGTGAAGGCTCAGTGGGCTCAGAAGATCACCAGAAGCAAGCTCCCTAGTGGCAGACACTGATGACAGTACAAAATAACCCACAGTTAATCGCTAATGATGTTTTAGTTAAGAGGTCTGGTCTAGTGTTACTAGTACTTTGCACCTTTTTAATGGGATGCAGTACTTTACATCAGCTACATGTTCATGTCGTTACATTTCTTACCTGTTTAATATCTTATTATTTGTGTTCGCAATCACTGTCCATTGTTGTTTCAGCTTAGATCATTATTGACCAGGCTTTCTATTACAGCAAAAAGCTTCATTTCATCGTATTGCACCCATGGAGAGAACTGCAATTACACAATGCCAGGAAATGAAGCACAGGTTTTGCAGCCCCTTTAAACTCATTCAATGAATGCAGATTTTTCTAAAGACAGGTTATTTTTTTTTTTTGTTTTGCATTGGTGAATTTAGTCTGGACAAATAAGTACTGTCATTCCAAATGTATTTGGTTGTAAAAGAAGCTACAGTTATCACATGATAAATACTCTAAAGTGTAGATGTGTTGTTATACAACTTTCCACATTACACAGGAACTGGATAAAGTTCAGGGTCTTTAATGAATTAATCATCTTCAGACAATGGGAAGGAAATTATGTGCAGCTCTCCAAGAGTGTCGAGTGACATTATTCTCAGGCTCTCATGATCACATTTCCCTATAAAATGGAAAGAGTACAATACTGGGCTGAAATAAGAAACCCTGGCTTATTACAGACAATGTTATTCTATTTTGTAGTTAATGTCAGTTCATCAAGCTATAGATATGGTTTGCGAATGTCATAACATTAAGTAATCCCTACACAGTGCGGTGCAAAGGGATTGGAGTGGCCAACTTAATTAGATGCACACTATTAGTGTACTCAGCCAACCCTTGCTTTTGATCTGCAAACCTCATCTTTGCTTAAACATATGCACCCTGATAAGGCTTAAGAGAAGCAGATGAAAAGATTTCTTTCTGACCTCTGATTAGATTATATTTTCCTATGCTCATTATTTTTGGTTTATTTTTTCATAATCATTTTAAAGCTGCACGGTGCCACTACTGTCTTCAAATTTACACTACATCATAATTCCATATTATCTGCTTATGACATATTTCCTTAATTTCCTACAATGTGCAGCCAATTATTTTCCAGCAAGCAGATGCCTAGTTCAGCTTTTCCAAAAGCAGGAATATAAGATTCCTTCCTCATTGTGAATTTCTTGATTTTATAAACAGAGAAAGAGATGTGATACCTTTTTTTTTAAATTTAGAATCTCCAATTATTTTTACCCTGTTTCCTCCCAATGTGAGAAATAAATATTCACACACATACACACACATATATATATATATATATATATATATATATATATATATATATATATATATATATATATAGTTCTTAAATGTCCTCTCCTTTGGCAAGTGTTACTTCTCTGTCCAATCATGTGGACCCATTCTCACAAAATATGCTTTGCAGCTACTTATATACATACACAGACACACACATATATATGCAATGTATATACACAAGTATTATAAATTGTAATGAGGCAGAAAATCAGTATCCTTATTGAGTCCTTTGTTTTATGAGTCCAGGAATTTAAAAAATTTTACTGCCCAAGTTCTCCTGTCTTGTGTGTTTTTGAAATTGCTTTTTAAAACAAGAACCATCTGATCATGCAGAGAATGGTTAGGCATGTTGAAATGGTTGCATTTTGTTGCTGATGGTGTGTCTGCAGATTCATCCTTGTCCAAAGATGTTGTTTGGATTCTCCTATGTAGGTCTCATCTGAGCATTTTTTACATTTAATCATGTAGATTACATTTATCTCCAGTTTCCCTTGTGCTATAGAGATATGGGGACAGGTTTTGCATCTGTTGGTATTGCAGGGTTACGTTCCATTGTGTGCACGGTTTAGGTCAGTTGTTTTTTTGCTCTGGATGATAAGCTGGGACAGGTTAGGTGGTTGTCTGAGGATAGGAGAGGTGTTTCCAAAAAAATATAGGAGAGGGTGAAATCTTCAGCTAAAATTGGTGTGTAATCCTCGGATGATTTTGCGGAGAGGTCGTTCCATTTCTCTGTCAATCTGTTTTGGAGAATATCCTTGCTGGATGAAAGCATTACGAAGTCTGCAAAGATGTTTGTTTCTATCAGTAGTTTCAGAGCAGTTCCAGTGGTAAGGAATAGATTTACTGTAAATCACAGATTTCTTTGTGTGATGTTGATGGAAACTAGAGGTAGGTAGGCTATCAGTGGGTTTTCTGCAGATACTGTGATACTTTTTATCGGAATAACTAAACACTAATTAATTACAAGCTTTCAAGACCAAGAAGAGAAATGATATTTTATAATTGATTAACTCAGAAATCTCAACAGGAATAAAAAGATGAGTAGGGAATTCATGTTTAAACCAGTGCTAACCAAGGATTAAAAAATAAATGTCCTTATCTTTTATTAGCATCGACAGATTTATCACTAGTTCCCATTTTCTTATGTTAAAGATATTCCTGTTCAGGATATACAGCATTGTTAGTACAAACGGAGCTACACTGGAAACTGATGTAATGTTGTAGCATGAAGTACCCGAATTTTACTCCTATAGTGCTGTCTTTGAAATATCTGCATTTTTAAAAAGGTATAAAATATGATAGATCTTCAATAGAAAAAAAGGAGAGCCAATGATAATTCTGACAATGCAATTAAACAATGGATTTTAAAGCCTTGGTTAGCTACAGTATTAGTTCCAGCACAAACCTTTATAACAACTATATGGTGCACAACTAAACCTGTCATATATTTTTGCCTAACACCATACAAAGAAAACTCTTCAGCAAACATGAATAATGGTAGAGGCTGATAACCAAATTAAAATACATGCCCATAAGCTTACTGAGGTATGTCTCGGCTCCATTACTCATTGCTCTAAAAGAATGCAATTAATTTAAATACCACAAAGGCCCACAAATGCAACTTTTAAAACATAGGTATGTAATAAATAAGGTCTAGCACCGGCACTCCACATTTTGTGTTTCAAACTGGGACTGACTATTCTGCTTTTTTTGCTCTACTCATAACTCACCCCAAGCATCACAGTCTGATGTAATGTACTGTAACACACAGCCCCTATGCTGCACATTATATACTTATTTAATGACCTCTTAATTTACATTAATGTCAAAATGTCCCTATTAACATAATTTGTTCTAATATATTTGTACCGATTCAGAAGCACATTCATTATTTTGTCAGCTTTCTTGGCGCTTGTTTGTTTTATACTGTTTCAGTCAATTGCTACTGAGCACTCGAATGAGGCTTATGACCTAATAATTGACTTACACCAAGGTCAAACTCTTTGATGAATGCACTGGTTGTCGGTGTTGTTGTATCCACGAGGCTCATTCTCAAGTAATTGCTCCAAGATTAAACCAGCTTTAGGAAAGCAAACAATGTTGGTATTGTGTGTGGGGCAGGTGTGCTCACCTTATTTTCATTTTATTGGGGATAAATTAGGACGAGTGTGCATTTTAATGGAGGCTCAACAGCCACATTCAAACGTACAACACATTACCAATCAGAATGATAGCAAATACAATAGCAAGTGGAATGTACACAAAGCAATTTAAATGTCATTGGTTACCACTTGTGCATAGCCATGCTCTGCTTGTGAAGAATTAATGAAGAATTACACAGTATAGTGATAGTTCTACAACAGCAACCATTTCAGAGGTTACAAAGAGATGATATTGCATCTGTATCTGTTATTTACTTTATGGTTGACTAAAACTATATTCATTGTTTTTCTAATTTATGGCTGCACTGCTGTTGTCAAACAAATGATTTAAAAATCAAATCAACGAATGAACAAAAACACTTGTGGCTTTTTTGAATTGAAGGTGAATTAATTTAAAAATTTGAAAAATAAAAAAAGGCAGGGAGACACTGACCTACACATTCAAAATGCATTGTCCAATGTTACTCAGCCAAACGGCTCCCAAAATATGTGTAATGTTTTGGAAATCCAATAAAATGTGTGTTATATTACTTTCCTGTAAGCTTACTGCAGAGGTACTGTACTGTACAGTGTCACAAGAATGCACATGGCCTGCCTCCCTGTGGCAGATATAAACATTACATGAGCTCAAAAGGAAATATTACAGTCAGCATTAAATACAATAACTGCGTTTTTATTTATTTATTATTTTAATTTTATTTTGTGACATATGTGTGATATATGGGTGATTTATTAACCTTAAGGCCACATTTATGAATTAACCATTTAAACTGAAATATCAAAACTATTATATCTATGGCTATAGTCCCCTACTTATTCAAAATGACAAACCATGTATAGAAAAGGCAAAACGTACAAAGAGAAGCAAAACTGTAGGCATCCACACAATCTTTTCTTTTTTGATACATTACACATTTAAACAATATTTGACAGACTTTTAAAAAGGTATAGCAACACTGCAAGTGCTGCACAGAAAACAGAAAGACATCTATTTAATTGGTCAGCAGCAAATCTCTTTATTCTGCATATTAGTAAGCTCTCAAGCAAGCATCCCTGCAATTCCACAGGGAAAAATGGTAAAGGTAACAGTTTTCTTCTATGTCGTTTCTCCAGGGAAAATCTTTTGAGACTGTGATCACTACATTATAGAGAAAGATGAAGAGTTCAGTTTGTAATGAAGAATGAATAAGAGGCCACATTTTAACAAAAAGGTGCAATCGTGAACATTTATTGCAAATGGTAATTTACAACAATGGCTCAGTCAAACGTTTGTGCCCTTTGTCTGAAAGAGATCCAGTCTGAGTTGCCAACGCTTTTGTCAATGCTAAAAGCAGTTAGGCAAACAAGCCTTTTCATTGCCTAAATCACTGTTGGTTTGATAAGAGTGGTAAGTAGCTGAAACTACCTCAAAAGGGATGCAAACCATCTGGAAAGTTAAGACGGATGAGTAGCAGAAAGGAGCAAACCCATTATCTATTTTATTATAACATTTAATGTCATTGCCAGTCACTGCAGCTTTGAATGCTTTCGTAAGCCACGAGAGTAACAAATAATAATAATAATTTAAAAAAAAAACTTAGCATATCATAATACAGATTTGGAGCAGCTGATGAAAAGTGTAAACTCTTTGTTCACTGATATTACCCTTGACATCAATTTATGAGAAACTATTTATGAGTCAAAGAGCTGCATACAGCACAGTACAGTCATATCCTACAATAAGCTACAGCTATGGCCAAAAGTTTTGCAGCACCAAAATTTTTAGAATTGAGACATCATTTAAAAAAGAAAAACTGTAGTAACATAATTTAGATCTTTTATTCAACATACAAAACTACAAAATGAGATCGCAAAGGTCTACCAGAAGTCATAATAGTAGCCCTACTAAGTCCATTTTTGTCAGTTTTCTGTTAAGTATGGAAAACTACAAAGCAGTACATTATACAATATGTTAGCATAACATTATTTAGCAGGTTTTTTTCGACTTTATGAAGCAAAATTGGTTAATTCTATACAGGCATGTAAAACTGTTGGCCAGAACTGTACACATCTTCAGGCTATGATTACCATTCCAAACAAACTCACAGTTGTGTTTTTGTTCTGCTGTCTGTAGTGATACCTGTCATCTGACTGGTTGATGTACAAACTTAAAGGTTATTTTTATTTACATTCCTGCGTAATGCATGTGAAGATATTTATACACACGAAACGTCTTTGTGTTGACAAAGTCCATCTGCGTAAAGAGCATTTGTTACAGTTACATGTAGGGAATAACATTCCAGCATTTGGATTACTTTGCTTTTGATGTATTCAAAGGGGGACAATGACCATCTGGTCTATTTTAATTTCTAAACAGCTGCAGGTCTTACTGCCACCACATTTAAAAAATGTATAAAAATCACAGTGAAAGCACAGTCTAGCATGGTGAATTATAGAGAAGTATGGTGATTCATTGTACTAAGCAATGAAAAGCTTACAGTAAAAATGAATGAATAGGTGCGCATTCATCTAAATCATTAATTAATATTCCACCACTCAGACATCTTAGAACTGCAGTATGCTGGTACTTACTTAACAAGCAATGTTTAAAAAAATAAAAATAAAAAAGCACTCTTGGAAACTAATGTACAGTACTAAACTACTTTAAACAGACTTTGCAGCGAAAGCAGAGGAAGATAGATCTCAAAGACTAGGCGTGTTTGTTGAGACTAGTACACATTTCTTCAAGTTTACATTACCTTTCCTGCAGCTAAATCCCCAAGGCTGCTGGGTCAGTGTGAAATAGGCTTTTCAATTACCTGAGACGTTCACTTGGTTTTGATACCTGCTTACCTATAGTTGCTCTGTTTCCACTATACTGTAAGTACAAATAAACACAGAAAGCCACAAACAACTGTTCTATTCACTGCTGTGTACCATGCTTGCCTATTCCCAATGGCTTTCAATGCAGTGGCCCTGTGATGTCAACATAATAGTTATTTACTATAAGACCACCAGGGTAGATACAGTAATAAGAGTCATCAGTTGAATGTACAACGGTATGGACCAATACAGATTGGTAATCCAATGCAGTGCTATGGGAGACAGTGGCACAGGACCTGAATCAACAGTGTTGAGAGCGTACGCAGTAATGCGTCTGTTAGCACATATTTATATTGTGTCTGAGCACGACTCGTACCTATTGATAGAATGGTCATGCTCCATCTGGAAGCCGGCAGAGGCTGCAGCATCTGTAAGGTATCCTGACATAATGCTGCTCTTTACAGTCACAAAAAAGGATCGCAGAAGTGAAGTCTTGCAGATACTGTATATAAATCAAACAGGACATGTTATGATAATAGCTAAGCAAAAACTAGCAGACTTTTGAAATCAACTATAAATATTAAACTGGCCTTTAAGAAAAGTTCACACGTTCAAAATCCAACCTCTTTGTCAGAGCTAAAAAAGAATGGTTCAACTACATTGCACCCATTAACAAATCATATAAAAAGTTAAGTTGCACAGTAATTTTACAGCTTGCCATGCTTTTCCTATGCATTTACCACTTTTACCATAGGCTTTGTGCTTTACCATACCATACTTTCAATACTCATTGCTACATTTTTAGCTAGATTCTCAAAGCTTGTTTCGCCAAAATCTTTAGCACGACTTTCTCAAAACAACCTCATAAAATTTCCCAGAAATCAGAAATGTCAGTGTGGGTCTTCTAAGTTGTCTTAAGTTGTTTCTTATTAGCTTATTGTAACTGGTGTTTTTTGTCTTTACAGACTAGTATTAACTTTTCAGCTCTGCCATTTCCCCTCCATCTATGGCTCTGTCAGTTCAGATGATTTGCTGTACTTGTCAGTAACAAGAGAAGGGCTTCATCAAGGTCATCCCGAGGAAGTGAACCTCTCCTTTGCTTGTTTTAACTGTCTGACCCTCACCCTCTCTCATCTGAAACAACTGTCCTAGTAATCACTTTCAATATAAACACATGGGGCCAAACATTCAAACGCCTTGCGTGTGTCGCAAGGGGAGTTGTAGAGATTTTTTTCTGCAAATCCTTTTTGTGAAAAAAGTTGCGCTTTTGAGTGAGATTAAAAATAGATGCTCCGTTGGAAAAAATGGGTTTGCGAGTTGTTCTCTCGAAAGTGCTTTTCTCTCAGATTTGGGGGAGGTGTCTTGAATAATCCCGCAAGTTCAGCACCACGAGCTAAATTCAAAAGTCAATTTGCTCGCAAATCACTATGTTGCATGGAAATCACTTAAGACTGGTTACACTCCTCTTAATTATTTCGCAGGCAGTATTTCAGGACAATCTCTGTTTCTCGTTAAAGAGTGAACATGGCTTTCAGACTGCTATATTTGCAAATGCTAGGAGAGCAACAGAAAAAGAGGAAATATCGTGCAGGCAGAATATACTGACAGCGTATAACATTCCTTGACTTGTCTAATGAAGAAGTCCTTAGTTGATTTATACTTTGATTAAACTTTGGTTTATTTCCAACTCAAATATTTAATTTATTTGTGGTTTATTTTAAACAACACTAAATCACCAGTGCTGAATTTGTAAAGAAAGTGGTGCTGGGGCTATGCCTCATCAAGCCCAAATAATGTGTCTTCATTATGCAAAAGGCTGCGATGGTTATACACCTTGAGAGAGTTGCAGTTGATTTCCTGTGTAAATTCATGTTAATTTATTAATTATTAGTTTCTCCCCAACTCTTTTAAATTTCACTCACTTTTGATTTTACACAAAACATTCGCAACGCAAGCAGAGTTGCGAGAAAGATGAGAAATTTTGCAAGACCTTTGAATATCTTGATTGGCTACACTACTATCTACTAGTGCCTCATATAGCATTCTGATTGGCCATTGCTATACTGCACAAACCTCTGCTTGGCTGAATGGTCTATAATGCAGAGTAGGGGTAGAGGTTAGTTTTACCTGCAAGGTAGCTTCAAAGTAGCTGCAAAGCATATTTTGTGAGAATGGGTCCACATGATTGGACAGAGAAGTAAAACTTGCCAAAGGAGAGGACATTTAAGAACTATATATATATATATATATATATATATATATATATATATATATATATATATATATATATATATATATACACAGTGATGAGAAAGTTTGAGAACCCCTTAGGATTTTTACATATTTCACATATTTCAAACCTAAGATTTTAATTAGATCTTAATCTAAGTCCTAATAATAGATAAAGATAACCTGATTAAACAAATGACACAAAAACATGATACTTTTTCAACATTTATTTATCCACAAATGATTCAACATTCAATATCCATGTGTGAAAAAGTATGTGAACCTTTAGATTCAGTAACTGGTGGCACCCCCTTGAGCAGCAATGACTTCAACTAAGCGTTTCCTGTAACTGTTGGTCAGTCTCTCACATCGGTTTTGAGGAATTTTGGCCCATTCCTCCTTACAGAACTGCTTCAACTCGGTGACATTTGAGGGCTTCCTTGCATGGACAGCTTGCTTCAGGTCCTGCCACAATATTTCGATGGGGTTTAGGTCCGGACTTTGACTAGGCCATTCTAAAATGCGGAATTTCTTCTTCTGCAGCCATTCTTTTGTAGATCTGCTTTTATGTTTAGGATCATTGTCTTGCTGCATGACCCACTTTCGGTTCAGCTTCAGCTCACGGACGGATGGCCTGACATTCTCCTCTAGAATCTTCTGATACAATGCAGAATTCATGGTTGTGTCAATGATGGCAAGCCGTCCAGGTCCTGAGGCAGCAAAGCAGCCCCAAACCATCACACTCCCACCACCATGCTTGACGGTTGGGATGAGGTTCTTCTGTTCGAACGCAGTGTTTGGTTTTCGCCAAACATAACATTTCTCATTGAGGCCAAAAAGTTCTACCTTTGACTCATCTGTCCAGAGAACATTGTTCCAGAAGTCTTGTGGATCATCTATGTGCCCTTTTGCAAACTTCAGACGGACAGCAATGTTCTTTTTAGAGAGCAGTGGTTTCCTCCTGGCTATCCTTCCATGAACACCATTCTTGTTCAGTCTTGTTCTGATAGTCATGAACACTCACATTAGCCAAGGCAAGAGTGGCCTGCAGATCCTTGGGGTTCTTTGCGACTTCCTTGATGATTTTCCGGTTTGTTCTTGGAGAGAGTTTGGTAGGCTTGGTGGAGCCCCAAATCCTTAGAAATGGTTTTGTAACCCTTTCTAGACTGATGAGCATCAATAACTGGTTTTCTGAGGTCCTTAGAGATTTCTTTTGATCTTGGCATGACGTGTTTCCACACACCTGTATGGTAAAGACCAAACTCACAAAGTTTCTGATCTTTATATAGGGTGGGGCCTCCCAAACTCACCCCTGAAGATCTACCTAATTATTTAAACACCTGATTCTAATTATCCCCTTAATTGAGCTGATAAAACCAGGGGTTCACTTACTTTTTCACATACCTTGAATCTTAATTACTCATTGTTTGTCTAATTCATACATCATTTTGTTTCAATAGACATGGAATTGGTTAATAAACCCTACTGGATATTTAAGAAAAGTCTGGTTTTCATTCAAGAAGGCTATCATGGTAAAACTATGGAATTTCCATAATTATCATTGGGGTTCACAAACTTTTTCTCGGCACTGTATTATATATAGAATCAATGCTGTCTCTGCCAGGAATGTGTACATACAGAACTGAACATACAAACTCACAGAGGTGTTGAATAACAGCTCCCTAAAAGTCAATAATATAAAACTGGCTTTGAAGGAATTATATCTTGCGACACATCTTTTTCATGAAAGCTGTTTCTGGATCAGGAATCTGGAGCTACACTTAAACAGGAACCATTAAATCAATAAAATAATAGTTTGCAATGCACTGGATTGTGTTACACAAGCAAGAGACACAGGGACGAATACCAACATGGAAGTGTGGCTGCAACTGCTTGCACCGGGGACATCTATTAATTGGATGCAGACAGGATGATGTTTGCCAGATGGCAGAATGTGCATAAAATGGAGGATACTCCCTTCACCAGTGAACCCAGGGAACTGAAAGAGTAAGCCATAAGACCCCAAAGAATTTGAACAGAAGCCCTTATAAACCTAGGGGCTTTTGCACAGCAAATGTTTCTTTTACCATTGCTATCATTCACAGTGCCTTACCAGTATTTAACAATGTGTTCACTATGCCTTGAGTTGCTAATTGTAAACCCCCTCTTGTATCTCTACCTGTCTATCTGCTATCTCCTCCTGGATGCACTCGCATCACCTCAAATTCAACCTCTCTAAATCTGACCTTTTCTTCCCCTCCTCATCTTCCCCCTCCTCTGATCTCTCTATCTCCATTCCTCTGGAATCTACCATGCTCTCTTCTTCCTCTTCAGCCAAGAACCTCGGAGTAACCCTGGACCCCTGCCTCTCCTACTCCCAGCACATCTCCACTCTAGCACGCACCTGCCGTTTCTTCCTCAGCAACATACGAAGAATCCGACCCTTCCTCACCAACTACTTCACGCAACTCCTCTTCCAAGCCATTGTACTCTCCCGCCTAGACTACTGCAACTCCCTCCTGGCCGGCCTCCATGCGTCCGCGCCCGTCCGCTCCAGCTCATCCAGAACTCCGCTGCTCGCCTGGTGTTCTCTCTGTCTTGCTTCTCCCATGCTACTCCCTTCACTCCACTTGCTCCCGATCACCGCTCGCATCCAGTTCAAGACTCTTGTACTTGCCTACCGATGCCTTGACCAGACTGCACCCAGCTACCTCCAGACCCTCATCTCTCCCTACACCCCCACTCGACCTCTCCGCTCCGCCTGCACTAGACGACTGACTGTACCTCCTCTACGCTCCCCTGCCTCCAGAGCCTGCTGCTTCTCCACCCTCGCCCTGCAGTGGTGGAACGACCTTCCTACGGATGTCAGGACTGTCCAGTCCCTGACCACCTTCCAGTGCCTCCTCAAGACACACCTCTTCAGACAATACCTGTAAAACTCAACTCTTCCCTTCTGGACTATATTGCACTCTACTGTATTTAATCCTGCACTTAACCCAATCTGTACTATTTTGTATTTCACCTGCACTCATATCTAACTTTGATGTAACTATCAACACTGTTATATGCTCTTGAACTGCCCTGATATCAAATCGTACTGTAAGCCGCCCTGGGTAAGGGCATCTGCTAAGAAATAAATAATAATAATAATAATAATAATAATAATAATAATAATAATAATAATAATAAATCTCATGGGTAGTGTCAGCCAATCAGGTTCTGATTAGAGGTAGACATTAGCCATAGGTGCCCTCTAAATCTAACAGGATCTAAAATCATGAAACTCTTTTATTATGTGTCTTTGCCTTCGGTTTGGGGCACCAAACTGTCAGGTAATGAGTAGGGTAATGACACACTAATGTCACAATATGATACGTATCACAATATGCAGGTGATGAAACCATATGTATCACGATACTTGTGATGGTCCTGATTGGCTACTTGTAGATACAGCAAATGGTAATTTAAGGATGCACTATTTTGTTAAAGACACAAAATAAATGGGATAGGGAGAGTATGTATTCATGCCAACTATAAAACACATTTATTCTTCAATTAAGAACCTTTTGGTGAACAACAATGAGTTATGTTGTGCTTTTGGTCTTGTATCATAACACAAACAATACATTACTCTATTATGATGCAATACATTACGTAAAGAAAGTTTCAGGTTTATTGATAGACAATGATTCGTTATGCCCCTAGTAATGACCATTGTGACAGACATTTGGGTGTATTCAATCAAAAACTGCTCAAAAGAATATCAGTAAAATTCTTTGACAAACGCTTCAACAAGATTTTATATATGTTATAGACTAATTAAAAAATATGAAAACGTTACCAATGTTACTGCTTGACTCCTTTTCAATCTTGTGATCGCACTGGAAACAGTGCACTGTGTCATTCCAGCAACCATTTTACAAAACAATTACATTTAAACTGTTTCCACTTTATTAGGAAGTCTGTGTAATGTATTTTCATTATACTCAAATGTACTGCCTTTGTATGTCACAGAGCAGTGATTTAGAGGCTGTGGCACTCCTGCTGTTTTCACTCAGACAGTGGATTAGAGCGATTAGATGCGATTTGGGACACGCACAGTATTCCCAGTACACAGACACATTGCATGGGAAACCAGTGGAACTCTGAAAGACAGTGTTATTGCTGGCTTCACTGTGTAACCAGTTACTTATATGCGGAACCACTGTATTTTTCCTGTAGACAGGTGATACACACTGCTCATGTCCAGAAGAACAGTTTGTTTAATTGCGTCAGTCCCAGATTAGTAGGGATAATGAGAAAACCAAGGATTTCCGGGTAAAAGACTGGCATTCATGTTTCAGGAAACTTCAGCTGTTGCACTGGCATTGTAACACCCATTTATGCATGTGTGGTCTTAGTAATCAGCAGCTGATAACCACAAACTAACAAGTCTGTACTGTGTTAATGTTAATACAAGTGCAGGGTATATCATAAAAATGTTTTTTGTTGTTGTTTTGTTTTTAAAGTGGCCTGAAAAGTTTGAATTAATCTAATATCCCCGATGATATTTCACTCCACCTAAATATCATTCTTTGCACAGTTTCTGTAAAGTAAATACAGCTGACTTAGGAACCATTTTTGCTTTAAGTACCAGGGTATTTATGATGCTTCAGAAGAGCACTTGAAATGATAGAAATCTTTAGGTCAAAAAATCTCTCAGGATAATATTGTTCCCAAGGGTCAGGAAGTAGCCTGGGCTTGGACTAGAGCAGTGCTGGAAAGGGGGTTACAACATTTTGTTTTGTTCTTGGCTAGACAGTAATTTTGCAGTTTAACAAGCTTTTCCCATGCTATGAATTTACAACATGCTTTATCATATCATTGTAATTTACCATGTAATTGTGTGTGATGTGCCATTTTTGTAACTATGCTTTAATATTACAGCGGTATACCCCAGTGCCTTTGTTTCTTTCATTGGCACAAGTAACACAGTGTGTAAAAGAAAACTAAAATATTAAGCAAACATTTTTATGGGAAGTCTTTATCAATCTCTTCCTGCCTGGTGGGCTTTAGCCAAGTCAATGTGAAAATAAAATCTAGAAAACAAAATGATCGACATCAAAAATAAATAGGAATTGTGACAATGTTATGCTAGGATTAGGAAGGAAATGTGTATCAAAAGCCAAAGTTATTACACCTAGAAAGTTTTGTAAATGTTTTTATAGATTACAGATAATAAAATAGTCTTTCCATAAAGTGTGAGTTAAAGGATTGTAATGTTTTGTGAGAATGAAGACAGATGAAGACAGGGATTGCAGTTCTTGAATTCACGGTTTATTATTTACGGGTATTTAGTCACTGTCAGCCGTGACCCACACCTCCAAAACAATAAACGTCGTTGACTAATGATGCTCCCTCTTTTAATTGTACTACTGGATTTATTTTCTTTCCTTAACAAACACTTTTGTCTCTCTCTCTCTCTCTCTCTCTCTCTCTCTCTCTCTCTCTCTCTCTCTCTCTCTCTCTCTCTCTCTCTCTCTCTCAACAAACCCTTCCCCTGTTTTTACCGTTGCCATCTCAAGCTCTGTTCTTTGAATATTTAAGACTCTGGAGTTCCCCCGTGCTGCTCAACACTCTCTGCTTCGGAACAGCAAAACAAATCCTCTTAGTTAGCGCAGACTGCCGAGTCGTTAAAGTATTGTTAATATTGCTCACTGGAATAATAAGCATTAAAAACAGTCTCTGTGTACTCCTAATACAGTGCCTTGCGAAAGTATTCGGCCCCCTTGAACTTTGCGACCTTTTGCCACATTTCAGGCTTCAAACATAAAGATATGAAACTGTAATTTTTTGTGAAGAATCAACAACAAGTGGGACACAATCATGAAGTGGAACGAAATTTATTAGATATTTCAAACTTTTTTAACAAATAAAAAACTGAAAAATTGGGCGTGCAAAATTATTCAGCCCCCTTAAGTTAATACTTTGTAGCGCCACCTTTTGCTGCGATTACAGCTGTAAGTCGCTTGGGGTATGTCTCTATCAGTTTTGCACATCGAGAGACTGAAATTTTTGCCAATTCCTCCTTGCAAAACAGCTCAAGCTCAGTGAGGTTGGATGGAGAGCATTTGTGAACAGCAGTTTTCAGTTCTTTCCACAGATTCTCGATTGGATTCAGGTCTGGACTTTGACTTGGCCATTCTAACACCTGGATATGTTTATTTGTGAATCATTCCATTGTAGATTTTGCTTTATGTTTTGGATCATTGTCTTGTTGGAGGACAAATCTCCGTCCCAGTCTCAGGTCTTTTGCAGACTCCATCAGGTTTTCTTCCAGAATGGTCCTGTATTTGGCTCCATCCATCTTCCCATCAATTTTAACCATCTTCCCTGTCCCTGCTGAAGAAAAGCAGGCCCAAACCATGATGCTGCCACCACCATGTTTGACAGTGGGGATGGTGTGTTCAGGGTGATGAGCTGTGTTGCTTTTACGCCAAACATAACGTTTTGCATTGTTGCCAAAAAGTTCGATTTTGGTTTCATCTGACCAGAGCACCTTCTTCCACATGTTTGGTGTGTCTCCCAGGTGGCTTGTGGCAAACTGTAAACGACACTTTTTATGGATATCTTTAAGAAATGGCTTTCTTCTTGCCACTCTTCCATAAAGGCCAGATTTGTGCAGTATACGACTGATTGTTGTCCTATGGACAGAGTCTCCCACCTCAGCTGTAGATCTCTGCAGTTCATCCAGAGTGATCATGGGCCTCTTGGCTGCATCTCTGATCAGTCTTCTCCTTGTATGAGCTGAAAGTTTAGAGGGACGGCCAGGTCTTGGTAGATTTGCAGTGGTCTGATACTCCTTCCATTTCAATATTATCGCTTGCACAGTGCTCCTTGGGATGTTTAAAGCTTGGGAAATCTTTTTGTATCCAAATCCGGCTTTAAACTTCTCCACAACAGTATCTTGGACCTGCCTGGTGTGTTCCTTGTTCTTCATGATGCTCTCTGCGCTTTAAACGGACCTCTGAGACTATCACAGTGCAGGTGCATTTATACGGAGACTTGATTACACACAGGTGGATTCTATTTATCATCATTAGTCATTTAGGTCAACATTGGATCATTCAGAGATCCTCACTGAACTTCTGGAGAGAGTTTGCTGCACTGAAAGTAAAGGGGCTGAATAATTTTGCACGCCCAATTTTTCAGTTTTTTATTTGTTAAAAAAGTTTGAAATATCCAATAAATTTCGTTCCACTTCATGATTGTGTCCCACTTGTTGTTGATTCTTCACAAAAAATTACAGTTTCATATCTTTATGTTTGAAGCCTGAAATGTGGCAAAAGGTCGCAAAGTTCAAGGGGGCCGAATACTTTCGCAAGGCACTGTATATCACACTTCCACCAACCATGAAAGAACACTGACATTGGGAATCATGTATTTGTATGCCAGACAGACAGCTAGGGTTGTGGAGAGTTAAAAAAAAAACCACACACACACATATAAAGCCCCAGTGATACATAGCTCAGGAAATGATAATCTAAATGCCAAGCCTCAGATTCATTTGAAGAGCCTCATCCCCATGTATACACTTAAAAGTCTTTCAAAACAAAATGTAATTCCTGCAAAAGGTCACCACATGTGTTCCAAATCAATGGAGCTAACAAACAGAAGCTGCCCTAAGTATAAGGCTGAGCGATCCGTCCTGCTATACAAGCGTCAACTCCTCAGCTGTATTGCCGGATGCTTATTGCTTATGCACTGTTAATGTGCAAAGATATCCTTCTTTTTAAAATAGCACATTGGGCTAATTTGTTGTCATCACAATGGAAGTTCATATGATACGACCTATCACACAAGCATCCATAACCACGTAAGAACAATAAGGTAGTGTTAATCTTCTACAGAATAATCAAGACATGTTTTACCTATGTGTGTAATGATTTGTGGAATCACTGCAGCCGTGTTCTTAAGCTTGTGCATATAGGACACTGGTTTTGCAAAAGACTGCCCTTACAGTATTTATTTACAAAGTCAAAATACTTCTGGATAGTAACCTCTCCTTTGATGCCGAAATCTCCTCTGTAGTCAAATTTTCCTTCTACCACCTCCAAAACATCTCAAAGGTCCGTCCCTACCTTTCCCTCCCGGATGTAGAGATACTCTGTCATGCATTCATCTCCTCTCGACTGGACTACTGCAACTCTCTCTATGGTGGTCTTCCGTCACGTGCCATAAACTGATTGCAGCTGGTTCAAATGCCGCTGCTAGGATCCTTACCAGGTGTAAAAAACATGATCACATTACCCCCTGTCTTGCCCAGCTGCACTGGCTACCTGTAATGTTCAGGATTACTTTCAAAATTCTTCTGCTTGCTCACAAGGCCCTTCATCTCACAGGTCCAGAGTATCTCTTCAACCTGCTGACCCGCTATGTCCCTGCATGCAAGTTGAGGTCCTCTGACTCAGGCTTGCTTGTTATACCCAAGCAAAAGTGCACCACGCTCGCAGAGTGCTCTTTTAGCTTCATGGTCCCGACTCTCTGGAACTCTCTCCCAGCCTTAGTGAGTGTAGCTCCCACAATCGCTCGCTTCAAATCAACTCTCAAGACCCACTTGTTCTCTCTTGCTTTCAATGCTCTTTAAGCCTGATATCTGTTATTAGCTGTTGTCTAAATTGCTATTTCAGGTTTTTCACTCCATCTTATTCGTATGATTCTGTATGACACATGCATCCACAATGTTTATAATTCGCAAACTAGCCTTTAATTTATTTAAAGTATTATGCATTTTTCCTCACTATCTTGTAAAGCACTCTGTGATGGTGGTCCACTATGAAAGGCACTATATAAAATAAATATGGATTGGTTGATTGATTGATTGATTTGTTGTTTCATTATGTACCTGCAAACTACATTTTTTGTATTACTGTCCCCTTGCCTTTTTCTGTTTGCAGTCATGCTGAGGGGCTCCTATTGCAATTACTTAAAAATTTCCGGGGCTGCTCTGCAATTCTAGTTGCCTGCTACAGACACAACTTGTGCAACCTAGGCTGGATGAGCCAAATTGTAGAGCCATTCAGCACTATCTAGTGCACAGCTGAGTACTGCTTGCAATACAAAAATAATCTTTAATACTTCTTCACCAGATGGTTCTTACTCTTCAAATGGGATTCACATTTCTGAATTATAAGAGGTGTTTCAAAAACTTTGAGTATAAACTAATGGATTCAAAACTTGCAGTGTGGCTTTGTACTGTCAGTATCATGACGCATGAAGCCTAAAATGCTTTAACACTTGAGATAAATGCTTTAAAAGTTTGACATTCATTACAAAAAACTTTGATGCAGCAGACTTTTCTGCAACTAAATCTTACCAAGACTGAGGTAATGCTACTGGGTTCTCCGAACCAGCTGCGTAAAGTTGGTAGTTTTAGTTTGGTCATTGATGGGCTTGAGATTAGTCCTACGTCTTAAGTTAAAAATCTAGGTGTTTAATTTGACTATGCGTTGTCTTTTGAGACCCACGTTAGAAATATCTGTAGAGTATCTTTTTTCATCTACAAAATATTGGTTGCCTTAGATCATCTTTGTCAATGTTTGATGAGGAGAAACTAATACATGCCTTCATTTCATCGAGAATTGACTACTTTAATGCCTTGTTTGCAGGTGTTTCCACATATGTTCTTAACAGATTGCAATACATTCAAAATACTGCTGCTCAAGTTTTAACAAGAAAAAGAAAGCATGAATGTTAGGTCCTTTAACAGTCTTCATGCATACAAAGCCAGACTTTAAAGAGATGAACAGTTACATTCAGACAACAGAAGTTGTTCTTTCTGCAGTAGTAAAACACAGCTTTTTATAGAACACTTATTTCACATGAAGAAAAACAGCACACTAACCCTTTACCTTGTTTTATAAAGCACACATTAATATATTCTGCACATGAAGGACAGGTGAAAAATATTATAATAACATAATAAAACCAGCTGACAATTAAGCACAGCATAAATCCACAGGGTAGGTATAGGAAAGAGAGATCCCAAAAACAATAATATTATGGATATCATGGTCTCATTTGTCCCAACTGGCCTCTCATTTTCTTTTTGACCTCTGTAATGAAGCTGGTTCCTGGCCTGTGTAATAAGCCTGGTGTTTATACAACTGCACATAAAGGCACTGTCAGACTTAAACCATTCCCAGGAATGCTGTGTCTACTGTACAGAAAGATCAAATGGACAGATGTGTTCCGTTAGAGCTTTACTTTCTAATAAGCATGATTTAATACTGACTCCGTACCCATAAGTATTGACATCCTGTGGTTTCAAATACTTAAATCAATCATATAGCTGACTGAATGGATTCTTACGAGGTAATTACATACTTCATTAACTTTATTTGGTATAACTTCCAATAGCAATATATAGTTCCCTTTCAAGTCGAAAATAACCATCAAGTATGGGATATTGCCGTCAGGCAGTAGCGATTGGCTGAGCTTTATAGCAAAGCTGCCGATAGGCCTCTGCGCGAGCTGCCACGTAAGCCCTCCCCCCTGGGAGCTTACTATACGCAGCGCGCAGAGACTCTCTTCCTCGCTTGTCAACTGATTGTACTCATTAAGCTTAGGCTTGAGAAGCTGGTTTTTGCCCCTTCTCCGAAATTAAATCTAATGGGCCCACAGATGGTCCAAATGACTTCATCTTACCTGTAAGTCGTTAACAAAAATCAGTATGGCTTCCTGGATTTATCACAGCTTCCATACAACCTTTCACAAGTCTGAGTGACAGTTTCACTAGCTCCATACCTTCAGCCATTTTGTAATGCTGAAATGATTTCCCCATCATATCTTGTGAGATGATATACAGTCGGGCTCCTGTTTGTGTGTTTTTTTTTTTTTAATTATTTTAAAACGTTGTAGCTATAGCAGTCAGAACACTGCACTTTCCCATTCATCAACCACAAACAACGGCTGAACTTTATATATCTTTTTTTATATTTTATTTATTTCCTGGACATAAAAGTAATTAAAAAGAAAAAGCTGAAAAACGACCTAATGATTTACAACTCTTGTGTGCATATAACCAACTTTGAATTTTGTACTGTTTAATTGCTAATTGACTAGATCTTTAAAATAACCTATTAATGTCTTTGTAAAGTGCTAAATGTGAGAATGGCTTGGTTTGAAAATGTTTGGAAACTGATTTTGTATTGCGTGTATCTTATTTTAAGTTTTAGATTATATGAACGGTTGATTGACAAATTGTGTTTCTCTGATTAGAGAATGAGAAATGCTTGTTTATGTGTTAATCATGAGTGTATATGACGGGAGATTTGTATATCTGTTTGTTACCTCTGATGAAGACAGTTTGACAGTTTTAATTTTATGTCCAGGAACCAAATAAAATATAAAAAAATATATAAAGTTCAGCCGTTGTTTGTGGTTGATGAATGGGAAAGTGTGGTGTTTTCTCTGTTACAGACGTGCTCAAATTTGTTGGTACCCTTACAGCTCATTGAAATAATGCTTCATTCCTCCTGAAAAGTGATGAAATTAAAAGCTATTTTATCATGTATACTTGCATGCCTTTGGTATGTCATAGAATAAAGCAAAGAAGCTGTGAAAAGAGATGAATTATTGCTTATTCTACAAAAGATATTCTAAAATGGCCTGGACACATTTGTTGGTAACCCTTAGAAAAGATAATAAATAATTGGATTATAGTGATATTTCAAACGAATTAGTTTCTTTAATTAGTATCACACATGTCTCCAATCTTGTAATCAGTCATTCAGCCTATTTAAATGGAGAAAACTAACTACCTGTTAACAGGTGCAGAAGTCTTATTGAGAGCTACAGAAAACGTTTGATTGCAGTGATTGCCTCTAAAGGTTGTGCAACAAAATATTAGGTTAGCGGTCCCATCATTTTTGTCCATGCCATTTTCATTTGTTTTCTTATTTACAATATTATGTTGAATAAAAAATCAAAAGCAAAGTCTGATTTCTATTAAATATGGAATAAACAATGGTGGATGCCAATTACTTTTGTCAGTTTCAAGTTATTTCAGAAAAAAATAAATAAAAAGAACAGAAATGTAAAAAAAAAATTTAAAAAAAAAAATTTAAAAAAAAACAACAAAAACAATAAAGTTAAAAAAAGGGAAAGGGGTCCGAGCGCATTGTGCGACACCCAAGATCTGTAACTTATAGGAAACCATAAGTCTACCGTTCCCCAATTTGTCATGCTTGAAATATTGAATTTCCCCGGGCTACGCCAGGTACTTCAGCTAGTTCACTATATCTGTCTTAAAACATGTGGTATTATAGACAATAGCAAACCTGTATTTTTATTTTAAAACATGACATTTGACTGCACATTTGAGATCTAGTGAATGGGTGTGGATGACATGAAAAATCTATGGAATTATTTTGTTAGCTACAGTACAAATCACTTTAAGGTAAAAATAAAGGGTATTTTTGGGGGGAGTGACATCTCTGTGCAGTCTAGTGGGGTTACCATGCATTCCACAGCTGGGTCACATTTGAAAGAAAAATACAGCCTGTTCCAAATTTAAGTTCAAAGCTTCTTTGGTGGAACTCAGTTCTGAATGAAGACCCTTTATTTGGACATGTGCAGCACCTGACGAGAGACAATCTGTCTTTCAGCCAGCAGACTCCATTCAAAGCTCTTGGTAATATTAATAATCATCTGGATATCATCAGGTTATTACAAAGGCTACACAATTTAATAAAAAAAAAAAACATAGCACACTCCCATTTACTTTAAACAGACAGCAAAGCCTTCTTAAAATAAAAGTGACCAGACGTTGAGAAGTGTGTATTCTAAACTAATGGATCCACGATAATCACCCTAGACAACTTAAATCCTCTAAAAGGTTAGCGATTCATTTTTAAAACCTTTTTCCTTTTTGTTACAATATGGAAAGTGATAGCACATATTTTGTTTAAAGAATATTTTTTTATCTTTCACAGAAGCTGTACAAAGTATGACATTTTATGATCAGAAGCATTCACATACTACAGTACATATATACTGTATGTACAGTATGTAGATTACATATACTGTACAGTATACGGTTATTCATAAACAACACAATCTTTCATTTTGTTTCAGGTTGGTGGACAGGAACAAATACATTGCTGTGCAGTTAGTGTTCATGTCAAGGAATTCTATGAAAAGTATCCAGAAAGCCAAAGCCATGTCCGCCATGACTGTCTACTTGTAAACCTATACCAAGCAGGTTAAAACAAGGGTCTCCTCTATAGCTTGAGTTTTTAAAATGGACATCTCTTGTGCAACAGTGTTCTCATCTGGCAACTTGAATGAAGATGTGATTCTGTGACCAACAAGTTCTGGCGTTAATAATAAGAAACAGAAAAAGAAGGATGAGGGTTCAAACTGGTGACCTTGTGGTTGCTCAGCGAGCACATTACCCATCAGGCAAAAAGAAACATTAGGCTTGTCAACAAAAAATGTGCTTGTGAAGTAAGACGACCTTCTTCTAATAAGACACAGTATGAAAAAAAAAGTGGTCGAAAAAGTATAGCAGACTAATCCAAAGCATTTGGAACCTGTCAAGATTCGTAATTTCTTCATAGGAACGACAGTAATCTGTACCATAGTAAAAATGCCTGGTCTTTCTATGACGTATATTGTAGTTATAAGTGTTACACTTAACACTGACAAATGGAATTAGAATGTGTTTGCTTCTCATGATGATTACCTTCTGATTTTCGGTCAGTTTGGAGAGTTTGTATCAGCAGGAGTCTAGTCGTTTTAAATTCTTTACTTGAATTTGGTTTCTTTTATAATGTCATCCACCAGTGATTCTAACAAAGGGCCCACTGAGAATTCACTTTGAAAAGATTCTGAAATGCATCCAGTCTAAAATGACTTTCTCCCTAAGCTTTCTGGCTCTAGCCATTTCAAAATGAATACATCACAAGAACACCCTACGGGGGAGGTCTGTGTGAAAAAGTAACATTCTGTGAATTCTTCTAAACATACTGCATATGGAACGATGTTACCGGTATTGAAGTCTAGCTCATGAAACAATTGCATCTATCTCACTTGTGCTGTTCAATTCCAGTTGGTGCAGTGTTATAGCAAACATGTATTTTTTTTAAATACTGTTATCTGTTACCAGCAGTTTGCACACCTTACTGTCAGGTAGTTTGTTATACTTGCACTTCACAGGTCATTTCTAAATCAGCAATGTCAAATACCGACGAGAGAGTGATGTTACTGCTGAGGTAAAATGACCATGCAAGTGTAACAGAAAACCAGAAACTAGTACATACAAACTAATGGCATTTTTAATACTGGTATGGTAAATTATATACATTTTTTACATTAAAATATACCATGTGTTTGCTTTAAAACCGCACAACAAGTAATATTTAGGGAAGTATTTAGTTAGCTATAAACCTGTAATGTCTGCCACAGTAAAACAGTGTAGTCTAGTAGACCTTGACCTGTTTTGTCTGACGGACACAGATTTGTATAATGCTTTCGGTAGCACCTTGTATATAGGTCTCTGGTGAAGTGAATCTTCTAGATTGTGGTATAGACCAGTTACACTGTTCTAAATATGCTCTTCATATAGATGGTGCTTAGATGTCTTATTAGGTCATATTTATCATGGTTTATTAGCTTACCATACATTACTGCAGTTTACAATGTTTTCACACTTTCTTTTCGTTCCTGTTATGGTAAATTCAACAGTTCCAATTCAACAGTTCAGATTTGTTACACTGTTTGTAAACCAGGCCTTTGATTTAATATTTCTTTATGAAAATATTGAGAAATTCTGTAAAAGCATTTTGGGCTGTATAAACACACTCATAATTAGTCATACAAGACTTTTTCATGGATTTCCATCAACATGCTTTTCAAAAGGCATCTGTCCAATGCCACAAACATGCACGCAACATTTTGGGAACTGCCAATCAGATGTGGGCAGAGAAAGTTCAATGGTATTGTTGAACAATATGTATTACACGTTGTACACGAGTCCAATATAAACCATAGAAACCACAATAACGATATGACATAAACCACAGTAACAATTTGATTATCTTCAACGGGTACCAGCAGATACCATTATAGATTAACCGTCACACTAACCCAAGCTTCTTATTTAACACCAGTGTAAAGGCACTGATTGCCAATACACTTGGATTGAAAAGGATGTATTTGAAGAGCACACAGTAATACGTGATAGTGCATTGAGCAACAGAGCTAATGCAGTTTTGCGCCCTACACAGAAGTCTACTACTGTGTCATCGTAGATACAAATTTGTTGTAATCCTAACTTCTTGCATCTTAGTAATATAATTAGCATTTACTGTAAACCATACCGTATTTGACTATTGATTTTGCATTCTAACCCTGTACTGCCCTGTAACACCTGTAAGTCACCTTGGTCTAGGTTATGTGGTAGGGTCTCCTATCAACTATAGAGGGATTGAATGTGGCTCAGAGTTCAGTGGCCTCAATATCAGTGGACATTAGTCCATATCATAAAATCACCACACGATTCAACACAAAAAAGAAAGACTGTTAGGACTGGGAGTGTTCAGGTTAGTATTCCAGGGGAGCAATACATATCACAAGCATATCCCCCATCAAGCTAGAATAATTTCCCTGCTTTTAAATATTTGCTATAATGGTATTTAAAGTCATCTAGCACCAGTTTCTAACTACGGTATGTTCCTTATGATAAGTCCGATTTTAGTCTTGTTAATTTATATTTACTGTGTGGCTGAAATTAATGTAACCTGCCTGTAGTACCTTACCCTGGACTAAAATAATAATAAATAAATGTAAAAAAAAAAAAAAAAAAAAAAAAAGTTAAAGAATAAATAAATAAATTTAAGATAAAATTAAATGAATGATAAGATATTAAATACATTTTAAAAAGAGACATTATCTGTTCTGTTGAATAATCATGTTTACTGTGAATGCTGGGTGGCCCCATAACTGGCCCCATAACTGTTATTAAATTCCGGTCACAATGGAGATGTTCCTAACCCAGCTTTGTGTGAATCAGAAACAGAGCAATTCAATATATTTAACTGCTGAAGATGTTCTGCATGCCTCTCCATCTGGAATTGCATTGCCCTGCCAATCGTGAACAAAATTCACAGACCATTAGTGCTGAAGAGCAAACTAACTTACTGCATGTCCTCAGGGTACAACAGTTTAGCATACAGAAAGTGTGCTCAGGCACTATGCATTGTTTGAGAAAGACCATGCCTATTTGACAGTTATATACCTACAGCTATGGTCAAAAGTTTAGCATCGCCTTAAATTTTAGGATTGAGACATAATGGGAAAAAAAACCCTATATGAACAGAATTTATATATTTTATTTAACATCATGTAATATAAGAAACTACAAAATGATATTGCAAAGGCCTACTGGAAGCCATAATAGAAGTACAGGATTCCAGGTTAGATTTAGAAATGTCATATTTTTCCATTTTTGTCCGTTTTTCATTCGGTATATGGAAAACTACAAAGCGGTATGTAATTCAATATGTTAACGTAACATTATTTCAGCAGGTTTCATTCAAATTTATGAAGCAAAATCAGTTAACTCTATGGGTGAAGCAACGCTTTTGGCCATAGCTCTATGCACTGTTGTCCCCTTTAAGGATAGATGAGTTATTTTTTATTATTATATTCCTATTATGAATTTATTATGTTATTCTTTTTATTATGGTAAAAAAAAAAATAATAATAATTTATATTTTATCTTTTAAAAGGCTGCAGTATTTCAATCTGATCGATTTCATGGTGGGAAATAATAAAAATCCTTTGAATCAGGAATCCTCTGACTGTCATAATGTTTTAGTCATGACTGCATTCCATTCCTACAAGGGTAATAACAAAAGCGTTAAAAGCAATCTAGTGCCACATAGTTTGGCTGTTGATCTTTGTGTTTCCCCAGACTCTATTTTCACCTTGAATCAAGTAAAGCCACATTTTCCTTCCACATGTTTTTTTTTTTAAATAAAAGGTGCACCCTTTGCCTTTCCTGGGTGAGCGGAAGAGCCAGCCTTGTCACTCCATTATCCTCTAGTCTTAAAAAGTAGAAGAGAGGGGGCCACATTCAATGTGACCTGGGCAGTTGCAATGGAGCTGGCATCAAACAGTCATTTCACCCATTACAGACCTGTAACCCCTCTGAAGTAGCGCTCTGCCGCTAGAGGCAAAAGAATAAACGAAATGGTACATTCACTTTCAGTGTTACAGGTAATACAGCCTCACCTGCACCTTACAATTGCATTACATGATGCCCACTGGACACTGCAGCACCTATCTGGGGTCCCATAATCTGTAACACAGGAAGTGAATGAAGAAGAGAGGAAACCAGGTACTTGAGTGAGGGCTCAAGCATAATTCAACCATATATTTCGTTTATTTCCATGTGTATTTTAGCAGTATTTCAGTCCACCACCGTTTAGATCCATGTAAGACAGCTACTGTATAATGTCAAGGATTCAGCAACTCTGTTGTAAAACTACGTTCATGCACTGTACTGCAGCAAATGAAAGTAAAACAGTAGTATATTTTTGCAGTGGTGCAACCATGTAATTACCACTTTAGTTGCTGTAATTCTGCTAAACATGCAACATGTACTCTGAATGCACTCTTTCTACATCATTAACTGGGTATGACGCCTGCAGGGGTTAAGTTGATCAATTACACTGCAAGACGTTCTGGCTGTGCCTGGAGCAAAACAAATAGAGAACAGAAATGTGTAATTTAATGCACATCACTCAAAATGTATTACAGATGGTAGAAAATGAGTTTTTCAAAACTACATACTGTATATGAGTGGGCTTTGAAGTTTTCCCCTCAAAGAAACGGAAATGACATAATCATGCTACAGCTTCAGTTTAGCTTCAGTGTAACCTTTCCTCATGCAAAACTACTTCAGTACCAGCTGTTTCACACTATGGTTCAACACCATTAAAAAACAGGACATAGATATAGACTCTTATATGATGTAAGGCACGATTTATAACCTGGGGAACATTTCTTCCTTTACATTCCTTTGAATACATCATACAACACTTCTAGTAAATTTCATTAGCTACCAACATATATTATATATATAGATTTTTTTTTTTTAAACTTCATAAGATGGCTAACAAATAATCCGGATTTCTTGAAACCTCATCACCAGGAACATTAGGTTACTTACCGTAACCCTGGTTCCCTGAAAGAGAAGATGGCCACCAACATACTTATGGGATATGCCTGCCTTAGGTAGGTATTCACTGAGGATTTTATATCAGAGCTGTCAATAGGCCACTTCCTGGGGTGACGTCCTCGGTCCCGCCTAACGAGGGATTAAACAGTCAACCCACGGAAGCCATTTTCTCTTTTGCGTCGAACCCGTGAGGGCGACCGATGCGACCTCGCTGGTGGGTGGTCGTGTTCTCTTTCAGTGAACCAGGGTTACAGTAAGTAGCCTAACGTTGCTTTTCAATTCGAAAATGGCCACCAACATACTTATGGAAAAGTATACCAGAGCCGTTGCAAGGGAGAAGGAATGACAGCAGATGAGGGACGCATCAGAACCGCATAACCCAAGGTTAGTGGTGTGAGCTTACAACCTCAAGGACACTTGTGCCTAATGAAGGCGATAGAACCTGGAGAAAGTATGCGGCGTAGCCCAGCTAGCTGCAGTACAAATATCGGACAGCGAGGACCCTCTGAAGAGGGCCCAAGATGTAGCCAACCCTCAGGTAGAGTGCGCAGCTACCCACCCAAGTGAGGCAAGCCAGCATTGTCAGACGCAGTCGAGACTGTGGCCACAATCCAGTGCAACAATCACTGCTTTGAGAGGGGCTGTCCTAGGGTCCATATACCGTGACAGACAAAGAGCTGGTCAGAATGACGCAGAGCTCTTGTCCTATCCACGTAACACCTAAATGCCTGCACCAGGCAGAGGAAGTTCAATTTCCTATCCTCCTCCGAAGAAAAGGGAGAACAGACAGCATCTGTAGCTCACTGACCCGCTTTGCGGAGGTGATAGCCAAGAGGAAGGCTGTCTTCATAGACAGATACTTCAACTCTATGGAGTGTATGGGCTCAAACGGGGCCTTCGGGGAGAACTGCCTTCCTTGGAGGGCGTAATCACCAAGCACCCTTAAGAAAAGGGGTTGGCAAGAAATGCGCACCCAGAGATACAGAATCAACGGGGGCATGGCACACAGAAATGGCTGCCAAATACACCTTCAATGTAGAAGGTGACCTACCAGCATTGAGCAGTTCTTGCAGAAACTGCAAGATAACTGGCATAGGGCAAGTGACACCAGTCAGAAACCAGTTCTGAAAATATCTCCACTTGTAGGCGTATAACAACCTAGTGGAGCCTGCCCTAGCATTCTGCAACGTGCCCACGACTGTATCAAACAGCCCTAGGGCTGACCAGCAGTACCGTTCAGGGGCCAGGCCCATAATTGGAACCTGCTTGGTTCCGGATGCCAGAGAGTGCCTTTTATCTGACTGAGGAGATCCAGACAAAGTAGGATCTCCCAGGGCTGGCCTTGTAAGAGCTGGAATAGGGTAGAAAACCAGATTATCCTGGGCCACCGGAGGGCCACTAGGAGAACAGTCGAATTCTCTAACCGGACCTTCTATAGGAAGGCCGGGAGCAGCGGTATTGGTGGGAACATATAAAGGAGCATCCTGGGCCACTCGTGGGCTACAGTGTCAATGCCGAGTGGACCGCCTAAGCGGTGGAGTGAGTACCACAGCGGGCAGTGTGTCATCTCCGCCGAGGCGAAGAGATCAACCTGCACCTTCCCGAACCGTGCTCCACCATCTGAGGGTGGAGCCGCCACTCCGACTGATGCGTACCCTCCCTCAAAAGGAGGTCCGCTGCCCAGTTCGCCACTCCGGGAAGATGCATCGCCAGTAGGGACAGCAGGTTCTGTTGTACCCAAGCAGGAGCCAGAAGGTAATGCGATGTAACCCGAAGACCACCCTGTTGGTTGACATACGCCACCACTGATGTGTTGTCTGTCTGGACCAACACATGTGCCCCTTGTAGCACCAGGAGAAAGTGCTGGAGAGTAAAGTAAAAAGCCTGCAACTCCAGCATGTTTATGTGCAGGGTTGTCCAACAGCCCGACCAGGTGCCGCAGACTCTTCTGCCTTCCAAGACTGCCCCCCAACCCAAGTTGGAGGCGCCCGTCGTCACCACCTGATGGTTTACCACTACTCCCATCCGCACACCTTTGCGCAGATAAGAGATCCACCTCCACCAGCACAGGGCTACTGAACACAAGCAAGACACTGTCAGCCGATGGTGTCTGTCGTGCTTTGGATGTAAGTGGAAAGCATTGAGCCATGCTTGCAGCGGGCACATGCGAAGTAAACCCAGCTCGATGGCTAATACGGCTGCGGCCATCAGACCCAATAATTTTTGACACAACACCAAGGTAACCTCAGATCCCTGTCGAAACAGGGAGAAGCAACCTCGAATAGCTGCTACCCTGTCGTCCAACAAGTATAAGATGCCAAGAAGTAGCTCGAGTAGAACCTCTCTCCATGGGAGGTGGGGTCTACAAGACAAATGGCTCACTTGCACAGCAAGGCAGCCACTTCCTGCTGAAATACAGAGACCTGTATTCGTGACCCCTCGGAAGGGAGGAGGACCCATGAGGAATTGTAGTGTGTAACCGGTGTACACGGTGGCGAGCACCCAGGTGACCGAGGTGCAAGCGCGCCAATATTGCAGATGGTGTGTCGTCATGGGATGGGTCTGAGGCCGCAAGCCTTCAGGGCCCCTGCTGGGGCTGCTGAGGTTGAGGCGGAGCACGCTGAGGCAGCTGCCTAGGGCAATGGCCCTGGAACTGCCTCCAGAATGCTGCTGCGTCGATGCACCATGCCCTGTGTTCCCCCTGCCTTGCGGGAGGGCCCGGTTGCCTACTGCCGCGGTGGCCTATAGGCGGTGCCTCAGGTCACCCAGCAGAGCAGTGGGGACCAGGACCGTTCTGGTAATAGTGCGTGCCTGGGGAGGTTGCCAACGGCTCAACCTGCCCCATGCCGAAGTGTTTGCAAGGCAGGTTACCTGTGCCTCCACTGCATACGCCCTCTTCAGGTAATTCCCCTACCATTACTTCTCATACATCAACAGCGTCACACCAAGAGTCTATGCCTTATAATTATGCTTAATAGAGAAGACTTAAACACTACATCTGACCTAGTGGGGAAAAAAAGCCGTCAGGAGCCCTATATTTCTTTCAAGGACCAATTAATCACTCATATGTGACAGGCCCTTATTCACTGGTTTAACAACAGGCAAACAAGTCTGGGTGGCGTGTCTGAAGAAATATTAAAAGCTGTTCCCTGCGGGGTTTGGTGGCTCAGCTCACAGTCTGGAAGCACATGTTCAAGTCTTCATCAGGTCACATGTGAAATGAGTTTGATGGTAATGTCCAATTTAGCGGTGCTTTATTGAAGACAGAATGGCCGAGAGGTTCAGATAAAGATTGAGGAGCGCTTCTGTGGATAGACATAAATCTGTGTTATAGGTTTTTTTTTTTTAAATGTATACCATTCGAATAATTAACTAGTTATTTCTAGTATTGTCCTAAAGTAACTCTTCTGAAGTTTCCTGGGATCCTGGGAACTTTACAAATCAAACAGCACAGATGGATATCACTAACTTAAAATCAGATTGAAACCTAAAATAAGAATCCCTAAGTATAACACAATAATGTTCAGTTTTATACAGCAATACAATGACACTCACACCCTTCTGCACTGCAGGTCATTTCAGCTGCAGGCACAGAAGCATCTTTGAAGCTTACATACTACTCAGTCACTTTATGAACTAAAGTATTTTTGCTTTACCATACTTCAATGTGCTTCACCATGCCGACCTAAGGTTATCCTGTTTTTTTCTTTCCTTTGCCATGTTTTTATTAAAAATGCTTCCGTTGGCATTCCTTAATATTCCTAAGATTTGTGCTTGTAACATTTTCCACGCAGTTGAATAACATGTTCCTTACAGTAATCTACCATGGAGGGAAAAATATGCAATTAGCGGTCCAAATGCCAGGGTATGAGTGAATTAGCTGGTATTTTTATTACCATTGCATATACACAATGACAGAGGAAACATTACGTGAAGTGGTAGCTAGAAATCATACACAGAGCATATTAACCACTTAGGCAGTGGAAACACATGCAGGGTCAATATTAATAACAGAGCACTTCCCATGTTTTGTTTTGTGACTACTAAGGTAATTGAAGTCACAAAACATGCTGCTATTTAAGGCTTGCCTTGTGGGATTTGCTCAAATGGGTGGTTTGATGGACAGGCTGTTAGGGTTAAGGTTAAGTTTAATGTTAGGAACAACGTAAAGGTTCAAGTTATAGTTAAGGTGCCATTTGACTGGCTTACATTAAATTTCTGGCTGCCGGACACATACTATAGCTACAGCCTAATTTAAAATGCATAGCACTGTTTTTACAAACATAGATAATCACATATCTAAGATTACCTAATCTTGCCTTGCATAGAGTAGTCCAACATTAGTGCCAATGGGGTCTGTGAAGCCAGCCGATATAGTATATACATCTACAGAACCTGAAAAGCTGTAATACATAGAATATATAGAGATTATAAATATCCGTAAAAAAGTGTGAGCTCAGGAAACAAAACTAATAAAATTTTTTTTAAAAAACAGGATGGTCTTTTCCTCCTCATTTACTGATAAGGTTTTACTGTAGATATATAGTACAGTATTACTAAAATAAACTTAGTGTAATTGAGAAAGACTTCCAGTCAAAATGTTAGAATAGAATAGAATTTTGCACAGTTTCTTTTGGCAAAAGCACATACTCTGTCATTTAGTGTTTTACAGTCATGGACATCTTACCAGTTATCAACAGATCACTAACATACTAACAGGGTTAATAATTTAACTAATTTCTCAGTAAAGGGATTGTAAATAAGCATCTTATTATTGCACTTGCATCTCCTTTGCTTCAGCAGGGATTACAGAGTCTCAGTCTCAAATCTTTTGGACTGTTATTAGCATATTCATCTCCGTGGAGATTTACTGGGGAGGGTTTTTGGCCTGACTGACTAGACAAGTAAAGCATGAAAGAAACAGGACTTGCCAGATGTAACGTTGTGTAAAAGATTCCCAGAAGTGAGTTCGCGGAACGAGGGGTCATAAAGAAAGCTGAGAGTGAAAGATATCACGAATAGATGGTCAAGCGACACCATAAGTAATTTACTGTAAAATAAGTAGAACCGTATAACCAGCATGCCCATGCAAAACCACACAACTAAACCTCTCTGTTTAAAAAGCCTTCTTCAACTGGTTAGCAGCCCTGAAAACAGCTTTTGCCTTAACGACCCAGTGTCAAAAGTGGGTAGGGGATACTGGTTATCTTAAACTGGGGATAGTGCAAAGCAGGCAGTGTTACTGACAGAAAATACTACCTAGGAAAGCCAGTATCCAGCATAACTACATAATGGAATGACTGTATATAATATAGCTGAATGTTTAATACGTTTTGCAGTGTATACTGAATAAGAGAAACACCTCTTGTCTAAGTAATCTTACCACAGGTGAATTTTCTGTGTGGGCTTGTGCAATCCAATGACTAGACAGTCTTAACCCCAAAGCAAAAATAGTAATAACATTGTAAATGTTGATCTTTATTGGCATAATAATAAATCTGACATAATCTTTTAGGCCTTGTATTAGGAGGGAGATCCAGGAAGGTTTGGGGGTTTGTGACCTGTATGAAAATCCTATCGTCACTCAACTGACCTTTACAAGACATGTATGTCTGAGAATCAGAGCTCATAAAATAAGTCCTTCCTGTTTGCTACAAAGGCCTTTCATTTTGTTACCTCTGGGCTTTGTTTCGTCAACATGAATCATTTGAACATACCTGTCAGTTAGCTCATGTTGTTCTTCATCAGTGTCCGTTCTCCACCTCGCTCCGATTTCCTAAAAACAGAAGACAATATTTATGAGGTTTAATAAACAGCAACCATGCTAAAATAGCACAGCCCTCAAACGAACATTTTGTTAGAACTGGACAATTTTACAGTACACTATATTACTGAACTATACTGCTTTGGCAGTACATTTTAAAATCAATTGAATCCATCTGGTCGGAGTGTAATTCACCTGCATGTGTCCTCTGTTAAAAATGTGATTTTTAATCTGTTTAACCTAAATACACACTGATGAACACATAAGCAAGAACGTTTACCACACAATCTGTGACTAACCTGCAATAGCAGCAAGTAGCGATCCAGTTGTGTTGATCAGGAAATATAAACTGAGGTCTGTTAGGATAACTCCTTTCCCAAAACAAATCTGACCACCTGGGAAGCTGACTAAAGCTGGATTAGATGGAGTCTATGTAATCATGCACAGAGCTATCCTTAATTTAACTGGTATTGGGAGCCAATTGTTTACTGTTATTAAGTGGTGGTCTGGGAGTTTATTAGGATGTATGGCCTGTGTGATCCTAGCTATTGTAGCATTAAAGCAGGGTGGAGTCTAAATGATAATAAATCAGCCTAACTTGTAACTAATCAATGTGGAACAAAGACACTCCTTTGAGGTTTAAATTAGTACTTTTTGATTTCAGTACACTATCGATTGCCAATTTTCTTTTTTACTTGACTAATGACACTGTCATTTTGATGTTACTTTTTTAACCAACTCTGTAAATACTGTAGTCTCCTGTTTCAAAGCCAATATACGCACAATCAATAATGACAATTTCTGTAAATAAAAGCCTTTACAAAGGTGGATAGTTCTGTTGACATGTCAAAGCCGTGTCACACCTGCAGAGTTGTATCGCTTTGTGAAGACATGTATTCATGTTTGGTCCTTCCCTAAAGCAATCTCTTGAAGTTAAGAAAACGGCATCGCCAGACCAGAGTTACTTTAATAGTGGGTCCTAACTGGAAAATGTTGGAAAACCCCTAGAACAATGTTTCCCAACCCTGGTCCTGGAGATCCCCAATCCTGTAGGTTTTATAGGTGTCTTTACATCATCAATGGCTAATGATCTGGAACACATGTTAATCTGGACTAATTAAGCCAATAATTGGTTCAATTAAATAACTGAGAGCTTGGTTGAAATGAAAACCAGAAGACCCTGTAGCTCTCCAGGACCAGGGTTAGAGACCCCTGCCCTAGAATCTACTGGATGTTATTTTCACATGATCATTCCAGTTAACTGAAGAAACAGCTGCTTGCATTTGTGCTGATTGCTGCTCCCCACAGAGGCTATGAAATGCTGTCAGCAGCAATCAGCGCAGATTCAAGCAGCTGTTTCTTTAATTGTTTCAACTGGAATGATAAACTAGCCCAATCCGCACCACTGCCCCTCACCTGTGTGTCAGAGCCTGCTTGCTGTGGAGAGCTCAATCCGAATAATCATTTAGTGCAGCTGAACTCACAGAGCGCACTGCAATGACGCAGCAACGCAGACCTGTCTTTTTTATTTTTGAAACAAAACATTTCCTGTCTGACAGCTGTATGGAGTTTAAATGTCAGTGTTCATCTGTACCATTCTGAAAAGCCTTGATTGTGGGAAGCAGGTACTGTTTGGTGTTCTGTCTGTGTTCCTTGCAATAAATGTACTTTGTGTACAGTTAGATACATATTCTTGCCTCAAAGTTTAATAGGCTACCTGGACAGTGAAACAATTTGAAGGCCTCACTGTACATATGGAGTTTAGTTTGTGGTTAGCTGTATCTTCTAAACTGTAGTTGTATGTTGTGAAACCTCCATGCAAGCTGACTATGAAGCAATCTTACCAAGATCGTAAAGCTAATCAATCATCATCCAGTAACGTGTATTAATTTGAATAAAAGCAGAAGAACAAGAGTTAAGACTGTATCGTATTGTATTTTTTTTTATTTTTTTATTAGAGAAAGTGTTAGATTTCCGTTACATAAGTTTCCTGTTCACAGTGCTTACATAACGCTGCTCATTAATTGTGTCAAAGTTTTTGTCCACAGATGCACCAGTACCTTTTTCTAAAAATACTTTTACTCTACACAGTTTTAACAAACTGCTTTAGATAAAATTAGATTTGTAAATGCTTTGTTTTTCAATACCTTGGATATCTATGGTCAATTTTATACTGTGCTTTTACATTCAGAACAGGGAGCTTGGCATGTCATTTACAGATGTTGTGTTAAATGAATGACTTACAGTACAACGCTGTCAGAATGCAAGCTAAAATACACAGAAGTCATCTATTTTATTTTGTGAAATGTTAATTTTTTTCTGTTAGAAAAAAATATTCATATTTGTTTTATGGATATGGATTAATCTGTAATTGGAATAAGCCCCCCAAAAATATTCCGATTGGAATGGTTAAAGACCCAAAGTAAGGTGGGATAGGAGTAGCTCAGCCAATGCACTCATTGCCTGCCCAGCAAAGCCCACTGCTCTGTCTTTGGCCTTGGTAGCTGAGGCTCTGCTTTGGGTCTCCACAGGGAGTAACCATCATCGCAGCATGGGAGACAACACCTAGAGCCACACTACTCACGCCACCGGAGAGCTGAGGTGAAAGATTTCCAGGGACTGAAATTAATTTCTAGGCTAGCAACAAAGTAAAAACAACCTCTGAATATAAGAAACAGTTACCATTCCCATCCTGGAAACCAATGTTTTGAGGAACACAAGAGTGAAACGCTGCATTGTGTACCCAGTCGTTTCACCCACAGAGCATTACAAAGACACACAGTCATTCACGGCCGGCCCTATCCCATTTTTCACAAACCCCATGGAAATGTCAACTAATGTTTCAGTACTTCAGTTGTGTTTTATCAAGGCAAGAACAACGCTAAGCTTTATACTATATTAACGGCGTGATGAAATGTCACAGCCCATTACACATACGGGGCAAGCGTATTCGAATGAGTCAGTTTTGTATAAATCAATGCAGGACGCTGTCCAGCTGAGTGCCAATCACCAGTGAAGTAAGGCAGAGAAAATGTCATTAAGTCAACGTGCATCCCAAGTGGCAAAACCCGTTTTCTTTTTAGAAGGAAAGGAATTTGCATCGAACTCTGGAAAAGACATTTCCTCAGCCTGAAGTAACATTCATATTGTCAGTCCCCACCCGCTGACAATGCAGCTGAAAACAAAATGGCAGCCCAAGGGTCTGGCTTAACCATCTTTTTCCTGTTGTGCTTCCTAGTAGCCTGAAGGGTAGTCCCCTTTGCTAATGGAGAACAAAAACACTGCTTGCCTTCATGGGCCCCAAACCTGTACAGAAACAACTCTTGTATAATCATCTTTAAAAAGTGCATTCAACAGGGTTAAATGAGTTTTGTGTCAAGTGGCGTGCAACAAAAAAAAGCATTGGTAATTTTAATAAACGAAAGTCATTACCGGTGGACAACTGTAACAATTGTATGATTTTGCGGCTTCTGTGACAAGGGGCCAAGATCAGAAATAACTTGATGCTCCCCATGGCCATTGGAGCCTTTGCTTTCCGAAATGGTAACTACATCAGGAGATTTACCTTTCTGCTCTGGAAACCAAATGTGTGGTTCGTAGTTGAGATTTTGTACCCCTCACTGGGAATAAACTTCATTGGAAGAATTTATTCATTTCAACATATTGTTGGCCAAAGAAGAGGTAGCAGACACTGACAAGACCACTGCATTTAAAAGAAAAAAAAAATATGATAACGACTTCATTCTTTAATGAGGTATTCAGCCAACTGGTATAAATTAAAATAGAAACCTGTTAAACCTGTTAACGACAAAGCAAGAGTTACTGTTTATTAGTAACTCAATGTGTGTTTTATTCAAGCTACATAGTTCAACAAAGGATCATTTTAAAGCTATTTCCAAGCATGTTCAAGTAACACGTCAACAGGTGTGGGTAGCTTCCAGGCAATTCAAGCTGGCTCCTCAAGTACTGTACCGTATAACGTTGCTTGAGACAAAATAATAAAAAAAAATAAAAAAAAGTTAAATGTTCAATGACAGTTTCCTTTGAAATATATGATGGCCTTTAATCAAAAGTAATGCTGGAACCATTAAATTTTTACTGTAAAATGCATAATGCGTACTTTCTTTATACTGAGGTTACAGACTGTCTCCCATATGACCCAAGGGGGCACATACATGAAATACATGTTTTTCTTACAGTACAACAACATTTTGAGAAGTCACTTACACCATTAAATCAGTTCTACAGACAACTGAATGAGGTAAATCACTAGTGAAACAATTGGGATATTAAATTATTATGTGCATTTGATATATGGTCCTGAACTGTGGTGAAAATGTATTTTTTATATCTTACTACTGGTAATACAAGCTCATATGAATACCTCTTCTTAAGAGTACTGCAAAATGGTCTCCTCTTTAACACAAGTTACAAAATATCTTTATCGCAACGTCATCAAATGGAGAGCCCATCACTTTCTGGTGCTTTCTACACAGATTATAGTGCTGTGCCGGTTTTGCATCGGTTCCATTGTATGTGACTGGGGCTTTACCTGACCTAAACTATGCAGTAGCTTCATTATTCTGTTTCTATCATTTTAGTGCCTGAACGTTTTCAAAACTGTGTATTTACGGTGGCCGTAAGACTACCTAGTGTCACAATCTGGAGACTGATCAGCATCGTTTGCTGTATATTCCACTACTGGGTTTGATTATGGGGTGTGATTAAGAGGCCTGACCAAGCCTTGACACAAGACAGCATGGAGGTTAAATTTGTTTGTTTAGCAGACACCTTTACCCAAGGCGACTTACAGAGACTAGGGTGTGTGAACTATGCATCAGCTGCAGAGTCATTTACAATTACGTCTCACTCGAAAGACGGAGCACAAGGAGGTTAAGTGACTTGCTCAGAGTCACACAATGAGTCTGAGGTGGGATTTGAACCGGGGACCTCCTGGTTACAAGCCCATTTCTAAAACCACTGGACCACACAGATCAAAGAGAAGCAAAACCCTTTTAACATGGGAAAGGTAGAGAAGAAGCAAGCTCTATAACTGACAAATGATTCTACATTTATACATTCGATTATTTTTACTTATTATAACAACTCGATCAACAGTCTCACTATCCAAAATATTTATGAAAAGTAATGTTATTTGGCAGATAAAATATTTGTTTTGCTCTCTTGCTGTAACCAGACCTCAATTTACTTTTAAGGTAAACATGGCAAAGACATTGTTTGTTCAAATAAACATAAAAACAGCTTTGTTTGTTCATTTCTAATTTTTTAACCGCATCAGCATCTCCGGCTGAATGTTGGTTTACACTATTTCTTAATTAAAAAAATACCAACAAGACCGGGATACAAAATAAATCAATAGAAACTATCTATAACAGCCGATTCCTTCTGACTTTGAAACTCTAAATGACACATCAAAGTAGATTTTTACTGAAAAGGGTAACCTGAAACTTCAAGTCCAGTTAAATTGATGTATTCTCAGGTCTGGACTGCAGACTCCCTGATTTAAATTTATATCTGTGAACCACCCACAGCATTTTCAAGCCAAGTGAAAAAGCAAAAAACCCATGATAGTAAAGACTGCGCCCATGTAAATCAATCAGTTTGAAAGATTTAGACCAAAGCAACAGAGACCCTGTAAACCAGGGGTGGATGTAAATCACTGTTATAAAGCTGTTATTTAATGGCTCAACTAAATTGGTTTCAAAAGACATTGGGAGTTCATTGATTTGTGACTGTACATACTGTACATCATTTTCCAAAGTCACAGCAGGATAATAAAATAAAAACACATTTGACTGCAGTACAAATCTTCACACAGCTTACACTTTTCAGCCACAAAGCCACTTTGAATAAGTTACAGTAGCTTGCTTTCTTAAGGGGGGCACAAATACTCTTAGGCTACGTACACACACTGCACGTGGCTCGACAACTGTATTCATAAATGGCACTCACTGCGGTTGTTTGTTGTACACACACACACACACACCTTTCATTACTGAAGTGAGTGACTCCCTGTTTAAACAAACCACTGAAATCGGGCCATCATTACATGCCGAACATGAGGTTTTGTGTGAGAACATGGAGGCGGTTTATGGTTATGCTTTTGGAAGAAAGTACTGTACGTAATCGATCGAGAGCTCGTCAAGCACAGCTCTGCTCTTTTCTGCAAAACCAGCAGAGACGCCATTTTGCTTTTTTCTGCACTGCTAAATGCAGTACCATGACGGCAGATCGAAATATTTGGGTGATCTTCAGACCAGAAGGCTGGTGGGAACGAGTTGAGTGGTTTCCAAATGACAGGATTAAAAGTGTACGCATGACTAAGAAGTCGTATATGCGTCTTTGTCATTTACTGAGACATTTCCTGGAGTGCCAACACACAGATGAGGCGTTCGGTATCAATGGGGAAACGAGTTGCAGTCGCACTGTGGTGTTTGGGGATACGAATTGTCCCATATTGTTTTATTTAAGTTTTAAAACCAAAAATACATTTTTTTTTCTTACAACAAAATATTATACAACTGTACTTTGATTAAATAGAAAAGTGTATTTTATGTATGCACTATTTACCATTGTTATGAATTTACTATTCATCAATATTACAAAATCAACTAGACTCATCAAGCACCTATATATTCTTTTTAGCCATGTTTATCACACGGAAATGTCTGATAAACAACGGACATCATTGGTTGTGCAGAAATCCACTGAGCACTGCGGTTGTGTTAGTGTGGCTGTAACACACACACAGTTAGTGCGAATAAACTAACCAAACTGAATTAATAACCGCAGTCGATACTTGTTCCGAACAGGATTAACTCATGCGGTTGCCGCTGCCCTTTGTAACCAAACCGTTGTGTATACAAACCATATTAAGATCAAAAGGTGAACTCACAACCGCCTGTGTGTGTACGTAGCCTTAGTTACATCTGATGTTGATGTTGATGTTGCTGCTTCTGTGCTTGCTGATTGCATTTCTGATATTAAGAATTGGATGTCACAAAACTTTCTGCATCTTAACTGTGACAAGACAGAGGTTATGTTGCTAGACACTGACCACCAGTTACGTAAAACCAATGCTGTAAACTTGTCAGTTGATGGTACCATGCTTGAGTTTAGATCCAAAATGAGAAATGTGGGAGTTATTTTTGATCCTGGATTAACTTTTGAACCTCATGTGCAGAATACTGTTAAGGCATCATTTTTCCACCTTAGAAACATCACTAGGTTGCGACCTATGCTTTCTGCTTCTGTAGCTGAAAAGCTGGTTCATGCATTTGTTTTTTCGAGGATTGATTATTGTAATGCTGTGCTTGCAGGTGTCTCCAAAAGCACACTGTCCAAATTACAACATGTTCAGAACTCCGCAGCTCGTATCCTTACAAGGTCACGTGCTAGGGGTCATATCACTCCTGTTCTAGAGTCCCTGCACTGATTGCCTGTCAGGTTTTGTGTTGATTTTAAAATGTTACTTCTTACTTTTAAGCAGGCCCGGCTCCAGCTTCTTTAGGATGGGGGTGCCAATAGACCTCTTAGAGGGGCCACCATTTAGACACATACTTTTAAACATAGTAATTTTCCGTTGCAGTGATAATATAGGCTTATAGGCAATTCCATGACAAACAAATGTAAATGCAGAGTGAATTATTTTCGATGTATTCAGCGCATCTCTGCCATCCATGTTCTACTGGTGTACTTCATTTGGGATGAAGTTTTTATCTCTACCTCTTTTTTTTCTGCGCTGTCTTTTTTATTCCTTTAAACTTAAACTGCCTTTCTATTCATTTTATTTAAACTATTATACAGATATATACAATCTTCCTTTCCACTTTCCAAAAGTAATGAAAAAACTAAACAAAATGAAAGCAATATAATTAAAGTATAAGTTTTCTATTTTTTGACTTGGAGAACTTCTTTCCTCCATGTTCAGACTCATAGTAATAGCTTTTTCATGAGTCAAAATAACTAAGTTTCTCTTTCTGTCATGAAGCATGGATCAACGAAAAGGAGTAAGTATCTGTGACAGAGTGGAGAAGGAATTTCCACATGAAGCTGTAGATACACCAATTATTAAAACTGACACATACATCTTATGCAGCAAAGAAAATGCATCTGCATATCCATGCAGAAGTTTACAGACAGCAGCACAGTCTGCATCTTTGTTGAGTTTTTTAAGCAACATAGGTTTAGCTACAACAATTTCACTGGCCATGTCATTTTTGTCAACAGCTATCATCTGCAGAGGCTCTAGCATGGTAGCATCAATAAATGTACTAGAGTGGGGTACAAGACAAGACAAAGACTTCATTAAATCCAGATTCTTCAGAGAAAATCTGTGTTCCATCTCTGACACTGCTCAATCTAGAATCTAGATTAACACAGGTCTCTTTAATGTCAGACTGCAGTCAGATTTAGCAATACTTGCATAGTCTAAATGTCCTAGTGTTGAAAACACAACAGAATCAGCTAGCTGCTTACTCATGGTTCTCTGTCTCTTTGTAGGATGCAGATCTACAGATACACTACAGGGCTCATTCCAGAAATCTTCATCTTGACTGAGATTTTTTAATGCATCTGCTGATGCATTTATCACCTCACCAGCAGAGCAGAGATCAACAGATTGTGATTGAAGAACAGCATTGGCTGGCTTTAAAATACCAAGAATATGGACAAGGAACTTTCCAAGAACAAAGAAGCTCTGTCTCTTCAGCTGAGAAAAAAGTCCAGATGCTTCTGTACATAAGTCAATGGAAGCAATATTATCCTCTGAGACTTGTGACAGTATATCAAGAATAAGATCCTGATTATCAATAACACATCTGATCACTTCAAAATGGCTTGTCCAGCAAATTTCTAGCAATCTCTTTAGTGAAGGGCCATTGTCCTTTTGAGTAATGTAGTGGCAATGAAAGAATGCATAGAGAACTACAAAGATCAAAACATCTCTTTGCACATGGTTCACTTTGAATTGCATGTGCTGCTACTAAGTGCAGCTAACGGTTGTAACAATGTATGTATGGTATGTGCCTTCCTAGTTTCCATTGCAGCAAAGCCTGCACACCTCCATTAACCCCACTCATCACTGATGCACCATCGTAGCACTGGCTGATGATGTTGTCAGCATTAAAACCAACTTCAGAGAGGTGTTGAAGTATTTGAGTTGTGATATATTCTGCATCCAACTGATGTAATTCAAGCTAGCCAATCAGATGCTCCTCAGGTATTGAATCAGTAACAAATCTTACCATGATGGACAGATTTTCTACATTGCACTTATCTCGTGTCCCATCACTTTTGATACAGTACCCACTCGAACCAGAATGCATATATTTCTCTTTAATTTGGTTAAGAACCATTTTACTTAATGTCTACTTAGTGCAGGTAGGGTCATGGTTACTATGGAACACAGATAGGAACAAGAATGCCTTGGAAGCCATCAAGTTGCTTGCAACTTCTAGTTATCATTATTATTATTATTATTATTATTATTATTATAACAATTTATTATAATAACGATACCCACTGGAGACAAACTGATCTGCATCATGCCAGCCTATTTACAACCCCAAGAAGATGGCAAGGCATTTTACTACCCAATTTTAAAGAAGAATAGATCTTTAATAACACAATAAAGAAAGAAAGCTACAGTAAATTTGTGATTCTTATTAAAAGTTCACCATTGCATTTTTTGTTTTGTCATGTTTTTTATTCCCACAAGCTTCTGCATTTGAAATATATTTCTTCAAACCGATAATGATACACTTTAGGTCATCCTTTAAAAAAACTGTTGGTTTGCTGTGACCCGACAAAATATAATGTCAAACTATAAAGCGCGACTGTCACAAAGACGGCCGGAGTGGGTGGCGTCAGACCAGAAAGGAATTCAAACACAGACAGAGATTTGTGGTTTGGTGAAGCTGAGCGAATGCTTTCGCTCAGCATTTAATAACAAAACAGAAAATAAAAGGTTTGAAACAACAAAACACAGCACACGGCACTTGAGGCCAAAATAAATAGACAAACAAAACGGACTAGACAGTGCACAACAGACAGACGAACAAACACGGTGAGTGAAAACAGTTAACTATTATTATTCTTCTTATTATTATTCTCTTTACCTCCATCTCCAATCCCGTTCTCCACTCACCGAACACCTAACCACGAGTGACTAAAAATGTGCCTATTTATACTGTTGTGCTGGGATTCAATTACTAATTATTCACTTGAATCCCAGCACGTGAATTAATTCTGTGCAACCCCGTGCTCACATATTACATTTAACCAGCACGTGAAGTGATTTGTGCTCTCCTCGTGCCTAAATACAAATCTACACTTTTTAAATACACGTGAAACACAGACCCGTTTATATCCCGTGTACCAATCTATACACCAACATTAACATACGCACCATACATACAACACATAACACACAAAATACACACAGGGGCGGGCACTTTGCCACAGCGACATAAAGAGGATTTGGCCTATTCAGGCAGAACTATCTGAATGCTTATTGATTGGACAAGTACAGTATGCCCTCTCTGTGACCATGCAAAATTGGGAATTTGTGTTTTGTTTTTATTCTATGATTTAAAAGGTAAACTTGTTGTCACTATTATGCTATTCAGCTGGGCAAAAATACAAAAAACAAACATAAAACCTCACTCCTTTAGCAATATAAAAGACCATGGCATGTCAACAACATGAGTGCATCTATTTCAATTATCTAAACAGTGATGTAGTGTAGCTTAATTATACTGTCCTAAATCTTGTAAGACTGCTCTAGTGCTGAAGATGTCAATAAGAGGGTGATCAATACAATTCCCCAGCAGAGGAAAAACACCAGCAAGATTAATAAAATTCAAGTTAAACAGTGGCTCTGTTTACATTTACAGTTGTTTAGATAATTTAAAAAGAGCCCCGGTGTTATTTATAAATATTAACATGTCACAGATGCTCCATAACTTATGAACACAGTATTAGTGTATCCTGCAATATAAACTTGCATTAACATTTACCAATTTGTATGAATACTGATTGTGGGGCTATATTAATCTAGTTCAAATCCCCATGCTAATGACTTCCTGATGTCAAATCCAGTACAGAAGTTACCTTTGCACTCTTTACTGTGGCTGTCCAACAGATTTCAGTATCACAAAACAAGCTCATTACAATACCTTTCATAATAACTACAAGATGTAGAAATGAATATGAGTGCCAGCAGATGTCCAAGATTATACGGTGTATTTCAACTAAATTGGACTAAGCTGTAACAAAAAATGCATAGCAACAAGAAAAAGCTCCAGGAGATTCTGATTTGAGTAAGATACTGTATCATGAACTTGGCATAAAAATACACAAGTGGCCTTCATGCCAAGAAAGTCAGTAAGTACCAGGCAGTGAACAGAGTGGGGTATGCTGCAGCACAATACCATACAGCATTCAAAACAAGGTTGTTTTTGACTAATGGCATTTCCCAAGAGCAGCATAAAGACAAATGCAAAGTAACTGACTTGAAGTAAACATGTGCTTCCCAGTGCTTATTCTACACATTCTATTGGGTCATTCCAGCCGAAGTGGGCTGAATTCACTAGAGGTGTACGTAGACGACATGCGATGGAGAAACTGGTTCCAGGGTTGGTGGTATGTGCACATAAAACAAACCAAAAAAAAAGCTGTCTAGCTCACACACCACACATGTTAAGGATGTCTGAAAGTGAGAACAATTGTCATTCTGAAGCTTTGACTTTATTTCTTCTCCATGTGGGGGGTGGCCTAGACAAATAGTTTGTAATATGGTGTTTCAAAGGCCTTTCCAACAAGAAATAATTAATGTAAGTGGTCTACTTGAGCTGGAATAACCATATAAAAAAAGGTTAACAGTAATTATGTTTAATGTAAACTGAAGCAATCAATGAATGTCACTGTACATTATACAGCTGAATTGGTTGTAAAACATTTAATAATGAATGGATAGGCTAGAATTAGATCCAACACAGCTGTATACAACCAATGAGCCACTGTCCAATGAGCCACTATCCAATGAGCCACTATCCAATAAGTCACTATCCAATGAGCCACTATATCCCACCACTGGATAAGATTAAGGAGCATGACAAAGCTTTGACACAAATGTTGTCTTGGTTTCAGTAGATCAAGCAACACCCTTCTAATATGGTACAGGTGGAGAAAAACAAGCTCTATAACTAACACATAGTCAATTATACATTAGATTGTGTGTACATAATATGTGTAAGCCTTCCTCTGCTCTATGCTTGAAGAGGAATGTTTGATGCATGCCTCACTCAACAGGAAACAGTCTTCCCTGTTCGTGAGCCACACAAGATACATTTTTTTCTTATAAATGTACAGTGTTTTTTTTCAGCACAGAGAAGAGGTAAGGCGTGACTTATTTAATTTAGACAAAAAAATATCATCCGTCTTTCTGCAATTACACCTTTTCATATTATCATTTTACTCTGAACCCTTTCATGCATGAAATATTGAAAATAGCTGGAAAATGTAATTTTTGACATATAATAAATACAGTGCCTTGCAAAAGTATTCAGACCCCTGACCAATTTTCTCATATTACTGAATTACAAATGGTACATTGAAATTTCGTTCTGTTTGATATTTTATTTTAAAACACTGAAACTCAAAATCAATTATTGTAAGGTGACATTGGTTTTATGTTGGGAAATATTTTTAAGAAAAATAAAAAACTGAAATATCTTGCTTGCATAAGTATTCAACCCCCACACATTAATATTTAGTAGAGCCACCTTTCGCTGCAATAACAGCTTTAAGTCTTTTGGGGTAAGTATGTACCAGCTTTGCACACAGTGTCGGAGTGATTTTGGCCCATTCTTCTTGGCAGATTTGCTCCAGGTTGTTCAGGTTGGTTGGACGACGCTTGTGGACCACAATTTTCAAATAGTGCCACAGATTCTCAATGGGATTGAGATCAGGACTTTGACTGGGCAACTGCAGGACATTCACCTTTTTGTTCTTGAGCCACTCCAATGTTGCTTTGGCCTTGTGCTTGGGATCATTGTCCTGCTGAAAGGTAAATTTCCTCCCAAGCTTCAGTTTTTTAGCGGACTGAAGCAGGTTCTCTTGCAGTATTTCCCTGTATTTTGCTCCATCCATTCTTCATTCAATTTTAACAAGATGCCCAGTAACTGCTGATGAGAAGCACCCCACAACATGATGCTGCCATCACCATACTTCACTGTAGGGATGAGGCATGGGCAGTGTTAGGTTTTGCGCCACACACAGCGCTTTGAGTTTTGGCCGAAAAGCTCTATCTTGGTCTGACCACAAAACCTTTTCCCACATCGCAGCTGGGTCACTCTCATGCTTTCTGGCAAACTCCAGACGTGCTTTCAGATGGTACTTTTTGAGTAACAACTTCTTTCTTGCCACCCTCCCATACAGGCCAGTGTTATGCAGAGCTCTTGATATGGTTGACTGGTGCACCATTACTCCACTCCCAGCCACTGAACTCTGTAGCTTCTTCAAAGTGATTGTAGGCCTCTCTGTGGCTTCTCTCACAAGTCTCCTTCTTGTTTGAGTTTTGAGGGATGGCCTTTTCTTGGCAGTGCCTGGGTGGTGTGATGCAGCTTCCACTTCCTGATTATTGATCCAACTGTGCTCACTGGGATATCCAAACACTTGGATATTATTTTGTACCCTTTCCCTAATCTATGCATTTGTATTACTTTATCTCTAACTTCTGTAGAATGCTCTTTGGTCTTCATTTTCCTTCAGATTCACAGCCTGACTAATGATCCTTCAACAGTGGGGTTTTTATCCAGAAAATGTGACAGCAACTTTAATTGTTCACAGGTAGAGGCAATTTCTTTCATCGGTGTAAACTGGGAGCTTCCACAGCACAGGGGTTGAATACTTATGCAAGCAAGATATTTCAGTTTTTATATTAATTTTTTTCATTTAAATTTACTTAAATTGTCTTCCATTGCATTATATGGGGGGGGGGGGGGGGGGATGGCATCCTTATATGAGGTCATCCTACATTTGCATCTTCCATGTGTCAACATATAAAAAATAGAAAAGTGTTTGTTTTATCTGAAGTCGCCATACAAAAAGGGTTAATTTATACTCATTTTCATATTATTTGTCCACTAAACTTGAATTTTCAACTGATATGTAGAAATTAAACTAGAAAATCAAGTCAGACATCTGTAATACAATACGGGACACTCTACACACAACCTATTAAATTTTCTACCTGCTAAATTGCAACAGCAACTATTGTACTTTGCGTCAACAGATTTAACAGGCTGGTCATCATGGTTAAGGGCTTATTAGTAGTCCTTTCACAGTAACAGAGCCCTGCAGCTACGCAGTCTAGATCAAATGTCTTTGATTTTTCTCCTGGATAAAAAGCGTCATTGAAGTAAAGTAACAGATTTTTTTTGTGGACTTAGTGATATTTTTTATTTATTTAGTCATTCATTTGAAGTTGCTTGGCTCTGTCGAATCTCTCATCCAGAACTTCATAGACTAGCGATTAAGAGAAAAAAGTCCACCAGAAAGGAAACACAAAACATATGTTAAACTCTATTCACTTATTGCATTTATATCAATCTGCGTTGATTATGGGAGGCCTGTCAACATGTTAGTACATTTTTCATTCCACCAGGAGGATGACTTACTTCAGCTGGCAAAAATGTCACACTGGCAAACACAAGAAAAAACATTATGAGCTAAAAAAAAATGTTGAAGCAAAACTTTATCTGCATGCAATTGATAGACCACAATGCAGTCCTGGATGAACTCCAGAAGTATTATGTGCAGTTAAACTGTTTTAAAAAAAAAATCTAAACCATACATCAATATGGTCCAAACTAATTTTAACAATATTCTGTAGGTACAATTGTTATGTTTTTAATAGTTAGTGTTTATACATTTTGCTGGAGCGAATGTTGCTTCAAAACTCAAGTAAATACATATTAGAATATTCTTTCACTTTTAATGAACTGAAACACAGCATATAATACAGTATTTGAGTCCTCATTTAAATTCATAAAGCAGTGATGAGTCAATAAAGTGGTTGTCATTCTCTGGTTGATTCATGTTCATTTCTCGTACAAACAACACACACCAAATAAGACAGCAAAACCCAGCACTTTGGGTTGAGCACATTATTAAGAGCTAAACTGCAGTTTGGTGTTGGTGAGAGAGTGACGTTCCTCCATGTTGACAGCTACTAATCCCTTTGTTCAGATACAGTAGCTATGATTTACCATTCACTATCCTGTGTCATTGTGTCATTGCACATCTTTAATTTTGTGGTTGTGTTAACTGTGTTTTAAAGAATGAGTGAAATGTATTTCTGGTGTTGTGGGTGCCCCACTTGCAAGCAATGCACACAAGGAAAAACTGATAAGGTTTATGTAGATTTAATAAGGCACACATTCTGATCACCATACCATAGATTACAGTGATTCTATTACCCACTTTTCACTACATAAGGAACGAACACTACCATTCTAAAACTAATTAGAAACACCTCATAAACTTCCAATCACTGGTTCACTAACTTAATTGGGGCAGTTTTTTTTGTATTTCTGATAAAAGCATACCTAATGAAGATTTGGAGAAAAAAGCTCTTGGAATCAGCAGTAGTCAATAATGTCTACAAAGCAGGCAGGTCCTCTAAATCACTGCACAGCACAGTCACTGACATACAGAGCTGTGTGCTGCAAGATGCCAAGGGTTCACCCAAGTGAAAAAAGTGGCAATCCTCTTTCACTGAAGCGAAGGTGCTACTGATATTAACAAATAAAGGCCTGGTTTCTGCTGGAGCACATAAACTAATTCACAATGTAACAATGTTACAGAAAGACTTCGGTTCCAGGCAAGAAGCCACAAAGTGACATTAAAAAAAAAAAAAGTGATTGATTTTCTTTGCACTTTTACACCGCCAGAACGTTTCTATACATAACACTGGGGATGTATTTAAAGCCAATTAGATACACTGCATGTTTAACTTATTTGCATTGTAAAATAATGTAATGTGAGGCTGATCAAAGATCCCGGAGAGTTTGGATGGAATTAAAAGGAGGCCTGGCTGGCCTAGGTCACACTGCACATTTAACAGGATCGGGTGCACACGTGTTGACTACATTCAGGGTCAGGCGTCTCATCTGCATATTTTAACATCAGGTTGCAGAAGATCAACTTTAAAACTTGAGACGTGTCGATGCTGAAGTTGAAGTATAGATTTGTGTTGACAAGTTATAGAAATAGGAGACATTCAGAGACTAAAAGCAAATAAGGTAACGGTGTCTCTAAATAAAGTTCTCTATGTAAAACCATGGTACATACCACGGTCTCCGACAATAAAGACTTTAAATAGCTATAATATACTAACGCACTACTACAGACAGATGGATATAGTCATGAAAACAAAAGCACTACTAATGCTTTAAAACTATTTGTAATAGATTCAAGGATTAAACATTTTAATGCAGTAGTATTAAGCTATAGTGGTTTACAGTGTATTTAGATGATGAACATTTTTATTGAAAAATAATCTCATAGACAGTAATGTTTATTATAGACTAAATATCATCATGGTTGACGTCATCTGCTTTAAAAAAATCCTACACAAGACGCGTCTCAGAATTGCATTCTACTGCAACAACAAACGAAACCCATCAGTTTCGACAGAGAACTAATTTTGAAATTCAGGATCGCTGCAAAACCATGAATCAAGCCAAGTTCGATACTATAACCAATGCTGTTGGATAGCTACCAACTGCAGACCCGTCAATATTTTTAAACAATATTATTTACAATTATGGAGGATATAACCGTTACTCAGTGAATGTTTTGTTTTATTTAGGCAATTTCAAGTTATTCATAAAAGAGAATTTAAAATGAGTATTATTATTTAAACGGCAATGAAAAACATCAGTTTATGAGTAAAGGGAACTGTAAAGGAAACTGATAATAGTAAATGCAGTAAGGTGAGTAATAACCATTGTGATTTAGCAGTTGGTTCAAACTATTTAACAGCAATGCTGAATTGTAAATAAATATAAAACTATAAAGAGAATCCAGAAATAGGAAAACAGGGTTGTTATGCTGGGTTGTTTTTTGGATGATAATAATAATAATAATAATAATAATAATAATAATAATAATAATAATAATAATAATAATAATAATAATAATAACAATTAGCATCAGTAATAAAACAAACTTAAATGAGATCGATGCAGTAGTTGTATCAATTAAATATGCTATTAAAACCAAGATTAACTGAGATTTTTTGAAATCTCAAGATTAATTGCCATTCATTTTTTTAATCGCTTGACAGCCCTAGTTTAAATATTTACAAAACATGGCTATTGCTCATATGCTGTATATTTTGTATATACTGAAATAAAGTATAATGACCATCATAAACAGTTGTTACCCTTTGAATTCCCATGTGGTAGGATTCAATGGATTGTTATGAGGCAGATGCTTGTTATGAACATATCATTTATTTTCTTCTCTTTTCAATTTAACAATTTCCATGAATGATGTTCCAAGCAACAGCACTGTTGTAATGCCTCATTAATTCCACCCACTTGTGACTAAATCGTCAAGATTAAACAAGACTTTAGTATAGATCAGAAGCATCATTCACTCATTTTATACCAACTTGTTTACATCAATGAATCGTTTGTACAGGGACCTGAAAGGTTTCTAAAAAGCCAAACAAGTTTCAGTGATGTGTACATAAAGAAAAAGTCAACTTTCGTTATGTTGAAAGCCAAACAGGATTTGCTAAGAATAAAAGTCAAGAAGAAGAAGAAGAAGAAGAAGAAGAAGAAGAAGAAGAAGAAGAAGAAGAAGAAGAAGAAGAAGAAGCATTTTATTGTAAAAACTCCTTAGGGGCAGTTGAATTAGCAACTGATTAGTGTTGTACTAAACATTACTGCTTATAATTAAGCAACAGATATATCTGAGTTTAGATTAACAGTTTAGTGAATGCATTAACTCTTGGTAGCAGAAGTATACAAATAATGGGTACATTTAAAACTTTTATTGGGCACCATGTGTCAAGTAAGAGATCCTTCACAAAGATAATATTACAATTGTAAAGAATACACTAACTAGTTAGCAATGATAACTATCTCCACAGAAGTTTGCATGTGCTTGTCCTGTCATGTTTGAGAGTTAATTCACACCACCTGTATTACCCTATTTTTTTACAACCTCCACCCACCTTCTTTTAAAGTCTAATAAAATAGGCTTTACAAAACAGATACCGGTAGCTTTGCTGGTGAATTATGTGTTCTCAGTCTAATGAGAGACTTCACCTCCATACAGTTCAGTACTCACATTGTTAAAGAAGAGGTATGTTTCCAGTCTGAAACAGCAGACAGCTTCAAAAACATTGTATGTAAAATTCCAATCAAGGCTGGCGCAGTTACAAGATTTGGCCATTAGTGGCACTGTGTGCTATACATAATGTAGTGAATGTATAAAATGTATAAAGAACCTTTTAATCCTGAGTCTCCTGTACTGAAGATGAAAAGATATTAAAAAGCCAAAGCGTCACATACCATTCTGGAATGAGGAAACTTACTTAGCAGTCCACTTACAGGAGGTTTTTTTTTTTTTTTGCTAAAAGATTATAAAAAAAACAACCTGTGGCTACCTTATTGATTACATTATTCATTCTTCTGGTTAACTTGCTCACTGGGATGTTACTACGAGGCACAGAACCTGTTTATGTTGAGTTAAAGTAAGTGTAGTAAGAGGAATGGTTTGGCTCGGTGGAGATGGGTTGATGCAGTAGCCACATTTTAAGCATTCCTCGAGGACCACCTTGGAGCCCGGTTGTCATTTCATTCTGTACTAAATGCCTTGATAACATCCATAGTTTTAACAGCAAGACTAATATTCCAATTGTACCACTGGAGGCCGTAATAGCAATTTTCAAAAGTGATAGTGTTTCTATGCTTGTGTTTATTTGTGGGTCATTGAACCATTGAGATGTTCCTGGAGCATTTGGCTCTAGACAAGTTGACAATGTGAACCTGGGATTCACTTAATGGCAATATAAGTACAACAGACATTAAAATAGAACTAAAAATGTAACAAGGGTTAAATCAAGGTTTTAATACTGGAAACAGAAGTGTGAGTTTACAATGTATTCATGTTTAGAGGAGCCATTAAAATGTAGAAAATTGAATACCAAAAGCATTGTCACCTTACTTTCAATGAAAAATATAAAACAGTATTCAGCAACTACAGCTATAGCCAAACGTTTTGCATCACCTAGAATTTTAGGATTGAGACATAATAAAACTATATGGACATCTTTTAGATCTTTTATTTAACATCACGTAATCAAAGAAACTACAAAATGATGCCGTAATAGCAGTACAACATTTCAGATTTCGAATTGTCACATTTTTTAATTTGTGTCAGTTTTTCATTAAGTGTACAGAAAACTACAAAGCGGTATGTAATTCGATATGTTAACGTAACATTATTCAGCAGGTTTCATTCGACATGAGTTAATTCTGTAGGGTGAGCCAAAACTTTTGGCCATAGCTGTATGTGGCAACAAAGTTCAAAATATAGAATAAAGTAACACAGACACACTGCAGCATTTGTCGGCGCTGAATTCTTTCTCAGATAGGACGGATATCCCCAACTGCAGACCAGCAGTGTGCTGAGCTTCCTTTTAGTCCGAAGTATGACAGTCGCTTTGATTCATGTTTTCTTTAAAGCAGCAGGCTGAAGATCACCAAAAAGCTCACAGCCCTTGCGCAAGCAAACAGGCACACAGGATGAATATCAATTGTCACAGTTGCATTGCTATCAACCACCACCACCCTGTGGTTTGACTGTGCAAGCTCCTTTGAAGTGGACCAACCACAGGCAAGAGTTTACTTCCGCTGGGTCTTTCTAGGGACTGCTCTAACACTGACTGATGTGGACGCCGTTTAAGCAAACAGTAACTGACGTACTGTACTTACTGTGAATGAAATACAGTCCACTATTCAAGAAATGCAAGCAACTCTTGCCCCATCCCACGCTCTGACACAAAGTAAGGATTAGTGATGCAAGTACATCGCTGCTTGTGAAGCGTGCATGTACACAGCATTATGGTTGGGCAAAATGTTTAAATCATCTACTATAACATTCACAACAGGGCACCAATGGGCAACCAATGACCATCACTAATGACCGTCTCTGCTGTCTTTCCCGCTGTGGCTGAAATTGACTTGAACAGGCAGCTACAGGTCAAAGAAGGTATTTGCATGCATGGGACAGCTATTTACACATGTGCTGTTTTGTGTCCAACCCCTCCCCTCCCTAGATGTGTGAGAGTGAAACTCTCTAAAGCACTGAACAAGTGTGGCAAAGAGAATGAGCTTGGTTAAGATATTGTATATATTATTTGAATACTGGATGTGCGAATACATATTTAAAAAAAAGACAATTACAAAAGAAATATTGAAATAAATTAACAAAAGTTTGCTATTATATTGAATTTGTATATGTCAACAGTAAACAACCATTTACACAACAGGTTCAGCTGCCCAACAGGTCTAGCTGTTGCTGCATTCAATATTTGGCGAAAAGGGCTTTGTCATTGTTTACCCTTGTATTCTTTTCAAACCCTTGTATTCTTGTATCTGTACTCCCTGTGGGAAGGGGATGGCCTATTTATTTCAAAGGATTATCCCCCCCCCCCCCCCCCCCCAACCACTTCCTGGTGACAAACATTTGAAATACAATTAAATAATAAGATCTCAATCTGCATCCTCTTCCAGAGGATGTACAAGAAACTCTAGAGCTTGACGGCAGTTTGACAAAGTGAACAAGGCAACATCTGGCATGAAAGGAAAACAAACTTGAACAGACCCCCAATCCAAAGGGCACTTTGTCCTGAGAAAACCTCAAGAGACGCAAGCATAACAGAGCCTTATAAAAGTTTACTGCGGTATATCAAGGTAAAAGCACAGCAAAGCTAAGTAAAGCCAATCTTATTTGGAAAGTATTCCAATACAAATGTATTCCTCTGAAGAAAGCCTGGCAGAACTATAAGAAGACAGCATTGTTTGGAAAAATAATGATATGTACAAATTTTTAGTGGTCCTGATGCAGTAGAACACAGTCTGCCACTGATATGATACAATGGTACTTCAAAGGACTACAAGTAGTCCTTGTTAAGTACTTATACACTGTAAAACCATCGGCATGTAAAAATGTGAAAATGTTACCGCTGGGGTTCCATTCTACCAGTGGTTCATCCCACTGCAATAAGAACTACTCCGGATCACATAGGCAAGAATACAAGAAGAAAACTATGAGAAGTATGGAAAAATTACCTTTCATAAAGAATAATACTACAGTAAATGTCTGGCAATAATCACTGGAAAATAATGGGTAAATTGGTGTGATAACAATCTGACAACTCAAAAACGAGAGGGTATTTCTTCAAAGGGAGGTCTTGTAGTTAGAGTGACACAGGAGAATGCACAGTGATCAACAGTATAGAAATAAGCGCTACAAAGAGGACAAAAGGGCTTTCAGATAAAATCAAAGGGAACGTACCACTCACACAGATGTAATGTAGGAGAAGAACAAATTATTGTTTTCATTTTTTAACCATCAAGAGGTACGCTTATGTGGCAGAAAGTTGTCCATTGCATGGCCCCACATCTGGCATCATAGTATTTAAACTGAAGGGTCTATTTTAATGACAGAAACAGTCCCTGTGAGAGAGAGCGAATGAGTCCAAGTCAACAATCTCCCTCCCGACCTGTGAGGGCACGGTATACCAGGAACAGTGTGCCCCGGACTGGATGGTTTGACAGTTCATTCCAGGGCCAGTCGGAAGTCGGACATCCAAAAAGGGGGCGAAGCCACAATACTGGCAGTCAGCGCCTTACTGAGGTAGCCAATGTGTCAGTCATGGATTGGAGGAGACATGATTACACTCGCTACCAAAGGGGGCATGACGACTGTTTTTCATGTTGTTTTGTCGGTCTATTAATAATTGTATTTGTAATTGTTAATCGCTAATCAGCCAGCATCAGCCCCAGACTACACTGCACTACTGTTTCACTGTTGCTGTATAATTCACCACTTACACAAGAAGCACTCACTGTTGGGATTCGTGACTGTGTCTGTGTATAGTGTGTGTTATTATTATAGTTTTACTGACTTTACACAGTCCCAGATACTAATACTGCTTCTCAAACTTGTAAAACTGCTCTCTCAGACCTCTTTCCTGCATATATTTACTGACGTTAATGATGTTAATAAGAACTGAACCAAACTGTGATAACTAAAGGAAGCATTGAGTTTACAAGGAAATAACTGTCAAAGAATATGCAGCAAGGTCTATGCATCATTTATTTATAGCTATTATATAAACGAATGAGCTATGAAGATAGATTGAGTAAGCTTATTTATTTAGCCTACAGCAAAGAAGAATTAGAGGGACTTAACTGAAATATTTAAAATCTTAAAAGGTGCTGAAACATTAACCTCAGTCAATACTTTATGTGCAGCACTAAAACCAGCACCAGAGGACACTGTTGGAAATTAAGTAGAGACAAACGTGGGGCAGAGGGTAGACACTTCCTTTAGCACAGAGAGTGGTGGGATTATGGAATGGGTTACCTAGCCATGTTATTGATGCTGAATCACTGGGATCCTCTAAAGCCCAACTTCACAAAGTTTTGAATTCAACTGTAGGCACAAGCATTGATGGGTCGAGTAGCCCCCTCATTTTCTTATGAGGTCCTGGAATATAATAAATGTATTGCTTTCGCTCTAATTTCAACATAATTAGTCACTCTGCAACAGTCTATGCTGTCCTGTGAATGACAGCCATAGTGACGTTTGCATATCACAATTGTACTGTGCCCTCTTATCACAGGGTAACAGGAATCAAAACCCCAATGAAAGTGAACAACAGAGAAATAGACTCAACAAAGATCTAAACAGACTCCATCTACAACCTTGATTTTTAGTTTTGGTCAGTTCATTCGCTTTGTGACCGCAGGGCCAGCACAGGTACATCTCAATAGTGCAGTACCAATACAAACAGATGATGAGGTCTTTCGTCATTGGTACATTACAAGGTACTATAAAATCATAAGGGCTATCTCCATTGACTACGAAAAGGGGGATCCCACCCAGGAACTACAGTCCCACCGATAAGATGTGACAATACATTCCTCTGCTTATCCGCAAGTTTACACTGGAGCCTGTGCAGTGTGGCCATCTGGGACAGGATGTGAGATCTGAGTATGATCAATGTTTGCTGTCTGCCCAGTGATGGGATTAAGTGAGTCCATTTTGAACCTTATTTTTATTCAAGCAGCAGGTACATGTTTTTGAAGATATGGGCCAGTGCTTTCAAAATTAAGAATAATGCAAGATAAGAGTGGGGCTAGGAGAATTATCAATTGACAGTGTCGCCAGTAATCGGCAGTCAAATTCATTTTTCCAGTTTAGATATAATTCTTTGGTGTCTGTTTCCTACATTATTTCATAGTAAAGCCTTCTGTTCACTTTTTCAGACAGATGTTCGGTTGACCTGTCAGTTCATAAGTTTGGTGTTCATAACTTGGGGGTCCTACTGTAGTACATCGATAGTGTTCATTCAACAATAGCCAAATAGTTTATTAATAATAATAATAATAATAATAATAATAATAATAATAATAATATATTTATTTTTATATAGCGCCTTTCATAGTGGACCAAAGGTACCAAAGGTAGCTGTGAACTGTGCAGAGGTAGCTGTGAACTGTGCATTGTATGTAGAGTCACTTACAATAGGACATTGATTTAACATCTCATCTGCAGGATGGAGCACAAGGAGGTTAAGTGACTTGCTCAGGGTCACACAATGAGACAGTGGCAGAGGTGGGATTTGAACTGGTGACCTTCTGGTTACAAGCCCTGGACTTTAACCACTGGACCACACTGCCTAAAGTGCTACATTATTTGTGAAAAAAACAGTAGTCTATTAGTACTACTGGGGATTGTACTGGGTTTTATTTTTCTGGTAAGTGGTATAACTTCATATGGAAATGTGTTTATCATCTTTATTTTAAAATATTTTTTATGCATGTGTAGGAGGCTGTGTGGTCCAGTGGTTAAAGAAAAGGGCTTGTAACCAGGAGGTTCCCGGTTCTAATCCCACCTCAGCCACTGTGTGACCCTGAGCAAGTCACTTAACCTCCTTGTGCTCTGTCTTTTGGGTGAGAGGTAGTTGTAAGTGACTCTGCAGCTGATGCATAGTTCACACACCCTAGTCTCTGTAAGTCGCCTTGGATAAAGGCGTCTGCTAAATAAACAAATAATAATAATAATGTGTGATGGTGGCTTTCTGTAATTGGCAACATCCCATTTACAAGTGTCAAAATGTATCTAAAGTATCCTTACTCTACAGCTTGTGGCAAACTAAATGAAACTTTACCCATACTCAGTACTGTATACTGGAATTTGATAGAGGGAGAAAATCTATAGATTTTGAAAATACTTCAAGTGTACAATTATTCATGTCTTAATGTTACAGACATCACACTTCCTGAAATGATCCACCCTTTCAGTGCTTTAGTTTGACTACCATAAGCCGGTCACCAAAGTACATTATGGTTATGAGGCAATGCAGCTTTAACATAAAACGATGTGACTCTGTGTGTGAGAATGTTGCTATTTTAAAATTGGACCCAATTCCTTACTGGCAGCTTGTTTACAAAGAAGCAATAACAGAATAACGTTGCATAAAAACACAGTTCAAGCCACACACATAGGGAAATGAAGGAGGTGGGACCCCACAAAGCCAGCAGCTGATATGCTTCATGGACCTTCAAGAAAACTAAGGCATCCTCTTTTCTCGAGTTCCCTGCCAAATCTCACATACAGTATTTCTTCTTAAATCAGGTTGTAGACTTAATCTAACCATTCATTTTGTAAACACATTCTCTTTGCATGTACCTGGCTTCATAATGTTTAATAAAATGTATCAATGTGTTTTATAGGAAGGAAATACATGATATATTGCTGAATGGCAAGACATACTGTACTGGGGCATTCTGCAACTTAATGTAAATAATTGTGCAAATATAAATTGTCCCACAGTATCCAATTAAACACTAAAACCATTTCCTTGGTGTCATTTATTTACATTCTCCCACAGTCAAGCGTTCTGTGCATTCAGCTTTTTCAGAAAGCAACCCATGTTGACAGTACAGTTTGTTTACATTCATAACAATAGTTTCAGCTGTAAAGGTTTAAGCCCAATTTACAGTAACATGTGTTTATAAATAATAGATAAAAGAAGACAATTAAAAAAAAACGCTATTTTTCAAATGTTGTTTTTATAACTGAAAATGTACAGGGAACAAGTATATACAAATATTCTATGTAACCATCTTATCTTTTTGTAATATTAAAACAAAAAGGGTACAACCCCATTCAAAGTCACTCTCCAGTCTGTGACTGACTTGTCTCTACTGCAGTGTGACTTCTGCATTCCTGAAAAGCAGACATCTGATGCTCTCTATTACTTTACTTGAATAACACAATGGACAATACCGAATATTTCGACAACAATTAGTTTTTAGTTGTGCACAAAATCAGCATACAGTAATGGAAAGAGTTGCATGAGTTGTATAAAGTGATGCTGTAATAAGTGAAGGCTCCCTATCTATTCTATTTTGTAAATTTCTTGTGGCAACATGTTTTACAAGAACATTCCCTAAATAGGTGAAGAGTATATGAAATTATTCACATTTTACATAATTCATGCATGCCAGTCCTAGTCACCTTAAATAGCTTTTGAACTATCTAAACATCTTTAAATGGTTTACCGGTACCGTATCATAAACTTAAAAGGATTATAATATCGCAATTTATGCAACGCAGGTAAAGTTTTCTAATATTCTACCATGTAAGCATTGTAGTTTCTAGTTAAAGCATGTCAAAATATATCATATTCAGGCATTATCGTCACCTTATAAGTTCAATTTAAGGACACGACCCCGTTCTTTAAGAAGAACGTTAATTGCATTAGATTTACAAAACATGCATTTTCAGAGACTCACCCTGTCCAGCTTGGTAATGGCAATCACAGATCCCGTGATGGCGTTTCGTGGTTTGCAAGTTCTGGAAACTAGACAGAAGTGTAGCAAGATTTCCTAGGAAGGAGTATTTGAAGTTGTAGAGCCGTTTCCAGTTCCTTCTTGCGTCTCTCCAGAACAGTCACACTTACTCGAGTTTGCAGCGACCGGGGATTCCCTTTCAATTCGAAGACGACCACCAACGACATTATGTATGGGATATGCCTGCTTATTGGGTAGGTATGAACTCTATACCAGAACTGACGATAGGCCTCTTCCTGGGATGACACATTCGGTCCAGCCCACCGAGGGATTAAAACTGTCATCCTGAGGAAGCCATTTCTCATTTTCCTTCTCAAGATGAGCTGAGCGTGTTGATAGAAAAGAGCTTCTGAATCATGTTGTATTTCACTTGATGCTCAATGTGTTCCACCCACATCCCAAGCGCAACACACACCGTCAGCTGACGGTGTTTCATATGTGCTTGGCAGCCCTACGCTGGTGGAGGACAACTTCTCACCAGTGCGAGGGTGTACATATGGGAGTGGTTTTCAACCGCCAAATGGTGATGACAGATGTCTCCAACTTGGGTCAGATGCCTCCAACTTGGGTCGGAGGGCAGTCTGGGAAGGCGGGCGGTCTCCCTTGCTCTCCGCCATTTCCTCCCAGTGCTAAGAGGTACACATGTGTTGGTCCAGACAGTGGTGGCGTATGTGAACCACCAGGGTGGCCTAAGGTCCCCGGGGTTGCATCGCATTGCCTTCAGGCTTTTGATGTGGGCTCAGAGGAACTTGCTGTCCCAGCGGGCGACGCACATTCCCGGAGTGGTGAACTGGGCAGCAGGCCTCCTCTCAAGGGAGGGTCCCCTTCCGTCAGGTAGTGGAGTGCATTTGGGAATGATTTTGGTGGGCGCAGGTCGATCTCTTCGCCTTGGCGGAGACGACACACTGCCCCCTGTGGTCATGTTTCCTATTGGCCCCCAGGTGGTCCAGGAGAATCTAGTTCTCGAACCTGTGGCAGGTGTTACACGGCCAGCCCTGGGAGATCCCACTTCACATGGATCTCCTCAGTCAGGTGAGAGGCACTCTTTGGGCAGGTTCCGGCTATGGGTCTGGCCCCTGAAAGGGACCGCTGGTTAGCCCTAGGGCTATCAGATGCGGTTGTGGGTACCTTGCAGAATGCTAGGGCAGACTCCACTAGGTCGTTGTACACCTACAAGTGGAAGTATTTTCAAGCTTGGTGTCTGGCTAGAAGCCATGACCCAATCTCTTGCCCTATACCAGTTATCTTACAGTTTCTGCAAGAACTGCTTGATGCTGGTAGGTCACCTTCCACTTTGAAGGTGTTTTTAGCGGCTATTGCTGTATGTCATGCCATTATAGATTTGGTATCTCTGGGTGCGTATTTTTTGGCTACCCAATTTCTTAAATGCGCTCAGCGATTACGCCCTCCCAGAAGGACTGTTCTCCCCGAATGGAGCCTTGATATTGTACTGGAGGCTCTCGCAAAGGCCCCGTTTGAGCCCATATACTCTTCGTTGCTATCACCTCCACTAAGCAGATCAGTGAGCTGCAGGCGCTGTCGGTGCACAGCTCTTGCATGCGTATTTGGGAAGATGGCAGCAAGGTGTCTCTGCGCACCAACCCTGCTTTCCTCCTCAAGGTGATCACAGCCTTCCACATTAACCAGTCTGTGGAACTGGAATCCTTCCATCCACCCCCGTTCTCTTCAACGGAGGATGAGAGATTGAATTTCCTCTGACTAGTGAGGGCATTTACATGCTACATGGAAAGGGCAAGAGCTCTGCGTCAGTCTGACCAGCTCTTTGTTGTCACGGGACATGGACCCTAGGACAGCCCCTCTCAAAGCAGCGTCTGTCACATTGGTGCTGGCTTCCCCCCACACACTAGAGGGTTGACTACATCTTGGGCCCTTTTCAGAGGGGCCTCGCTGTCTGATATTTGTCTTCATTAGGCACAGGGGTCCTTGAGGATGTAAGCTCACACTGCTAACCATTGGGTTATTCGGTTCTGATGCATCCCTCATATGCTGCCGTTCCTTCTCCCTCGCGATGCCTTTGGTATACATTATCCCATACATAATGTCATTGGTGGTCGTCTTCGAATTGAAAGGGAACATTAGGTTACTTACTGTAAACCTGGTTCCCTGAAAGAGAAGGCCACCACCAACCACAAGGTCGCATCGGTCGCCCTCACGGGTTCGATGGAACAAGAGAAATGGCTTCCTCAGGATGATGGTTTTAATCCCTCGGTGGGCAGAACTGAGTGCGTCACCCTAGGAAGGGGCCTGTCGGCTGCTCTGGTATAGAGAGTTCAGCAATTACCTACCCAATGGGCAGGCATATCCCATACATAATGTCGTTGGTGGTCGCCTTCTCTTTCAGGGAACCAGGGTTACGGTAAGTAACCTAACGTTTACTTTCCACCCACTCACGTGCAGCTGTAACCCGTTCGGTCCCAGGGCTTGCTCTGTATCCCATTCTAAAAGGATAGCATAACAATATGCACTGTAATATAATTAATAACACCGGATTACAACATTACTGGGTCAAATACAGTTTACATTCCCAAGAAAAACAGGACGTTGCTATAGAGAGGGCTTCATTTATTAGTACTCTTGAGGCAAATGGGTGGTCAGGTTCCATTTCCCTTGATTTTGTCTAGTGCTATTTTTAAGATTTTGTAAACATAAAACATGCAAAGCATTAATACAAGCAACACCAGAGTTATAGGTATTCACATTTCATCAGTGCTGAATGCATGCACCTGGAACAACTGGAAGACAAGACAGCTTTAGCGCCATTGTGGTCAAATTAGACTGCTTGGAATTTTATAATATTTGTAAATTGTATAAAATTGTTGTGAGACGGAATAATTATGAAAAGTGACCTTCAGTGAGCAATACAGCATTATTTCCTACTGTCTGTCACTTTTTCAACCATAAGTGTCTCCTCTAGTCCATATTGGTATACTGTAGATCCATAACAAAATGAATAAAATAAAATGCAGCACAACTGCAGTCCAAATATATCCTGATTACAGGTAACTGATTAAGTTCTCAATGTACATTGTACAGTATACCCATCTAATTCAACGAACACTACTATACTGTACTATAATACAACAGTTATCAATATGAGAACACTGCAAACATAACAATATGTATTTCAATAAAGCTAAGTCTTGTTTAAATGTATTCACATGATGGAAATCTGTGGTGGTGTGGCAAATTTATTTTATTGTGGGGTGGTGACAGGTGGCACTGTTGATTGCTTGACCATAGACCGTTTTTGAGCAACAGCATAAACTATTGTGGTCATTAGTCAATTGGGATGCAGGATCTAAAGTTATAATAATCTAACATATTTCTCTGTGCATCATCTGTCACAGGCTCCATGCAGGTTGCTGGTCTTCTGTAGTTCCCAAATAGGCTTTAAATGGTAAGGATCAACTTTAAGCATAACTATTGGGAGGACAAATGATGCAGCCCCAGCAAGCCAGTTGGATTACAACATTGAACTAAATATGTGTTTAACAGTATTTTAGTTGGTCTACAATTCTGATCCTATGCCAGTATAATATAACCCTTGGCTCCCTAGTGTTTTTTTGAAGTATTTGACAGCTTTGATTTATTAATCTGGAACTCAGTTTTGTTTTTTGTGCAGTTCAAAAATATTGACTGTCTTTGCATGCCATTAAACCTAATCGAGGAGGCATATTTTTTATAAAAATGAAGAGGCAGTTTATTTATACTTGATCATATTAGTTTATGACTTTTATTCTGTACATGTTTGACAGGTATCATGGTACAGTTAATCTTTACTTTGTGCCATTTTTTTGTTAAAAAAAACTAATATTTGTACAATGTATAGTACTAACATACATATTAACTAACATATTCCTATACCTTTACAAATCAGTTAGTGCGTCAAACCGCCACTGATGCCTACAGCTGAGTTAAGAAATATTACCCCCCCTTTTTTCAGCAGTATAGCTATGTCCAAAAGTTTTGCATCACCTAAAATTTTAGGATTGAGACGACATTAAAAAATAGAAACTATGTGAACGTCACGTAATCAAAGAAACTACTAAATGATATCGCAACCAGAAGCCAAATGTTAGATCTTGTAATGTCACATTTTTCAATGTTTGTCAGTTTTTTTTATTAGGTATATGGAAAACTACAAAGTGTTATGTAATTCAATATGTTAACGTTACATTATTCAGCAGTTTTCATTCCACTTTATGAAACAAAATTAGTTAATTCTATAGGGTGATGCAAAACTTTTGGCCAGAGCTGTAGTAGTAGGTTTTGTGGCTTAGCCTTTGCATCATTCCAGCATTGCCATAGGTTCTGTATTGGACTCACATTTGAGCTCTGGGGGAGCCTGGTCTTCACTGTCAGTGGCTTAAGGAGTCTTGCAGTATGTTTGGGATCATTCTCATGCTGGACCAATTAATAACTTCCCCTGGGTTGAGCACGTTGGACCAGGATATTGAAAGCATTCAGTTATTGTACATGCCATTGACCAGCAGATCTCCACTGAGGGATAGCCTTTCCTGTCTCTGGCAATACCATCTATTCCTAGTCCACACTAATTTCTTCTGCTTGTTTTTGTTGCACAGCATTTGTATGACTATGTCAAAAGTCTGTGTCATTCTCATAAACTCTTGTCATACATGTTCTGAAATCAATACGGTGAACTTATGTCCTGGCTGTTTATTTACGCTCCAGTAAAAGATTGTTTAGAAGTATAATTGAGTAGGCTATCATCCTTCATCCTAGGGGACTTTTGGGAGATGGCTGATACAGCTGGCACACAAAATCCTTTACTGAAGTTATAAGTATCGCGCCACGTCTAGCCCAATCGTTTGAAAAACCATGGGGGTGAAAGGAGCCCATAATTCCAATATTGCTGACAGTTTAGATCACTTACAAACTGTCAGTGTTGACAAACTGTACAGATACAGGCCATGCTGAACCTTGTTTCCTTACTTGGAATTGAATTACACTTGCCATATTGTTGCACGCAAAAAATATTTTTTTCCATAGAAGTGTCTTATCAGATTTGATGGTGCGTTTCAAATTAGCCAAAGACAGTTCTCCAACACTGACTTTCCCAATGTAAACATGCCAGAGAATAGACTTGTTTTCAATGTACTGTAGTTGTAAAACTTTCATTCACCCCTGTTGTACTGAATGAAGTGCCCTGCGAGTGGGCTGCTTGTGGATTACTGTCTTGTACATGCTTTGTTCTGCCCTGTAGAAGTTCACAGCTCTCTGTACGTATGTTTAGCAGTAATTGCATACACCGTGTTTGGTATAAAATGTGTTTCTTTCAGAATTTAAATGTTTATGTTTGAAAATCAGTGTCTGAGAACTATCTGTGGCTAATTTGAAACGTACCATCAAATCTGATAAGAAGCTTCTATTGAAAAAAAACAGTATCTGTGCTGTATTTGGATGTTTACAGGTAAAACTGCAGTACAGTAGACTCTTGCTAATCCGAGCAAGCTGAGACCGGAGACAGTTCAGATTAGTCATGTGTTTAATGCCCTGATCGCAATCATTACCATACATGCATCTTTCATTAGCATGGCATTGTTCAGATTACAGGTCAATTCTAGGACTGGGGTTCACAAAGAATAATAAGTACATTTGAATGGGTTCTGTCCCTCAATATTAAGTTACCATCATTTTTCTTTATATACTGTATAGAGAGAGAGAGAGAGAGAGAGAGAGTAGCCAGGGTTGACAGAATTTAAGTCATATTGTCATATGATTTGAATGGGATGAGGAGGGCTGTTCAGTGCAAGTTCTTAGGATCTCCAGCCCAGCTCACAGCCAGCTCCAAGCCAGGTGAAGGGAGATTTAGAGAAAATAGATTATAATTCAGTATTGGAGCAACAGAAGCCACCACTCAGAAAGCACCATAACACTGTGGAAGGGAAAAATGTAAAAAATATATATATATTCAAATTATCCTTGAAGCTACTTGCAGTTTACAAGAGATGACTATTATATTTGCAGGTATTATATTCACAGTACATTTAGACGTGGTCCTCTATACAGTACAAAAAGTCTGCAAGCTGTTTTATAGTATCTGCAGAGAAATAAGATGCAGTTCACATAAAATGGTTCTCACATGAATAAAAGGTAAAGTAGACACCAATAGCATGAGCACTGGTGCTTGACTCTACCGTTTAGAGTAGCCACAACAGGACAATCAGATTACTGATATAGAGCAGTACCATTTTGCAGGATACATGAAAATGTCCTTAAAAGTATTAGCTGTTTGTTTTTGATTATTTACTCTTTGGACCCTCAGAATGAAACACACAAAGGCTAGACAAATAAATAGAAATACCTGCCTATGACGTGACTAATCCATTTGTTATGGAAACAGATCATTCAGTAATGCAGTTTATAAAAGCTGCAAATCAGTCACCATGGGCATGCCTGCAGATTTGACAACCATAAAATAAAAGCATTCCATGTACTGTAATTTAATTATCCGATTCTGCTAGCTTTATCGTGAACTTTTCATGATAAAATATTCTTATAACAAAAAGGGGTGCGGAAATCGAAATTGTGAAGATAAAATACCTCCCTGACATGATAAATTCCAAGGCAGTAAACATTATTATTATTATTTATTTATTTTTTATTTTTCTTTATACTATTGAAATTACGGTAGACATCCACCACACCTTTGTTTTTTGTTATTAGTTTTTAAACTATGCAAAATTATAATAAAGAAATTGTAAGGGAGCTTAAAATTTAAAAGGAGTATACAACATTCATATATTTCAATACTGAATTATTAAAACTGAGCAAAACTAAAATAAACTTCTTAGTCTGTAACCAAGATCATGTACAGAAGCTAACCATATTGCTTAGGTTAATAAGAAAAATGCTTACATATTTTACAGAAGAAAACAGGAAAAAAATCTCCAGGACGGCTTTATAATAGACTTCTTAAGTCAAAGGATTAAAGTATGAAAACATTATTAGTATGAATGACATGCAGGAAATGTTTTCTATAAAATAACCTTTTGCATTTAAACTTTTCCAGATTTAGCAGCAATGTGGTAACACTTTAGATGAAATGCCCCCTATCATTTTTAAAGTAATATTATATAGGTTATTAATTACTCAGGCCATTAACAATGCATTAAGGGGGTATCATTTCAACTCACCATTATCAGCTGTTAATTAGCATCATGACATCTGAATTGCTCAAGGAAAAGAACCTACGGGACTTTTGTTCTTTGTGAAGACCATGTTTGTTCAACACAAAGTTTAACTCTCGTGTCTCCCCAAATAAGCTTAATCATAACTATAAACACACTTAATGGCAGATTATGTAGTAAGTTTATAAAACTATTAATATATCTTAATGAAAATAACCATTTCCAAATGGCTAACCTACGGTGTGTCATTTTGCATCTTAAACTATGGAAAGCTGAGACAGAGAACTTTGGAGGACTTTAATACCTGTGGACAAACATGGAGGAGAGAGATGCTTTATAGCGTTGCACATGAACTAAACAAGAACAAGTTAACCAGCTGTATTTTCAAGTTATTTAACCAAATCACACTGCCTAAATAATTTTGATTGGGAATTAACTGAATGAAGCCAGTACCTTAGTGACCCAGGAAAAGTGAAAGAATATTAGCAGAAAGGTGACAAACACAAAGCTAATGGTGCTCAAGATAATTGTTTTGGTTTAGTTGGCCTGGAGACTGGACTGTTTTTAATTTGTGTGAAATAAATTAACACAGTCTTTGCAATGTAAATTACATATTATTTAATAACACGGTAGAACCTATAAAGGCACTTTTTTATGTATGGTAAATATGTTCCCTCAGCAGCACCACATATAGACAGACAAAGCCAAAAATTGCCAAAGTGAAGATAGTCATACTAAATACCACATATTCATCTGATCTAATTGGTGGCAAATGTACATACTGCACAGAAATATAAATAAAACCCACATTGCCGGGCAGTTTGACCTGGAGCTTAATTATCTGTCATATATATGCGACACTGTTTCAATGATCAATGACCTGGCCCCCATTAGCAGTTTTATACAGCCCTCAAAAGGCTGAGACTACCACTGTGGCTGATGAGATTAGAAGTGTTCTCGTTTTATTTGTTTTTTTATACAATGGGTGCAACTGGGGTCCACACACAATAGTAAAAAATGTTTTTTGTTCCTAAAATAAAGCTACAGTAATATCAAGTAACAATAAGGTTTAAGATCAGCCTCTCTTCAGATCAACGGAACAGACACCAGTTATGCCTTTCCAAAAACAAGACTTCAACTGCACAGCTCATTTAAAAATGAGTGGAACTTTCCCCATTGTGCTTTCACTTTTCCTATATAAAATATAGTATTAATATTATTCAAATATTTCCATTCATGCAATACTTTTAAAGGACTTACTTAACCTTCTTGCTCATTTTCTCGTAACATCATGCCTGACTTTGGCAGTTTTTGCTTTAGACTATTGATACAGCTGTGATGTAAAATATGTTAAAAACACAATTTATGTCATGTGCCTGGCTGACTGCACATTTTACAGAAAAGCAATAATGTTTACAGTGTTTTCAAGTGACAAGTATTGTATTATTGACATTGAATTTGCAGAGTGTTCCCACTTCTGTTGAAAATAAAACCCACACCAACAGCTTGTACTGTACTGAGGCAGAGCAAAATTCAGACCGTAGCGTTGTAACAATGATACTGTAGGTATATTTCTCAATGAACAAAAACAATACAAAAACATCAGTCACAACCTGCAGCTAACAAAGGATTCTGGTAAAGTTATAGAACAAAAAAATGTCTATTGTTGAAAAAAAAAAAAAACCTCTCTTGCAAACATTCAGTTACCATATCTACTCACTGAAACACCAAAACAGCTGTCTTTTTTTTTTTTTATTTATTTTATTAAACATATCTATACATATTTTCCTACTGGTTGTATTCTTTGTGAAATTGCAAAGCTTGTCACTGAACTCTATGAAAGACATGGAAAAATGACAAACCACAGTAGCACCTTGTCCAAAGCGACATAAAAAAAACAAAGTATTTTTTTTTTCCTCGTGAAATTTTGTTTCAGATGTACTTCTTCTCCCCGGGGTGTGGTGTGGCTGATGTCTCTTCAGCTGCCTGGCATCTGGATCTGTAGCACCTCCCCGTTCTCCCCCTGCTGGATCTGAATCGCCCCATGCTTCATCTCCAGGTCAGACTGCAGCGATGAAGTCAGAGCCTCTGTGCCCTACACAGCAGGGAACAAAGCAAACACAAACTTACAACTGCTGCGTACAGCTTCCATTCCCTCAACACCCACAGGAATGGCGAGTGCACTGAATGCTGTTCATTTCTGGACACACTTTTCATATAAGCTTATATCAGAGAGGAGGCGCCACTGGGACAAAAAAAATGATCTTTTGGGTTATGTCCCTATGGTGTGGCTTTTTCTGATCCTGTGCATAGGACCTTTTGGATACAAAACATCCAATAACATACACAACATGGTATAAAAGCAACTGCATTGAGAATACAAAGTGTATTTTCCTTTGCGTTGTGTTTATATGCAAATACATTGCCATTTATTAACAAGGCTCTCTGTATTAATTCAAGTAGAAACCTTCCCCTTTTTTGTTTTCCTTTTAATTGTTTTTTCTCTTTTAAAGGATTTAAATGTTTTTGCACATAACTAGCACGCAGTCACAGTTCTGAAATGCAGTGAGGGAGAGGGAAAAGCAAGAGGAAAGAAAGGGAGTTCAGAGAGCAAGAGATATATTCCTGTAACAAATGAACCCAGCTCAATTTTTTTCCAGAGATATCCTGCAGACTGGGATTTCTTAACAGACCTATGGTCATGCGTGCTGACTGCATACTCTTCAGCATATTGGACAGAGGGGTTTAAAATGAATCTCTTCTCTTTGTTTTTAAGTTCAAAAGCTCATTAAAAAGGTCCATACTATATAGTGTCGAGAAAATGCCAGCATGTCATTAATCTAATATCTTCTATGTACGATAGTAAAAATAGAAACGGCACATAAGTGAAACTTTGAAAGTCATTTTTCAAACTTGCACATAACTGCTTCCACATGTTATTACCAGATGAAATCTATTTCAATGAGATTTAAAAAGTTTAAGAAGAAAAATAACTAAAAATCGACCCAGTGAGAATTAAATATTTATAACTGGGACTAAAATATGTTTCAGATATTGTAACTTTTTGTGCAGAATATTTTTGTTGTTTGAAGAGGCTCCTGATTTTCTGAAGTGAGGTGTGTAAACATATTACAGGTGCGTTATGCACTGAAGACCTAATATGCTTCCCCACCTAAATTCAGAAAATCATTTTTTGCTGGCACAGTATTAGCACAAGCAGTGTGATCAGTGTTCACCCTTTTTCTATTAGTTCTACACTACAGGGTACCATGATGACAGTCCCGCACAGGGCAAGTTGTAAAGCCACACATTATTAATGAATGGTAGATCACTGCCTTCACTGTTACCAGCGAAATAAACAATGTTGTTGTCTTTTGCTACTTTACTGCAGTGTCTATTGATATATGAAAGGTCTGCCTATGTGGACAGTGGACAGTGTTGTGTGATACACTGCCGTTACAGATTCTATCCTGTCCCGTAGATGTGATCCGGTTAAAATCTCTGAAACCACGAATGTCGAGGAGCCCAACTCTTTTGCATTGTTGTTAAGTCGTTTGCTTGCGTTGTGCAGTGTCGCCAGGTTCACGCCCAGCCTCCACCCTGTTACATTTACATTCACTGTCATGACTCATAAGACACTCATGAAAAAGCAGTTAAGAGATAAACCTGACATAGCCCTGGCGAGGGGCCAGCAATACAAGATTGGACAGGTGAAGTACCCTATACATTAAAAAAGACATACCTTTTACCAAATGAACTGGTAAAAACAGTATATAAGTGTTATCAGTATAATTTCAAAAAATACATATCTGTTTACATTTTTGTTTGGTTTCCCTGACTACAGCAGGGTTGCAGGTTACACTTGTGTCTGCTTAGGTTATAGGCCTCAATGGAGGGAAGCATGAGTGCTGGTTGTGAAACTAACCTTTAGAACATGGAAACAAAGTGGTACAAACTGGTACTGGTCTAAGATAAAGAAGAATGTGCAGAATTGTAAAATATGAACGAATATATTAAACACATACCTAGGAATCACATTTCTTGACACTTCAGCTCTAATACTCGGTCTACCAGTTTCCAAATACCATGAGTTACTGCTTTTACTCTTCAGTTTTCAGAATCATATTTACAGGCTTTTATATACAAACATTGTTTTTTTAAGAATAGTCCTTTTTTTGGGTGCAAGTAGAATTTTAAAAGAAACAGGACGATGCTTATTAAATAAATACAAAACAGGGTCATAATAGTACACTTACACCTGCAGGATTTTTAGGTATCAAAAAACAGTGTTTGTATATCAAAGTTAATCTAATAAACAGTATCAAATTCAAAATTGCCCTTCATATTCCGAAGAGAAGATCTAATAAATAAACATAAAACAGAAATTCCCTAATTGGATACCACAGTGGTTCGATTTTGTTTTTAGGAATGCCAAAAATATGTTTATAGGCAACTCAATTTAAAAAATAAAACAGCAGTTGGTTCTCCAGACAAAAAAAGAAAAGTAGTCTGATGATGTTGTGGTTTTCGCAAGCTTAACATTCTGAATGCCACCAACAACTCTTGAAAGAGCTGCCAGTTATGTATCTTGATATAATAACACATGGCTGTGATGTTCATATTCTTGGCTACCAGGCAAATAGTTTGGTTTTGTTACATTATCCTGTCGTACCTCATTATAGCACAAATCCAAAATCCTACTCCTGTAGAGTTAAATGAATGAAAAGTTAAATTGTATTACTTCACTCTCTCTACCCCGCCACATGTTGATAACACAAGAAAGAGAACTAATGATGGCTTTGGCATCCACACCACCAAAACAAGCGAGAATCCTGTCTGTCTAATCAAGGTACTTAATTCGGTCACGGAATGTTTTCAAGTCGAAATCCAAAAGGCTGAGACTAATACTAAATGTGCTCAATGCTAGCAATGTTAAGCCCATCCGCCACTTCAAACACTCGCTCATAAATTCCATGGTAAAACTAGAAGCCAGGTCAAGTAACTTTTCGGCTTATGCCTTTGTTGGTACAGCTGATTAAAGCAAAACAAATGGATAAAGGGAAAGATGGGTTCCTGAAGCAAAAGGTACAGTATGAAGTTTGCACAAATGGTGGTTCTTATTGCAATTACTCAAATAATGTGTTTTCATACACTTCTTCAGGTAAGATGGTGTGACGGTACTTTCAGGAGCTGCTCTTCTGTTCTAGTTTCCGAGCACAGATATGACATAGGCTAGATTAGTGAAAATGTCTTTATAGATGACGAGCCAGCGCTATCAAGTGATCTGGAACTTTGGATCAAGTTTCCGTTTGTTTTTCAGGCATTACACTGCAGTACACTAGATGGCGCTGGTGCCTACTAATATACAGACACTGATCTAGCCTACATTACAGATGTCTATGGAAGGCAACTAGCACTTAGTGTAAGAGTAGCTCCTGAATTAATAGTGAATGCATTTTTTAAACAAATGGCGACATTCGAATTTTGTGATGAGTCCTTAACTGTTTCCTGTTGTCAAATGGTTAAAACCCACCACGACAAACTAGTTGATTTCCGATATCATTTTTCTCAAGCTTGTAGTTGTTTGACCTCTGCTGTTTGGGGTAAATAAACAGAAAGCATTTTCTCTTAATTAAAAATGATAGCCTTCCATACAACCCAATTCAAACCTACAACAGTGATTTAAATAAGGGTGCAGATATGGTATCAATTTTGTAACAGGACTGGCCTTCCGAAATTTTCTGAGACTCAATTGCTTTACCATTCAGCTATGCACAACAACTGGGGGTGAGACTTTTTTTGCACTTTTTACACCTTATCAACCTATACCCATCAGGATTAGACACAGCTGAAACTTTTAGGACACTTTACAGCAGTGGAGAATCATCCTGCATTGCAGCAACCATTTCTTTTTGGCGTAATCCCAGGATAACCAAGGATAGGTGGTTGATGCAATCCAGGTTGATTCCAAAGTGCAGTAATCTAAATGTGGCTTATCCTCATGAGGGTATACTGGAGATTGATCAAATCAACCCCTCGACTACTTGCTCACTTAATATGCAACACATTTTAATAGTCAATATGTACAGTGTGCCCAAATATCCATTTACTACCAACATTTTTTTTCTGTATTTGTGACTGAAAACTGGAATTGCACTAAATGTATTAATAGTAACGGGAACATTGTCGACACAAATAGCCTATTGTGCAGAATATTAACCATCTCTAGCCTCCTATATTTCCACCTTGCCTTTATGCCACTGAGAAGCTATTTTTTTTACAAAAAAGAAATATAAAAAATAACAGCTGGAATTGAATGTACTTCTTCAGAGATTGCTCATCTGTGGTGTTGAGAATCATACCTGTTAATATTTTTCATATTGCATGTCAGCAACAAGAGGATGGGCTAAGACCTGCAACAGATGTCTTCAAATATTATGGTTGTTCAATTGGACATTTCTATCAAGGATTAGGTGGGAAAGTTAATATTAAGAACTTCAGTTCAACCACAAGTTATTTGAAGTTGTTTCAAATATTTCCTCCCCGAAATACAAAGAAAAAGGGTTTAAAACCCATGTACAAGTTTCTTCAAATTTTAATTGAAGTGATACTATGACAACTAAATAGCTAGCTTATGTATAATAATAAATACTCCCATAATTTGAACATGCCTTTGAAACACAAACAAAGTTCAGAAGGAAATAATTACAGAAATTAAAAAAAAAGCATTTCAAAGACACACTATTGCTGATTCACAATTAACATAATCAGATCAGAAAGCACCAGCACACCAAAATCAGGAGACCATTTAGCTCCAGTTCCACATTCCTATGCATTCACCTTTTACCTGTCTCATTTCTTTGAGATACAGAACTACAAGTACCAGAATGCACTGCAGCATAACTTGCAGAGTGTGTTCACAGAGCTGAGAGGGGAAATTTCCATGATGCTCACCGGCATTGTGGCCGACTGTCCCTCACCTCTGATGGACTACAAACCCAAAAGGATCCTGCAGTATATTTTTGCAAGGGTTTTTAATATCGCTAGTTGTGGGTTATCAGGAAGGCCTGTTGATTTATTTTAATAGCTTCCTGAGAAAAACAGGAATGAAGGCAACACAGACAGAGCAGACAAAAGAGGACAGCTGGATGAGGAATCAGGGAAGTGATGAGGTAACAGGACCAGAAAGATTCCCTTGAACATGTCTGGGGGAAAAAAAATCATTCATTTTCATAAGTGAGGAAAGCTAGTCAGGCCTAAAAATAGAACTTGAAATAAAATTAAACAGATTGGGGTAAATAAATCACCTTCTTCAGTGGAGGCGAAGTGAAGCTGCCAAGGATGCTGTGATATATTACTGTGGGATGCTAACAGACTGCTGGCTGAGGTGTCAACATCGTAATGCTTTTCATTTTTGGACGAACAAAACAGAAAGGGGGATATTCGCACACTTTCACATCTTTGGTCAGAACGCTAAACACAGCTGGACCTGGGCCAAGGGAAATCACTCTCTTTCTTTCTTTTTTTCTTTCTTTCATGGGAACCCCAAGAGATGTAACTTCAGATGCAATGGAGAAAGGTCTGTATAAGTTAAACAGATCTCTTCCACATTGCCATGGAAACGTGATATGCTGTTTGCATCCTGAATGTTATAAAAGGAAAAAATATCAATATATTTGTTTTCTTTTAATACTACTTAAGCACTAAGTGGACTGCATTAGAAAGACCATCATTTTCTATCATATTAGAGTGAAATTGATTTTTTTTTATTTTAATTTTTATGGTATTTTTTTCGCAGCTGTTAGTGAAGAAAATGTATCGAGGGCCCTTACAGATACTTCAATGATACACATCCGATTCACACCCTCTACTTCAAGAGGTCGTACTGTATACAGGAAGGCAGGAGACATTGAAAACACATCAGTCAATGGAAAAAGCAGTGACTGGGTGGAGATCTACAAAGTATGGTAACTGATATTAGGCAAGATTACATTCTAAAAGCCGGGGCTGCTTTCGAGTGTGTGTAGAAGCTTTTCAGTCTTGTTGCCTGTCCTGGAATGGTTTATATCAGTGCTCTGGAAAGGAAAGGCTTTGTTCACCAAACTGACTGATCAAAGCAGCGGTTTCGGAACAAGAGGTCATCATGTGTTTCACCCAAAACTGTTAGATTATTACAGTAGGTAACCCATTAGCACTGGGTTTACAGACAACATTGGAGCGCTGCTGTGCTACTGTGTGAAAAGGAAATGATAGGGCAAATTAGATTTGCTTAACCCTGGTGGTGTCTCTCCACCTAGCACATTTAATTGGACAATTTCTTAATTGGGTGAAATAGGTAGGCTGCCAAGAAGCTGTGCTGTAGGAAGGAAGGAAGCTGAGTTGGGGGATCAGCAGACTCCCCCCTGAGCCTAGCTGTGCCCAGGCAAGGTGTTAGAATCTGGAACTGGGATTAGACATTTTTTATTCTTTGGTAAAACGTATCCTTACCTTGAACCCTGAACAATGCAATGGGTGCAATCTTACATTTCACACACACACACACACACTTCACATTCCAGCTTTAGCAAGTCTACGGCCTTGGTTTGTTTCTGTTGCAACAGACACCCTTACTCCAGGGTACCTGAGACAGGCACATCTTTCTTTCCTTCTCGTCTGTGGCAAGAGCCACCTGAGTTTTGATCATTAAACCCCACTGTCCTGGCTAAAATGCAGTTCTTACATGTAACAGTTCTTACATGTCACCACCAATAACAAAAAATAAATAAAACTCTTTGTAAAATGATTTTCCTTCCCTGGCAATGAGATGCTCAGCAGACCTGTTACAAGTGAAGTGCGGTGACACGCACGGGCCTGTGAGAGCCTGGATCTCTCAGGAGAGGACTTCGTGAGCCGTGCTGGAAACACTTACCTGAACTGCAGCGGAGTGGTCAGTTACTGGAGCCAGCTGGACGTACTGGACTTGGATATCACTGGCTTGGAGGGGTGACCCGTCCACTCCTGCTGTGGAGGCGTCGGTGGATGCCACCGCGATGAGCTGAGCACCCCGGAGCACCTGAGGAGACAAGAGAGGACAAGAGTCAGGACTCCAGGCTCACGAATCAGGAGAATCAAGGCCACACATGGTCAGCATCTGCTTAACGGGATCAATACATTGCTAGGTGGAAAAAATAAATATATCACTTCACAAATCTTCTAGTAATGCTAATGGTCAGGAAGGTGCTATTCTGGCCCTCAAGTATATTTATTGAATACCAGCACTGAGATTTTTTAGGTTATGAAAATCAAAACAGGCAACGTGCATCTGAGTCTCTAATGTATTTTTTTTTCTTCTGGAAAAATGATACCAGGCAGGGTCTGATCAATACGAAAACAATATCGTATGTATGTGAGTTTCCGTGTTAACAATGCCTTATAATAATTGAAATGCCGTGTTCATAAAATGCATAATGTTGTTTAACCACACAGCTAAAAATAAAGACATTTTCTGATAATAAGTTTAATCATAGGGTTCCGGATTCTTTCAACACATTCCTTGAGATCTCTAATACAAAGAGAACTTGTACTTGTTGGCCTTTTTTTTATGAAACTCAAATAGGCCCAGCTGTTACCTTTGGCTAACAGCAAAGTCATAAAGCCATTTTGCTGAACTTGCGTAATTGCAAGGGTTTTCCCTTGAATGTCAAACCTGGCAACACAAATAACTACCAGACTAACCAAAAATAGGAAAATGGGACACTGATATTAATCTGTGGAATTTCCTTTATTTGTTTTCCATTGGCAAGTTTCAATCTGGAAAGGGGGCTTGTCAAGTTCATCAGAAAACAGGTAAGTGATTAGCCAACTGGCTCCTGTCTTCAGAATCAATTCTTTAGGTCCCTTCACTTCTAAAAGCCTTGTCTTGCCTGGTTTGTTGTTTCTCACAGCTCGCTTGACTTTCTCAAGGAAAATCTGTGGAATTTTAATGCTGCATAGAACAAGGCCTAAGAAACGCATTTGATTGAGAAAAATTTTGACACAAATCCTCATGTCTTCTTTGTGACCTGCCACCTAATCTCCCGGGATGAAGTTTAATTTGAGCCACATTTACGGAAGTCACCTTCTCCCAGACCGGGAACACTCGGTTCAGCTTGGGTAGGCGCTGCCTTTTTTGTGTCCAATCAAATCATTCTCATGACCTTGTATTCCTTTTCATTCCACACAGAGCAATTTACAGAATAAAGTATTGCTCTGCAACTGGTGTTGCTCAGTTTTATAACAATAAGGTACACTGAATGAATAGGTTTCCTGATCTCCAGGAAATTCAAACTTGATTGCTCTGGAAGACTGTACGAATGGCGCGGATCAAGTCAACCTATCAATGCTGCAACGGTACCGATAGCAATGGTTACGTTCAAGACAATAATACACCCTTCTACCATGCCAGAATAGTGCGTGACTGGTTTGAGGAGCATGAAAGAGACTTTAGGCATCTTCCATGGCCACCACAATCCTTGGATATGAATCAATTTGCTAACGTTTGAGATGAAATTGAACAAAGCATTCATCACCACGATCCTCTGCCTACACCAGTTGTGTGAAATATTCATGACTAAATGGATTAACATCCCTCAAGACACCTGAATCCTTCCGCTTTCAGAAACCATGCAGCAAAGGGTTACATAACACTGTTTTATGCCCAATACATACACATATTTTTGTATAATAAATGAATAAATAAATCCTGTGACACGTACAAAAAAATTAAACCTTGCAGCTAACTAGGAAATTAAATATAGTAGTTTTTCCAGTTGAAGTGGAAGTGGTGGTGGTGGTGGTGGAGGGGGGGGGGCAGTTTCTTGCGAAATAATTGTTGAATAACAACCAACTGAAAAGAGTAATGCTACACTTACAGATAAAGCTTGTTAGTACACCTCCATTGACTTCTTAATGGCTAAAAGCATAGGAAGGAGGCGGTTTAGTTGGCCAAGGTGGTTCCCATTAAACCTTGCCTCAGGCACTGCTTGGGATACAACTGCATGTACTGCACTTACAAAATACAATAAGCAATTATTTGAAATGTTCAGTGTAACAATTTATAGTACTGCACCCTGAAACATGGCCAGATTGTTTGGTATGTACAGTACTGTAGTTCAATTTGCAAGTACAACCAGGAAGCAAGTTTACCAAACTTCTGAAGGAACTAATCCTGCCCCATAAGTAGTCTCGCTCAAAAAGTAGTACAGCTAAGGACAGTGAAATAAAAGTACTGCAAGCCAATATCCGCATTGAACACACTTGTTCATAAACATCTGGTCCATGATGCTTGGTTCTGCTGTTTGTATTGATAATCTGTCAGTACAATACAAAAAATGTGTGTAAGCAAATTCCGAATGAGAGGAGGTAATTTGGCCCATCAGTGCTTGAACCGTTTCTAACAGCTAATTAATCCCAGGACCGCACCAGACAAGCTCTTTAAAGAAACCAATGAATCAGCAGCAAGAACATGACTTGGCAACCCATTACATACACCCACCACTTTCTGTGTGAAAAAGTACCTCCTACCCTCTGTCCCAAATCTCTCCACTCAACTTACAGCTGTGTCCTCTGGACCTTGTTTAGTGTGTTGGTGACTAGGGTTGATGGTACTTAGCTTCTCAGCATGGTCTCACCAGGGCATTATACAGTACAACCCCATCATAACCTCCCTACACATTTACTACAGTACATAACCAAGAATTTTGTTAGTGTTTTTAATTACCAGCCCACATTGCCTTGAAAGCAGTAATCCTGTGTGAAGGCATATCCTTTTATTTTACTTGAGTGAGTTCAGGACTCGCTCCTTGTTTTGAATGCTACTCACAGTACATTCTTTACATCAGTCTGTGAATGTGATCTGTTTGTCTCTCAGTAGCACAATAACTGCCTTGAGCTGTCTCCATAACTTCTGCAGCCATTTCAGATAGCATTTGGACATAATACAATGAACAGTTGATTTCATACAAATGAAACTAATATTTACAGTGTTTGATTATGAGGACCTCCTGCACTGTTTTAGTAATTATAGACAAGCTGAGGGATGTGTGTGTCATGTAGTTTGCACTTCTGAGGGTCCAGAGAAAGGCATACAAAGTGTATGAGTTATTCTAATATAAACTAATTGCATCTGCTTAGACAGGTAAACAGGGATTTCAATTACATTTTTTTTTTTTATATAAAATCCCAAGGGCAGTACTATGTGGCACAAATGAAAGTTGCAGAATAGCAAGTTCAGGAAGGTTTAACATCAGCAATCAAATCAATGGTTTGGTGCATCCTCCCTGTAAAAAAAAGTCACCAGAAGTTGTATGTCTGCAGCTTAATTTTGTGCCCCTGGTATTGTTCCTAAGTGAATATTCTGCTTACCACTGAAGAATTATGTAACTTTGCTGATCTGCTGTCTTGCACTATTGTTGACTAATTCAGTGGTGTCTATCTTACCTAATTTGAAATGTGGTCTTAATGTACACACATTATTTGTCTTAAATTGATAGGGGTTTGATACAAAATTAGATCCATCTGTAAATTTTTCACAAGGCTGGCTATAATCCAAAGAGATGCCTGTATCCTGGAATATATCAAATCTTCCTCTTACAAGCCAGTTTCATTCACGATGAGCAAGACAGCAGATCTGATCGACTTTGACAGTGGTCATTCTTTAGGTTAGACTTTGATTCTGGGAATCACTGGAGACTGGTGAGGTTTCCAGAGCAACTGAAACACCTTCCAGGCCTGCTATATTGAATCAGTGCTGGCCTGGCTGCCTGTTGTAATTGTTTTTGCTGTGCTGAAATGCCTGGCTTTCAAAGAGATGAGAGTGCCCAGGAAAGAGCAGGTCCTAAAACCGGATTCAACACATCTCTCATGCCCTTGGAGAGATCACTTAAAAAGTACTTAAGAGTAGCTTGTGTGGTGTAGCACCGGAACTGCATTAGAGCCGTGTGCAGGAACATTTAGCAGTAAAGGGTAGGATCTTGATAAATCTGCCCCCAAGAGTTCTATTTTAATCCCATTACCTTCAATGAATGAGCACTGCTGTTTTACAGTCTAAACAATTCAATTACATTTCAAATGTCTGAGTTAGATTTAATATAATAAAGTAAACACTTTCATTAAACTCTTTAAAATGAGATTAATATTGATGGAGGAATTAGCTGAAGGTGCTGCCCAATATCACTGGTATTTTAGAGCATAATTTAGATTCTCAGATTATTTGATCCAACTATTAGACAAACATTTTAACTACAAGGTGAATTTATCTGAAACAAATCTAAATATCAACTAAAATGCCTAACATAGCATATCACACCAACAGTTATGCTCATAGATCTATTAATAGTCAATAGTTTGGTATAAAAGCCTGTAACTGTGTGTGTTTCATTCCTCGATGATTATAAAGCCGTATATGAATTTTCAGATCAAAGTCTTTCATAGAAACAAACCATAACACATACCATACAATAGGTCAAACCGTAAACTAATAACTTCAACACTGAATTCCCGTAATCCAATCAGATTTTTTCATGGCATTGTGTGGCAGCAGGGAATTTTAATCAAACCGGTACTGTCCTCAGGATCATGTTTATATAAAAAGCAGTAAACCCAATGTGTAGCATGTCTCCATTTAAAATTCAGGCTTAAACCAGAACATTAAATCTAAAACAGACTGGAAAAAAGTCCTAGCATAAATGTAAAACTAAACCCAGCTTTCAAAGAAAGATTTGGAGGAACATTACTTGTTATTGCAGTATGAAAGTAATCACAGACTGTTTTTCGTCACATTTAGGGGAAAAAAAAAAAAACACACACACAGCAGTCATTCTTTGTTTTTTTCTTTTGAAGTTGCCCCACGATCCAAATATTGCGGCATTAAATCAGTAGAAACAAAATTGGAAATATCACTGATGCGTGGAGGTACTGTAATATATCTTTGGAAGTAGTCACTTCACTTTCATGATTTGTGTAAGACTGTTGTATCTACAGCTAGTTGCCATTCTTTAAGAAGCATGCTTCGCTCCAAGCAGTTCAAGTAAGGTGAAATGTTTTGATCTTTCCTCCACGGAAATAGGTTAGAGGCAACATGTTCTCTCTAAGAATGTGAAACTAAGGCATTACGAACCGTGTGTTGGAATTCTGTAATTACAGTAGCTGACTCCTTTCCTCTGCCACATAATGATACAGTAATGACTTCAAATACTGGAAACAAGTACCTCTGTTTAAGCAAACCTTTCATTAAGATTAAAAAAATACAAATCTTTTCAGTGCATAAAACTGATAAGAAAGTCAAAGTCAAGAGAGATATTAGTGGCTTACCAGTTTGTTTCTATTACCATTAAGGTAGTTTTAAATGCAAGGACACAAGCCACACTTTTGTGCGCTCAGTCACTCTGAACTAAACAGCCCTCACCCAGCAGGAGGTAAAAAAAAATTCCATATGTAAGCTATATTTTACAACAAACGCATATAAAGCTAACATGTTCTACATGGGCTCGTGAGTTCAAAGCCGCTTTATATGTAAAAACGTATATTATGGGGCACTGCACCTTTAAATAAATAAAGAGATGTTAATAGGAGGCCTACTGTACAAGACAGATAGAGCCTAAACCAGACTACTGTACATATGCTACATGCTTAACTGTGAAGAACAGGTGGCACAATAAAGCCATGTCTTGTGCAGCACAGATATTTACTAGCTGCATCAAAGAAGTTAAAAACACTATTAAAAAATAGGCTGGGGACCATAAGTGTGACGCATATCGTCAGAAAAGCCCAACCTGAGAATTAGAATGAGCACAATATATCTTTTTAGGCTAAAAAATAAACACAAAATGTAAAGTAAAACGGATAGGTCGCTCAAGCCCCGACAGCCAAAGAGAATAAAAATCCAAAAGATTTAGAAATAGGCACTGCTGACATCGATACGGTTTCTTTAAAGCAGCTTAGCTGGAAGCCAAGAGTGGTAAATGCTTTATTAAACACAGGTAGAAAGATACAATAATCATAGGCTGGCAGCGAGTATTAGGCCACTGCAGCAGCTACTGTTGTGTAAGAAGGCCAGCCAGGTATAAGAGGCAGTGGCTGTGTGAGAACCGCAGCGCATAACCTGTCACAAAGAATGACTTCTTTGTTTAGGTGTTGATGGGTTCCCAGGACCACCAGTTCAGCTTTGTAACTCTTACCTGTCTGTGACCTTAAGAAACAGAAAGTGCAGTCAAAACCCTGAACAATTCGGTCCTGAAAGTCAACTTCCCCTGCTCTCTCTCGCTCTCTCTCTCTCTAAGAAGGGAGGGATTTTTTTGTATTTATCATAAGTCTTTTCAATGCTTGATGCGATGGGAATGGGCCAACGATGAATACAGCGAGGACAAGTGAAACGTTATGCCAAGGTTACTGCAAGAGGAGCTTTCATTAGCATATACACCGTGGGGTTAGCTCTGTATGGGTTTTTAATTTACCTGATTTGAATTCAGGGGAAGGCGAATGTACACCACGCTTATTAAAAACATCTTGTCCTCTGGAACTTGTCTTGTTTGTCTTTTTTTTTTTTTAAACGTTTCTTCAGAAAAAAGAAAAAAAAAACATATGTATAAATGATAAACTTCTACTTCTCTATTCTTGTAAATGTGTTAGGCTCACTCTATAATATCCTTTCCTGCCTTAGGGGAAAATGAAACATAAAAAGCTGTATACTGCAGAAGGCACGAGCCGTAACAGCTGTCAACTTGACTTGCAGTTTTACATTAAAATGAAAATCCTACTCTCATCGTTCTTGCTGAAATCCACAGTCTGACTTCTTCCCCTGTACATTAACATGTCAGTGAGCTTGTAGTTGATTTTCAGACAGTCCTCACAGAACACTGTGCAGACACTTTAGTGCCTTATATTACATTCAGCTGACAACACATGCACAGTATTACTGTAGGCAGGCCCTGTACAGTTCATCATTCATTAAAGATACTGGATCTATGCAGGTTGCAGGTGGTTTGCAGCACAGATTGACTCCTAAAATTGTAACTGACAGCACACTAAGCCAGCCTGCAAAGCGAGGGCCAAACAGTGCTGTATAGATTACATCATGAACTTTGAGAGTTCTTGATAGCACAGAGGAAATAACCAATGATAGCCCTTTAATTGGACAATTCTTTCAGCATCAAAATCTTCAGTGTCTCGCAATCCTGTCAAATTCCACATTACTCTATAAATCAAGGATGACACGCATGAGATGTATTTGGCTCTATGTTGTTTTCTCTGAAATTGCAGTTACTTCTTTGGTTTCCTATATAAGCCCAGCCACCTGTGTGTGAGTATAAGATGAAGATAAGTGCAAATGCTAGTCACGGTGGGCTTAGATGTGTGTAAGTTAACAACCCACCAGGAATGAAGCGTGTTCAGTCTGAAATGCCTGTAACTCTGAAAATTGTAACAGTAATTTCTATAAAGAGTCAATGATGAATGTATGGATACTGTATAAATAAACGCTGTACCCTCCATTAACATGAGGAATAACAATAACAAAATAACCATGTTGGTGTTTAACTGGTAGCATTCCCAGCATCTACTCTACAGCTATGGCCAAAAGTTTAGCATCACTCTATAGAACTAGCTAATTCTGCTTCACAAAGGTCGAATGAAACCTGCTGAATAATGTGACTTAAATATTAAATTGCATACCATTTTGTAGTTGTCCATATACTTAAAGAAAAACTGACAAAAATTGAAAAATGTGACATTTCGAAATCTAACATGAAATACTGTACTGCTGTCATGGCTTCCGGTAGACTTTTGCAATATCATTTTGTAGTGTCTTTGATTACATGATGTTAAATAAAATAACTAAATTATGTCCATATAGATTTCATTTTTATTTAAATATGTCTCAATCCTAAAATTCCTGGTGATCCAAAACTTTTGGCCATAGCTCTCCTTATCTGTTACAGCAAGCAGGAACCCTGTTTCCAGTTTCAAGTGTTGTTAATGGTTGACTGGTCAGGTAGTACATGTGGCGTCCATGGCGACTGAGGTTCTACTGTACAAGTGGATCCCGATAGATTTTTGGTGGATCTTCGGGCAAATCTGAACAAGCGTCAACACAGAAGCATAGCATAGTTTTAACAGGGTTGATTGCGTATTTAAAAAATATAATTCCTGACAATGAATACATACAATGAAAAATGACATTCATTCCAAACAGTAAATACCACTAATAACTGTACTCTGGCTTCTATACATCAGTAACCAGAGCAACAAGCTTTCTTAATGCATTGGTTCGTAGTGTACAGTTACGAGTTTGTGCTTTGTGGTGCAAGTTACAAAAGATGGGGGAGGGCCTTCTGTGCCTTCCAGGAGTACTGATTTGCATGAAAATATCCCAGGTTCAAAGAAGGCGAAGCTGGCATCAAAGCATAACATTAACGAAAGGGGGAGATGGAATTTGCTGTTACGTTTTCAGCACTGACCAACCTGCAGTCGAAAAAGCGTGGAAAGCTTTCTGATCAAATTCTCGAGGTTGCAACATCTTTTGAGCCTGAGCTGGAAAAATTGTCAAAACCAAAGTATGCAAAGTTCACACTAAACTTTAGGCAAAACGGGGCACCTTTGTATACTTGACGAAGATGTTTCTTTAATTTTAATAAATTTAAATGTTCATTGTTACTTTTATGGGGTGATTTCTATTGGACAAAAATACACAGCAGCTTTCAGAACTTTCTTTTCCTCGGATAAAAGCAGGGGACAGCTTTAGCTTTTCCCACAAAAGATGCCACCAGCCTCATTAATGCGGCCATGCAACACCGGAGAGCAGGCAGAATCTCTCAGCTTAACCTGGGTGACATCCTAATGGGCTGAACTGGTATTTAAAACTATGCCCTGCTTCAGGAGAGCTATGAAAGCCTAGTTCCCATACAGTGTCAAAAGAAATTGGCTTGGTTTCTTGTTTTTTGTTATCGTAAGAGGATTCATAAATCTTACCTGTCATGCATTTCCTTTTGTTACTTAAGTCTCACATATGGAGTTTTGAATAAAACACGTTATAACAAACACACATTTGCAATGCTAGGTTAATGAGAGTTCTGTTTGCATGCTTTAATTTCAAGTAGCCTTGCCCATTCCTCATCTGACATATCTGCATAGAATATGAAACGTGATTGTGTAACCAATTACTGAATCAACAACATTAATGACAAAACCAAATGCCCAGCTAACTTTAAACACTGACATTTTCTCAGTAAATCAGTTACAATGTATACCGGGCCGTAGCCAGCCATGAAAAATAAAAGAGGAACTTGCCCGTGCTCCCCCCACTACTAAAATGTTTCTAACTGAAGAAAAAAGATATAAGGACATTATTATATGTTGTTTATTTAAATAAAAAAAAAAAGTTTAGTTAACATTTTTTTTTTCCTGAATAAGATACTATTATAGAATTTTCAGTATAAAAGAAAATAAGAAATGTAGCAATGCCAGACACTATATTTAGTTTTAAATCCTAATCTATCAAACAAATCATTTTAACAGTGATGCCATTATCCAAATACAGAGAAGACAGAGGGTTTGCACACAAAGTTTTGTGTAATATTAATTATAAAACCACATTCAGGAATGTAATTAGCTTAAGCGGGTTGACAAGACGGAGAGAGTGTAGCTGCGTAAGCACATCATAACCAATGAGAGTTGCAGCTCGAGCTTTTCGGCTGACCATTCGATTTGATAGGCTGTTTGGCTGTGTTCTGATTTATACTCATGAATATGCATCTGACTTCTATTAATGTGATTGGCCAGCTGCGAGGCTCCTTGCAAACCACAGCCCTATGAACTCGATACAACCCTCAGTGTCAATCACACACTGTCTGAAATAAACTTTCAAGTATCACACTTACTTCAAATGCAAAAAAGGATGAATGCATTTTTATTTGCAGCAAAGCAACGTCTAAAAGGGCCTAAATAAATAATTAGTATGATTTTAACCGTGGCACATGCCTCTGGTGCCTCATAGCTGGCTACGGCATTGGTATACAGCTGCACTATACAGATAACGGGACTATTCAATTAATCTAAGTAGTGGATGACTCGAACACAGCCACCGTTTAAACATTAAAATAGGACCAAACCTGGCATTTTAAAGATTGTACTTTTAATGGTTAAAACAATGGCAGTATTTTGATCCGCCACCTTTTAGATCATTTGAATAGACCCCATTATGTTAAAAGCCTAAAGTTACAGTTTTAACTGGTGTGAATTCTGAGCATCCCTATAAACAAACTGTGCATCTAATACTCTCAAGTCCTTTTAGGAGGGATACAAGCCAAAGATATAGGAAAGGGAGGTCTGACTAAGTTTCTTAAAGGGAGGTCCCACTCGCTGACTCAGAGTAACACCTATAGACAATGCGTTCATGATCACTGGGAAATCCACTTGAGAGGCTGCAGTGATCGGGTCGGAAGGAATATGTTGCGTCTGGAGGATGCAATGGGAAAAAGCCGAAGATGCTAAAAATGACTCATAATAGGGGCTTTTACAAAAAAAGAAAAGAAAAAAAACCCAGAAAAAAACAGCAAAACCTCAAGGTACAAAATGTTCCCAGTTTAGAACAGTGCTCCAGACAGGTCACATGGTGGAGAGGGTAAACCCAGCTGTCTGAGGTTCTGTCTTACATGCCAGAGCAGTTAATGCATGCAGTATCTCTGACTCACAAGCACAGAGATCCAACAATCTTTAAAGGGGTAGTGCACAATAGTACCCCTACTGCATAAGCAACTTATCAGAAAGACTACTCTTGGACAAGTAAATAAAAAGTTTCAGTGCTGTAGGTAGTAGCATGCAAGTAAACAAACCAGACAGCCATGAAGGTCTGGTTCGGGATGAAGTAGAGTGCACAGAAGGGTAAACAACGTAGAAAACAGGTCACCCGAATAAACTGAATGTGATTACAGGACACCGAAGCTGTAAGATACAGTAAAAATACTGCCATTTCAGATGTCAACATCAATTCAGAATGATTCAGAAGCAACTAGGGAGTTATTCTTTAATATTTTTTGGAAGTAAAATGTGCCTCGTATTTCAAAGTATCAGCATGTTTTATGTTTACATCCTGTCTGCTGATTTTGTCCTGGAATATTTGCTCTTTACTACAAATGAACTTGTAATAACCTGGGCTTAAGTTTAACTATCCATCAATTATCTCTATAGTTCTCATGGAAATGTACCAAGAAAGTGAATTATCCCTCCACAACGAAGGGCAGCTTGTATATCACTTCATGGTATGTACAGAATTTGCCAATATTATGCTATATATCTTTGATTACAGAAAAGTCACTATTAATTATTCAGTCATTTAGACTCAACCGGTTTTGACAGTTCTGGCCTTCAAAAACCAACTGGCACTTTCAAATAATTTTTTGTTTATTTTACAAATGGAGTTTTCCAAATGATCGCAGTTAAAAGTACAGTAGCACACACTGATTTACTTGTTATACAAATGGAATCCCTAACCTAACGCTGCACTTGCTTGTGCAAGTCAGTTTAGAGCAATATAACAGATCTGACATGCTTTTATATATGACACCCCCAAGCTGGAGAAGAGATTTCTTTCAACGTAGCCCTCAAAAACAATCCAAAGCCGTGCAGACTCTCCCTGAGGTAGCGCACAGTCTGTTGACAGAGTTCAGTAGATTTTGAAGACCTTCACCAATTCCTAGAAGCAAAAGCTGATCATCTATCTGAAAGATACGGTCAGTGCAGACATACTGTGTGAAAATGCTGCAATAGTTTTTCATATACACCTGGTTGACACCAATGGTGTCAGCTGACATTAAGTATTAGATTGCCACAACCGTATCCTGTGTTTGAATAAACTAGGTCTTTCCGGGATAAAGAGTAAGTAGCGGGGATCCAAAAAATATAACATTATCCGTCCCCACGTGTTGCTACAACTTTTAAATAAATGTACCTGGAATTTTTCTTTTCATTGTTAACATCCTGACAACTTCTTACACTTATAACTTAAAAAAAAAACACATAACAAATGGTTTGGCTTTTAAGTTCCGTACCACATCATGGATCGTTATTCCTGTGTTACCTGTTTGACAATTTGGTCAATAATCCTTGCACTATCAGTGCACTAGAGCGGCCATTTTGAAAAGACTTTAAAGTTTTAAGTGTAGAAAGTTGTCAGGATGTTAACAATGAAAAGGAAAATTACAGGTACATTATTTAAAAAGTTGTAGCAACACATGGGGACATGTAACGCTATATTTTTTGGAACCCCACTACTTACTCTAAGAAAAATACAACCTGCATTCAAATGCATTGCAATGAGAAGCCATAGCTTTTTGGTTTACTTGTTTTCTTTGTTATCAAATTTGCAACAAAACATGTGTAATGTATGCTTTTCTGTGAAGTTTCTTTGGAGAGGAAAGGCTTGGTGGTGCAGTGGGCTCATTCATTAGCCTTTAAACTGGGTTCAGCTCAGATCACAAGTAAAATAGGTCTGCGGGTCTCAACCAGACATTAGTCTACAAAAACAGCCACACAACTGTCAGTTTCTGCTTGAGAGAGGCCCAGGAGTGAATGCCAGGCAGGAGGCGTTGAGATCCAGACTGAGATGCGCTGGCAGAGCTGTAGAGCCTGGAGTGCAACATGTGGTCCTTTTTTTGGAGGGGTTAAATAACGTGACAATGTAAAATTGCCAAACAAAAGTTCACCTTGAGGTAAAAGTCAGCACACAGTACAGTAACATGTCTCTGCATGTAGCTTTTGCAAACATATCAGCATGAATCAAACAAAAATGTCCTTAAGTTTCCTATAGAAACCTGAAGAGAAATCAGGTGTTGGGCAGTGTGTTCCACAAAGAACTCCCCAAACAACCTAAAAAATATAGTTAACAATTGAAAAGATTTAATGTTTAGTGTAATGTCTTTATTTGGCTCTGTTGGCCACGTGCTCTCTGCTTAAAATGTGCTCTCTGCTACAGTATAAACCTTTCATAAATGGTAAGGTAAGCTCTTTTGGGCTTTCATAAAATATACCCAACACATTCACATCTATATGGAAAAGTACTTTACACCGATCTGGGAGAAGAAAAATCAAACAAAATACTGATTGAAAGCAGGGTCACCAGCTACACAACATGGTATTAAAGGGAGGTCTCATTCACATTGTATTGATCTTGCCTGAATTCTTCTCCCCAGGTTAATTACAGTATGAACCTTCTTTCTATCTTGGTATCCCCTTCCTTTTTCAGTTTGTGTAAACATATGTACAGTACATCCTTGTGACAGAGATTGAATGATTCTTGGTGTAGATAACCCTCCCGACCTGCGAGGTAGCTGCATGAAGGGAACAGAATACCCTGGACTAAATGGCATAACAGTTTATTCCCAGGGTTAGGTGGAAGTTGGCCATCTAGAAAGGGGGCAAAGCTAAGGTTATACAAACTCAATGACCCAGACGGGGTGATGTTATAAAAAGGGGACATAGTGATGTGAGCTGTTCCTTTGTGAATGGTTACATTAAAGAACCTGTGCTGTGAAACGCGAGTGTTTTGTTTGTCATTAATAATACTGTTTGTAATTATTTGGATGGCTAACACGATCCAGAGTTGTCGCCAAAGGCCAGTACTAAACCTGAATCAACAAAACTGCACTTTTGTTGTCACTAAAGAACTGTATTCACCACGAGCACTAGAGCATACACTGTGGACTGGTGTTTGTGTTTGTGTGGGTGAACTGAACTGAAACGGGACTGTATTCAGGGGAAACCCACGGATTATAAATAAGCAATAGACGCCGCTGTATTGCTTCATTACCATTGTTATTGTTTACTGCTGTTAGCCCTCAAGCATTGGATTATACAATTAAACCTTCATTGCACCTGGGTTATCGTTGTTATTGATTACCTGCACACTGTTAACCACTTTGACACAATCCTCTAATGAGATCTTGTTCACTGCCAGAAGACAAAGGAATTTTACTGGAAAAGGATGTAGTAGTTTGGTCGAGAATGTTGTGCTCGAGCATAATATGCTCAGTATGCAAAACCATGACACCCACTGACCAAAGTCAAGAGACAGAGGTGGTAAACTAAAATCTCTCCACCAGCTTTCCAATGCACCCTCCTGCTTTTTGCCTCTCTGCAACATGATTTCCATACTGTGTGTATGTGTGGCATTAAAGCCTGATTAAACCTGATTTTAAATTTCAAAACGTAACCTCATTATTTTGACCATTAACCCTTTGCGGTCCATTGTCGGACTGGGTCCATTGCAATTATTCCTCACAGGTCCTTTGTCGGACTGGGTCCGACATCATTATAGCAACGCAATAAACGGGTGTCTAGTCGTTTTTTCTCCGGAAAAAGCCGAAAAAACCATTCAATTGCCGAGTGGGAGCGACAGGAGCCGAAACAAGTCAAAAAAAAAAAAAAAAAGGAGTCTCTCATGATTAGTCATACATGGTATCAGGTATCAGATAACGGGGCGGTCGTAAGTAAACAAGTTGGCTGACTGAATCAGCGCACAGAAAACATGGACATTTGCAGAGCTTTTTTGAGATGTTATAGTAATAAAATAATGACTTGGATCGCATTATTGAGGAGTTTGGTGATAAAACAAGTGATCCGGAGATGATCGATCGGTATGTACGACTATTATTATTATTATTATTATTTATTTCTTACATAGGTGAACGCTATAGCAAACGAAAGGGTGGGGCGGGGCTGGAGATGCCTAGTGAGTGCTTTGTTGATATGCAGGGCTATTTAAACCCGTTTGACTGTGAAAAAAAATACTTTTAAACAGCGCGTCTAAAATTAACTGCGCGTGTGAAAATTAATTAGACCTGGCGTGCCTGACGCGCAATTAATAAATGGACCGCAAAGGGTTAAAAAGCACTATGTTGAACACTATACATAGTGTTAAACAGGGTTGAACCACTGCAATCAAGGGGGGGAATTCCCAGCTGTGACTGGGTTGAACCACTGCAATCAAGGGGGGGGGGGGGGATTCCCAGCTGTGACTCACTGAGCAAGTAATCAGTCTTTTATCCCTGGTCCTATCTGACTACAATATAACCTCAAAACAGAGAGTCAATTTCATTCACAGAGCTGGAATGGAACCTGTCCTCTGGGGCTCTAGCTGACTCATTTAACAGGGAGATCTACCGTCTATTGAGAGAGGAGTGCAACCAAGCTATGTGTTCCACCATTAATATATTTTAAAAAATGCATTGGTTTGCTGTAACCTGCACCAGTCATCACTTTAACCCCTATCCAAATATTCCCACACTGGAGTATTGTATTTTGGTTCTCTGGTCACATGTCTCACCACACTGTTCTTGCATTGATACTAATTACAAAAATGCAATACAGTACAAGGTCGCATATCCGACCCACTGTGAACTGGGGTATAGGTGGTTATGTGAAAAAGTCGGATTTGCGAACATGTATATAAAAAGCATTTACACATCCATAAATAGGCTACTGAACAAAAACAACACGCAAACTGCTTTAAACATGGGGACATTTTTTGCTTTAAAAGTAAACAAACGTAAACAAGATTAATTAGGCTACAAATACTCAGTGTTGCTATGTAGTTTGCTATAAGCCATCTCCACGTAAGCGCTTTTTGTGTTTATGAAGCTTGCTTTGTTTAATTCAAATGCATTTAAAAGCTACCAATATCTGCAACCAAGACTCCATCATATAAACACATTGCACAAAAAAAAAAAGCTTTCTCGACTGGTGTACTGAAACGTCACTGCTACACGCAGCTGACTGACACACGCACACAGCCCGCCTCTCTTAAAGGGGAACTCACCAAAAGGCTGATTGCTATAACGTTTTCTTTCTGTTTCCATCGCGGAAGCTGCATTTGCTGCCAATGCCATTACTCTTGTAGCCTACTTTTTATATTTATTTATTTATTTAGCAAGACGGTTAATTGATCAGGCGGTTATGTGATGGTCGAATATGAGATGAGGATGGCGGTAGGTTGCAAATAAGTGTGTTGGAAGACATCTATTAGAGTTTCCTTAGTCATCCAAGTTGTCTGGAAGTTGTCTGTCAAGACATCTTAAGAATGGTCAGCTCATATTTTGTACATGTTGCTTCATAATGAAATCCACATTTTCTATTAATTCCAGGAAATGTGTGCTTAACTCTGCGAAGTGCAATGGGACGGTTGTGATGGTGCTGAAATAAATAGCGCGTCCCTGTTATCCAATGTTAACAAACACAGTGCCAATCTGTCAAACTGAGCACCTTTAGCACTGTTAGGCCAACGTTTTGACTAGGGCCTTAAATCAGTGTAATGTTGCCTCCATTATTATTACAAAACCCTACATGCCACAGCTACCACCAAAAATCGCACACGGTTTCCAGTCCCTATATTTTTGTTAAGCACCTTGAAATTTCTTACAGTTCATCTCAAACTGGAACTAATAAGAAGTGCAGGCTGACCACAAAACACAGAAACTTTTAGTGGACAGGGAGAATAAAGAGCATCAGTGGGTACAGCTCAATAGCCTAGCATGCAGATAACTCCCCCAGCTGGGAGTACTTATAAAACATCACAAAGGGATCAAATCTTCCAAGTGGATACAACAATGGTACCCCATAAGATGAAGTATTGTTTTTGTTGTTTTCCCAAAAGCTAGGGCTCTGCTGGCTGAGCTAAAGGAAGGGCTCACTCCTGGTAGGAGTTTCTTATTAGCCTAGAAATTACATTTCCCCCACAGGTTAATACTTGCCCACACAAGCTCCTAACAGCAGCCGCATATAGGGTTTCGAGTTCTGGATATTCAAGAATTACAGCTACTTTCACTCCCTCGAGGGCGGCCACTTCCCACTATCAAGGCTAATCCAGGCCAGAAATGAGCAATTTTTACTGTTTTTGTCTGGAGTGCATTCATCAACTGTGGTGGCATGCCCAGGTTAACGACTGTACAGCACCTGACCTTTTAAATATCAGAAAACTGTTATGCTGCCAGAACGCAGGGGGGGGGGGGGGGGGGGGGGTGTCACATACAGTGAGCACCAAAACAACTATGAAGTCTTTATTCAGAGAAGCACAGAAACACTAACATTGAAATGGGAAAATAACAACCAGTATAATAAAGAATTCCAAGTGATGTAATGAGATATTACCTATCAAGGAGCAATTAGAGCTATTAGTATCATAAAACATTGGTCACCATGACCTACATCTACTGTACTGTAAAGAATGACATACAAACTGACAAATTCTGCCTTTTTTAAACAAAATGCAGATTAGACAACAGTCTAGTTTCTCCATATGTACCTCTCAATAATTTGAGGTAAGAATGTTGTCAGAGTTTTCTCACAATTGGAGATGAGTGGGTCTCTAGTTATAGAGTGCTATAAATTCACATCCTGTCTGACACATAATGGGAACCCTCATAGTTTCCTATGGGCAGAAGGTAGGGTCCTATTACCTGTAACACAGGAAGTGAACTGTAGCATTGTGGGAAGAAAAGTGGAAAGAAGTCTGGAAAACAAAATGACCAACAGCAAAAGAAAGGGGCTTAAGTTGTTACTTATTTCAATGTAAACGCACAATACGGTAAAAAACAGAACGTATTATCAGTGTGTGGTAATAATTAAAGGGTAAATAGCTTCAAATGTCATTTTAATTGTATGGTGTTTGTCGTCACTCTGAGCAGTTCTGTAGTCTGTTACTCCCATACTGAATTGTTGCGCTTGTCTGGTGTATCCGGGACTGCCTTCCTTATTCCATTCAAATCATCAATGAAGCAGTCAGAATGAAATGGTAAGGGAAAGGGAAAATAAAAAGATCATTAAAATGGGTTTCGTAGCTACTTGTTATATTATAAAAAATAAAATAAAAAATTCTAGAATGGAAGAAAACACTTTAAATGAAAATGTAAAGTGATTGTAACCATTTTCCACAGTGCTTTGTAGATGTGAAAATCATCTTGTCTGGTTCAACATCCTATCTCAGCAGTCTGCCCCTGTTCCCTCAAGCAATCCTCGCTGTTTCCATAACACTCCAGTGTCTGGGGAGAGCTGAGCACAACAATTACAAGAAACATCTGGTTCACTTTATATAGATATCGCTTGGCCCACATTTACACATCTCCACAGAGACAGTAAACTGGAGCATATTTAAATCATAGCTCTACGCAGACAGATGTGTTCTTATTACTCCAAATAAAATGACAGCAAATACTACACACACACTCGCTAGTGGCGTGTCTTTGAACAGCTTTGCCTTGCCTTACGGAGTGGAACTGAGATCAATTTAAATGTTGGAGCGATTAGCACTGGAACTCCCAGGAAGACTAATTTTGTGTGTCACATGAGACGTTTATATGGCATTTTACTGGTGTTTGCGCATGGAAAAAATAAACAAACAACAAAACTGTACAGTAAACAATTTTCTGACACATACGGTACACTGTTAATAATCATTACTTAGATTTTTTAAATGCAATACATTATGGAGAACTGTAGGATTTTTAAACAACAATCTAGAACAATTTCTTATTTATTTTATTCCAAAAAACAGACTTAAAAAAAAAGTTAAAGCTTAGATATTTAAAGATAGAAAAGGACCCCTGTTTCAAAACTACCTATCAGCCACAGGGGTCGCTGGTGCACGGTGAACCATGGATTCCCCTGTCGGCCTTAAGCCCTCCCTACCCGGGCGGCGCTCGGCCAATTGTGCGCCGCCCCTAGGAACCCCCGGTCATGGTCGGCAATGACATAGCCTGGATTCGAACCTGCGATCTCCAGGCTATACGGTGCATCCTGCACTCCACGCAGAGTGCCTTTACTGGATGCGCCACTCGGAATCCCCTCATGTACCATATTTAATTTCTTTCCTGTTTAATATTTAATTTTCTGTGCTCTTTCAATTATTTTCTACGGTATGTTTTCTGCTTAGATCATTATTTACCTGCATATAACTATACATGGTATACAATGTCCCTTTTCAACCACAAAGATTTTTTGAAGAGAAGTGGATTTAGAAAAGACCACTCAGGTCAGGTGTTAGTCTCTATACAACATGACAGGTTCAAAGAGGACAGACATGACAGCTCCCTAGCAGTCATTTCTAAAACCACCTCAATGCAGTTTTTAGAAAAGCGCGTACATCACAGGATAAGAAACATGATGAGAATGTAGCTGATCTAGTGAGCAGTGTGAAGTGGAAACGCAATTTTTTAGAGTTGACATTTAGTTAATCTGGTTGTTGATTAAATAATACATATGGTAAAATGTTAAGGTCAATTAACACTGATCTATGAAGGACACAAGTTAAAGGTGAAAACATCACCATATACGAATCCAGTTACTGTTGGCAGCAATCCTGCTTTTAAAGCCAACAGCCAAAGCATACGGAAATCATTCCTTGTTTATAGTTTTGACTATTCATTCAAATAAAGATCACATTTAAATAGAATGAATCTACACATACTTTTTAACTACCCTGAAGAGTAGCTTCAAATGTCATTATTACCATTTATTTTGAAATTCCCCTCACTGTTTAATGGGGTTTGCAATCATTCTGAGAGGTTCTGGGTTCTGTTGCTCCAATATTGACACATTCAATTTTTCTCTCAATCTGTTTTTTTTTTTTTTTTAATTTAGGTGTGTTCAATTATAATTAAATTTTTCTCCCAATTTGGAATGCCCAATCGCTTTTGCAGCAATTCCCCACATGGCTCAGGAGACCTGAAGATTCAGTGGGTGTCCTCCGATCCCATAACCAAGCCAGTTTCCTTTTTCACCCAGGAACTCAAGAGTGGATGTCAGCGAGCTACCGACCTCTGGAGGACAAAGGCCAGCCCTGCAGGTGTCCGCACTGAGCTCACTGGGTGCTTGGGAAGCAGGGATCGCTGTAGTGCGATACGGAGAAACAGTCCCTGATGGTTTTACCTCCCTAACCCACAGGAGAGCTTGAGCCAATGCAACACTCCCTTCACAGTCTCCAGAGAAGACCGGCCTACCTCGCACAGCTAGGACACAAACCTGCGCTGTATGACTCACCCTGTCGCTGCACTTCTACCAGTTGAACCACTCGGGGGATCCCCTCTCAATCGGCTTTTTAACTTGCCTTGAGCTTGTCCGGAGACTCCTAAATGCAGGGGTTGAACAGACTCATTCATTCCATTCAAATCATGTGATGGTGTGAACCCACTCTCTCTCTATCTGTATAGAATAGAATAGGTGGGGATGGCAGACTTAAAACCTTTAGAAGTATTTATGCTGCAATTTGCTTTTGCCTTTGATTAAAATCAGTGCTTTAAAAAAAATGCTACTAGCCAGTGTATTTTGCTGTTACCTAGGACACCAGACAATATAATTTCGCCAACAGGCAGTGTATTTTTAGAATCTTGTTCGCAATCATAAATTCCTAAACATTACTTTTAGTCATAAAGGATAACAGCCAAAAAGCAGAGCAAGACATAATCTGTTCACTTGTATTTACTTTTTTATATATTTTCACCGTCACCACTGACAGTTTGTATATGTAACCCAGTTTATGATAAATGACTTAATTAGCGAGGAAAGACTTGGTACTTCATGGCTGGGTTGTAGCTTTATTAATATTTTGTTTAGTTACCTTTAAGGAACTGGAAACAGCTACTTTTGGTGTAAATTGGCTGTATCTCACATGAATGGTTGAGTCTAGAACATTCAGGAAACATAGAAGTACTAAAATGAAACTGGTAAAAGACAAACTTTGAATTGATACCATATACAAGCAGTATCTCCTTGTTTTAAGTCAGTGTCAGTCACGATGAGACGGCATGCAGATCTGACAAACAAGGATAAAAGGGCGGATAGTAGGTGCTTGGTTGGCAGGTGCTTTTGTCTTCACATCTGCACAGACTGCTGCTGATTCACAAAGAACAGACTCAAGAATCCAGAAAGCAACCATAGGCATTGCCTCGAAAACCAATCCATATATTGTACAATCTTTTTGGGTAATTACACTGTGTAACAATTATTATTATTTTTTTTTTTGTTCCTGGGTAGTAAATGTTATTTCCTAATTGCTTATGCCTCAAAAGTATAGAAAATGGCTATTATTCCCCACAAACTTTGCTTTTGTGACCAGGACAGCGATACTTTGAAATTTACCTATTTTCCAGAACATTCCAGATAGATTCAGTGCTGAGTAAACTTGGAGTAACTTCTAGAACTTTCTAGAACTTTCCAGTAATATAAATAGTAGTATAAATACAGGGGCCTTAAGCCCACCAGTTCAGTTTAGTTCCAGCTGCCTAAGTGGATACATATCTGCATTTTTCTGAGATGGCATCAAGGTCATAGGAGACTTCAAAATGGTGGCATTCCTGATGGGTCTCCAAGGCGGTTTTACCAAGTTTCCCTACTATCTTTGCCTTTGGGACAGCAGGGACACCAAGGCGCACTACAACAGGCAGGACTGGCCACAGCGGACTGAGTTCTCTGTGGGGAGGAACAACGTCAAGTGGCAGCCACTGGTGGACCCCCGGAAGGTGCTGATGCCACCACTGCACATCAAATTGGGCCTTATGAAACAATTTGTCAGAGCTCTAGATAAGGAGTCGGCAGCCTTCAAGTACCTTCAAGACTTCTTCCCTAAGCTGTCTGAGGCAAAGGTCAAAGCCGGTGTCTTCGTCGGACCACAGATAAAGAAGATCCTGGAGTGCAATGAATTCCCCAAGAAGCTCACTAGTAAGGAGAAAGCGGCTTGGAACAGCTTTGTCGCAGTGGTTCGGGGCTTCCTGGGCAATCACAAGGCCGAAAACTATGTGGAGCTGGTTGAGACTCTGGTGAAGAACTACAGCACAATGGGCTGTAGGATGTCCCTCAAAGTCCATATCCTTGATGCTCATCTTGATAAATTCAAGGAGAACATGGGAGCGTACTCGGAGGAGCAAGACGGCCGCTTCCACCAGGATATACTGGACTTTGAACGCCGCTACCAGGGTCAGTATAACGAGAACATGATGGGAGACTACATTTGGGGGCTGATTCGTGAAAGTGATTTACAGTATAACCGTAAATCTCGAAAAACTACTCACTTCTAAATCTTCTGTAGTCATTTTTGTATTACTTTAGTATAAATACATGTTAATTTGGATTCATATGTTGTTTTTTCTGACGAAAAGACACAAATTCGCCCATTTTCTCATTGGAAATAGGTACATTTCAAAATATCACTGTCCTGGTCACAAAAGCAAAGTTAGTGGGGAATAATAGCCATTTTCTATACTGTTGAGGCATAAGCAATTAGGAAATAACACTTACTACCCAGGAACAAAAATTGTGTTACATAGTGTTATTTATCTTTTTCATGTAGCCCCACCGATATAAATTAAGAATAAGCATGTATTTTTTCATTGATGATAGTAGTTTCCCTAATAACGGTATGAAATATAAATATACTGTAATTAAACCTAAATTAAAACATCGGAATTCAGAAAATTACTGACAACATTTAACTGAGACATTGCCTTATATTGGTCAGCACCACTGTTAAAATTAAGCATTGTAGTGCACAGACAGTATCTCTCTGCTTGGATTATATATATATATCTCTATATATATATATATCACGGCTGAGGTTCATTTTGCCCTTTTAAAACACAGACCCAGACACCAGAATTGCACTTTAGCACTTTTATTTACCGACAAACTCCCACATGGAGCACTAACTGAACTTTCTCCATCCTAACTACACACTGGATGGCTAAGCCATTTACCAGTAAAACATAAACACTTTTACACATGCAAAGGTTTCACACAGTACCTTCTGTTACTGACAGCCTCTTGCCTTCACACCGACTGCAGACTGCTCAGAACAAACATTTCTGCCCTGTTAAATACCTGCCTGCTAATCACAGCCAGGTGACATTCATTAATTTTTAGAGCCAGATGTACCTCATCCTGGCTCATTCCCGTGGCATTCTGGGTAATGTAGTATTTAAGCCCCTCTTGGACTACATTTGTTTCTCCTCCTCCCTCTAGTCTGCATATACAGCTTTATATATATATATATATATATATATATATATATATATATATATATATATATATTAGGGGTGCACCGATAAAGATTTTCTTGGCTGATACCAATAGCCGATGGTTATCTACCCATATTGATCGATACAGATAGGATTCTGATAATAATAGTACAGGTGAGCTATTGAAAAACTACCAGAACAAGACACAGAGCCTATATTTACACTGTTTTATAATTATAAATGTTAAAAAATGAACAAATATCGTTTACGTTGTATTTATGACACAAATTGTCATAATTGTAAATTTCAGGTTACAAAATTCAATCAAACTTTTTACTTAACAAAAGACGGCACAGTAATCAATTACAACTTAAAAATGCTGCCGAATACACCCGCAACCAATGCAGACTAAGCAAGATAAACAAAAATTACAAAAGGCCATTTTGAAGCACATTGTGTAATAATAATAATAATAATAATAATAATAATAATAATAATGTAACGACCAATGAGACTGCGCTAACTAAGAGGACTTGTTTTGCTGTTCAGATGCGGAGAGTCTTAAATATTCAAAGAAGAGAGCTTTTTTAAAAAGCAGCACAATAATATTCTACTCGCAGTTCATTGTTGGATTTAATGTAGCATCAAGTCTGTTCTGCTGCACACAACTCAGCTATCCTATTGTTGTCTTCAGATATATAAAAAAAAAAAAAAAATCCAAACCCCGCTCTTTTGAGACATATTTACTGCAGGTTGATGCACATTACACAGCACTGCGAGTAAAATGACTGTCGCAGTGTTCTTGTGTCATTAGTATAGTAAGTGCGCCTGACCAAACATTACATTTTGTGCTGGAAGAAATTAAAGCATGAATATCGGTGTACATTATCGGCTAAAATAACAAAAACTGCTGATCGCCAATTGTGTTTTTTTCCCTTATACAGTGGTTTGCAGAAGTATTCACCCCCCTGCAAAGTTTTCACATTTTGTTGGCACCTGAGCGTACTCCACAGCGCTTTCAAATTGGACTTTACATTCAGAATCTACACAAACTACACCACATTGATAAAGTTAAAAAATGCATATAGAATATAGATAAGTAATATTTACAGAGAAAAATAGATTAATCTCAGTTGCATAAGTATTCAACCCCTTTGCTAGTGCAGCCCAAAATCAGCTCAGGTGCAAATTATTTGTTTGAAAGGTCACAAAATTAGAGAAATGGTTTCAGCCTCTGTGTACTCAAAGTGGTTTAACGTGTAAATAATTTCCCTCAGGTATATAAAGACTTTCAAGCTGCAACTCACATAGTGATCCAACAAAGCAACCATGAAGACCAAGGAGCTTTTAAAACAAGTCAGGGATAAAGTGGTAGAGAGGCACAGAGCAGGAGAAGGGTACAAGAAAATTTCAAAGGCGCTGATTATCCCTCTCAGCACAGTGAAGTTCATCATTAAGAAGTGGAAGATGCATCATACCACCCAGACTACCCAGATCAGGTCGTCCTCCCAAACCGAGCAGCTGGGAAAGCAGGAAACTGGTTCGGGATGTCACTCTGAAGCCAACAATGACTGAGACATCTGCAAAGTTCTGCGTCTGAGATGGGAGTCAGTGTTCACACATCAACAATAAGCCGGTGCCTACAAAAAGCTGGCCTGTATGGACGGGTGGCAAGAAAGAAGCCATTACTCAAAAAGCCTCATCTTAAAGCACGAATGGAGTTTGTGAAAAAGCATGTAGATGATACTGCAGACATGTGGAAAAAGGTTTTGTGGTCAGATGAGACCAAAATTGAACTTTTTGGCCTAAATGAAAAGCGTTATGGTTGGTGCAAACCCAACACTGCACCCAGTCAACCCAACATCTTATCCTCCTGACACACTCCTGCCCTTGCAATGTCTGTTTATTGGTCTCGCTGGGTTGAGCATACAATAATCTCTTTAACAGTAATAAAACAAAACAGGGGTTATGCACTGGCTTCGCAGCAAAACCTGTATCTAAATATAAATATAAAAAAATCCCCTCATCCACAATGAAAGCAATTGTTAGAAACCTCCATCCGCACAGCAGGCTTACATCAGCCTGAGAACTGACTATACAGTATGACATAGACACAAAAAACAAAACATGAAGGCGAAAGCATGCACTGAGCAACTTCAGATCTGAGTGTATAACTCCTGTGGCTTCAAAAGAGCTCTCCGAATCATGTCTTACCTCCAAGTACAGCAGTGTTAAACCTGCCCCCTGGTAAGAAACTGCCTCAAATAATAAATAACACATTGGGGGGGGGGGGGGGGGGGGTACCAGATGTACTTCGAAGTTAGACATGATTCTGAGAGCTCTATCGAGACCACAGAGGTGCATCTCAAAAGTCATCAGGATGTGAGGACTGAAACAGAAATGTATATACATAGTGAATCTAAACAAAAAGATGTGTTAGTTAAGATAAATCTTATATTTCATACGTACCAAGTTTTGCTTTAAACCATTACATTATACCCAGCTGTAAAAATAAAATATTATGCTGTATGTTCTGGGATTTAAAATGTTAGTGCCCCCAACACTTAGTTTTTTTGGTTTGTTTTTTTACGTCCTTACTGTGTAAGTTGCTCTCTCCTGTACTCTGTGCATTGTTGCAAATGTCTTTTCAGACACAAATCCCTAAACTAAAACTCACAGCAACAAGTGTCCATGTGAAAGACTGGATCACTACAAGCCACTGCATAGACTGTGAGGCCCATTCACAAAGCTTTAACCCCAGAGTTATTTAAAGACTTGTTCTGATGACTGAACAAGTTTTAAAAAATAATTTAAATCAATTAAGAAAACACGGTGTGAAATGGTGAATAACATTAAATGTTACTGAATCAAATCAAATTACATAAATTACCTGCTTCTGGATTGAATCTTTATAAAATAAAGAAAGTTCGTCCGGCAGAAAGACCTTTTGACTGACAAAATCGCATTCGGCAGGGATATGCATCCCCATTTCGTTAGTTTGATGCTTATCGGACTATGTGGTAGATTAAGGTCTATCTCCAGCACTTACCTCTAGACACATACTCCTAATAAACATTCACATAGTTTATACC